>NC_089842.1:137485843-137815531 GCF_035609145.1 Eleutherodactylus coqui
AATCATTCCTCCCAACAGCAGAAGTATTGTATAACTTTTAGGGTTTCTTGGGCAAAGCTAAACTTATAGTATGCAGCATTAGTATATTTTTATAGAGATGTCTGGGCATTTTGCGAACCCATTATGCTGAACATGTCATGAACTGAGGAGAGTAGATAGGAAGAAACCACAATATCTCTATTACAGCGAGCAAGGGCTTGGGAATGGAAGACCACTTGTTCTTATCCAGCCAGGTTGACACTGGCCCAATCAGAAACTCAGCAACCATGGAGGATTTTCTTTTCTTCAGAGGATCCTCCATATGGACTGAGGTTCGGACATAAAAATAACTTTTAGTCACAGCAGGGCCCATGATGTCCAACTTCAGAGAATTTCATCTGATGGCAAAGTTGCCCATATACTTTCAATAGGTGTCAGCTGAAAAGCTAGTCTTCTCAACTCTCCAATACACATACATGTTAAGGAGAGGAGAGTAAACTGCTACCAGACCCCGCTGACAGTGGCTTGTCAAAGAGAGCAAAGGATTGGGCATGTTGAAATTAAATTTATCTGATTCTATTTCCTGTAAGATTCAGGACACCCCAGTGATTGGTCACCAATCCTGCCAAAATAAGCAAATTTGGCCAAGTTTCTCCTTATCCATATAGGTACTTTACCTTAACAATGGAGCAAATCCCTTGTTGTTTTTTATCATACCACAAATAACCTATTAGTCCTTATTTGATACCATGTTTTTTATGTTAACATATTAGCAGGGTTCACTAGACCATTACAGGTAGTCATACGTTTTTTTCTCAGGAATGTACTCATTTTATTTAACTGTGGGGTGTCCAAAACAACATTAACATGTAAGGTAAAATACCTAAAATGTACATTGTGAGCATACTAGAGATGAGCGAACGTACTCGGTTTGGGTGTTTTTGGACCCGAGCACCGCTTAACTGACTACTCAGATGAAAAGATTCGGGGGGCGCCGGGGGTGCGTGGGGGGTTGCAGAGGGGAGTGGGGGGGGGGGGGGAGAGAGAGAGCTCCCCCCTGTTCCCCACTGCTACCCCCCGCTCCACCACGCCGCCCCCCGGCGCCTCCCGAATCTTTTCGTCCGAGTAGTCAGTTACTCGGAAAAAGCGGTGCTCGGGTCCAAAAACACCTGAACTGAGTACGTTCGCTCATCTCTAGAGCATACCATATAATACACTAAGGAATGGCCAAGCACCATATGATGGCCAAGCACCCCACAAGGTGGGACGAAGGCCGTTCACCGCCTCCAGCTTGCGCCACTGCCTCTCCCCCTGTGCCCCAACCTGCCACTGAGATCCAACCCCCCTCTCAGGACACAGGCACGACCGTCTCCTGGCCTGGACCCACACCCTCACCTTCGCTGTCCTTGGCCCCATCCAGCAATGTCTCTCAACGCAGCGTCCAACTGTCGCTAAGAGAATCGTTGGAGTGAAAGCGCAAATACGCTGCCACGCACCCGCACGCTCAAGCTTTAAATGTCCACATAGCCAAATTAATCAGCCTGGAGATGCTCCCCTACAGGCTGGTGGAAACTGAGGCATTCAAAAACATGATGGCGGCGGCAGCCCCACGCTACTCTGTCCCCAGTCGCCACTATTTTTCTCGGTGTGCCGTCCCAGTCCTGCACAACCACGTCTCACGCAACATCATACGCGCCCTCATCAACTCAGTTACTGCCAAGGTCCACTTTACAACGGACACGTGGACAAGCACAGGCGGGCAGGGCCACTATATCTCCCTGACGGCACATTGGGTGAATTTAGTGGAGGCTGGGACCGAGTCAGAGCCTGGGACCACTCATGTACTACCCACCCCCAGAATTGCGGGCCCCAGATCGGTGCTGGTATCTGCGGTGGTGTATGCCACCTCCACTAAACCTTCCTCCTCCTCCTCCTCCAACGCAACCTCTACCTCGCAATCAAGACTTGTCACCAGCAGCACGTCGCCAGCAGTCGGTGTCGCGTGGCGCGGCAACACAGCGGTGGGCAAGCGTCAGCAGGCCGTGCTGAAACTACTCAGCTTAGGAGAGAAGAGGCACACGGCCCATGAACTGTTGCAGGGTCTGACAGAGCAGACCGACCGCTGGCTTTCGCCACTGAGCCTCCAACCGGGCATGGTCGTGTGTGACAACGGCCGTAACCTTGCGGCGGCTCTGCAGCTCGGCAGCCTCACGCACGTGCCATGCCTGGCCCACGTCTTTAATTTGGTGGTTCAGCGGTTTCTGAAAGTCTACCCACACTTGTCAGACCTCCTCGGCAAGGTGCGCCGGGTCAGCGCACATTTCCGCAAGTCCAACACGGACGCTGCCACCCTGCGCACCCTGCAACATCGGTTTAATCTGCCAGTGCACCGACTGCTTTGCGACGTGCCCACACGGTGGAACTCTACGCTTCACATGTTGTCCCGGCTGTATGAGCAGCGTAGAGCTATAGTGGAATACCAACTCCAACATGGGCGGCAAAGTGGGAGTCAGCCTCCTCAATTCTTTACAGAGGAGTGGGCCTGGATGGCAGATATCTGGCAGGTCCTTGGAAACTTTGAGGAGTCCACCCTGATGGTGAGCGGCGATGCTGCAATCATTAGCGTCACCATTCCCCTGCTATGCCTGTTGAGAAGTTCCCTGCAAAGCATAAAGGCTGATGCTTTGCGCTCGGAAACGGAGGCGGGGGAAGACAGTATGTCACTGGATAGTCAGAGCACCCTCATGTCTATATCTCAGAGCCTGAGGAGGAAGAGACAGCTGGGCCCACTGCAGAGGGTGCCCATGCAGCTTGCCTGTCATCCTTTCAGCGTGTATGGCCTGAGGAGGAGGAGGAGGATACTCAAAGTGATCTTACTAGTGAGGACAGCCATATGTTGCGTACAGGTACACTGGCACACATGGCTGACTTTATGTTAGCATGCCTTTCTCGTGACCCTTGTGTTAGACGCATTCTGGCCACTACGGATTACTGGGTGTGCACACTGCTTGACCCACCGTATAAGGAGAACCTTTCCACTCTCATTCCCGAAGAGGAAAGGGGTTTGAGAGTGATGCAATACCACAGGGCCCTGGTGGACAAACTGATGGTAAACTTCCCATCTGACAGCGCTAGTGGCAGAAGGCGCAGTTCCGAGGGCCACGTAGAAGGGGAGGCGCTGAGATCAGGCAGCATGTTCAGGGCAGGCAGGGGAACACTCTCCAAGGCCTTTGCCAGCTTTATGGCTCCCCAGCAAGACTGTCTCACACCTCCCCAGTCCAGGCTGAGTTGGAGGGAGCACTGTAAGAAGATGGTGAGGGAGTATGCAGCCGATCGTACCACCATCCTCCGTGACGCCTCTGCTCCGTACAACTACTGGGTCTTAAAGCTGGACACGTGGCCCGAACTCGCGCTAAATGCCCTGGAGCTGTTGGCGTGCCCTGCGGCTAGCGTCTTGTCAGAGAGGGTGTTTAGTGCAGCTGGGGGAATCATCACGGACAAGCGTACCCGCCTGTCAACTGACAGCGCCGACAGGCTTACACTCATAAAGATGAACAAAGCCTGGATTTCCCCAGGCTTCTCTACTCCACCAGCGGACAGCAGCGCTAAAGAACTTTGTCAATCTGTATATGGTATTCGTCCTCCTCCTCCGGCTCCTCCTCCTGAAACCTCTCGTAATCACCGCGAATGGGCAATTTTTCTGTGGGCCAAAAGGCTCATATAACTTTTCTAAATAATATTTATCTGTTTCAATTCTCATTAAAGCATTGAAACTTCCACCTGAACCAACTGTTTTTTAGACTGGGCTGCCTCCAGGCCTAGTTAAAAATTAAGCCACAGTACGCTAAGCGATTAACAGGTTTCACCTGCCCTCTGGGTTGGGCATGGGCAATTTTTCTGGGGTACATTTGTACTGTCGGTACAACAATTTTTCGGGCCCTCGCCTACAATGTAATCGAAGTAATTTTTATGGGCTTCGCCTGCACTCATGGTACACCACTGTGTCTGGGGTTGGCCTACACTTTTGCTACAGAAATGTAACTCTGTTCTGCCTACCTATACTTCTGCCACAGTAATGCTACAGGGGTCTGACTATACTTCAGCAACAGAAATGTTACTTCGGTCTGCTGATACTTCTGCTCCTGAAATGTTACCTTGGTTGGTGTATACTGTTACTACTGTAATTTTACTAATACTGGGCTCTGCCCATAATGCTTCAACGGAAATGTTACTGGGGCAGGTCGACACTGCTATAACAGAAATGTAACTAATAGTGGGCTTTGCCCATACTGCTTCTATGTTAATGTTACTGGGGCCTGTCTATACTCCTACTACTGAAATCTTACCAATACTACGCTCTCCCTACACTGCTGCCAGGGAAATGTGAATCTGCTGCTTTGTCCCTACTGCTTCTACATTACTGTTGCTGGGGCCTGACTATACTCCTACTACTGAAATCTTACCAATACTATGCTCTCCCTACACTGCTGCCAGGGAAATGTGAATCTGCTGCTTTGTCCCTACTGCTTCTACGTTACTGTTGCTGGGGCCTGACTATACTCCTACTACTGAAATCGTACCAAAACTATGCTCTCCCTACACTGCTGTCAGGAAAATGTGAATCTGCTGCTTTGCCCATACTGCTTCTACGTTACTGTTGCTGGGGCCTGTCTATACTCCTACTACTGAAATCTTATCAATACTATGCTCTCCCTACACTGCTGCCAGGAAAATGTGAATCTGCTGCTTTGTACCTACTGCTTCTACGTTACTGTTGCTGGGGCCTGACTATACTCCTACTACTGAAATCTTACCAATACTATGCTCTCCCTACACTGCTGCCAGGAAAATGTGAATCTGCTGCTTTGTCCCTACTGCTTCTACGTTACTGTTGATGGGGCCTGTCTATACTCCTACTACTGAAATCTTACCAATACTATGCTCTCCCTACACTGCTGCCAGGGAAATGTGAATCTGCTGCTTTGTCCCTACTGCTTCTACGTTACTGTTGATGGGGCCTGACTATACTCCTACTACTGAAATCTTACCAATACTATGCTCTCCCTACACTGCTGCCAGGGAAATGTGAATCTGCTGCTTTGTCCCTACTGCTTCTACGTTATTGTTGCTGGGGCCTGTCTATACTCCTACTACTGAAATCTTACCAATACTATGCTCTCCCTACACTGCTGCCAGGGAAATGTGAATCTGCTGCTTTGCCCCTACTGCTTCTACGTTACTGTTGCTGGGGCCTGCCTATACTCCTACTACTGAAATCGTACCAATACTATGCTCTCCCTACACTGCTGCCAGGGAAATGTGAATCTGCTGCTTTGCCCATACTGCTTCTACATTACTGTTGCTGGGGCCTGACTATACTCCTACTACTGAAATCTTATCAATACTATGCTCTCCCTACACTGCTGCCAGGGAAATGTGAATCTGCTGCTTTGTCCCTACTGCTTTTACGTTACTGTTGCTGGGGCCTGACTATACTCCTACTACTGAAATCTTACCAATACTATGCTCTCCCTACACTGCTGCCAGGGAAATGTGAATCTGCTGCTTTGTCCCTACTGCTTTTACGTTACTGTTGCTGGGGCCTGTCTATACTCCTACTACTGAAATCTTACCAATACTATGCTCTCCCTACACTGCTGCCAGGGAAATGTGAATCTGCTGCTTTGTCCCTACTGCTTCTACGTTACTGTTGCTGGGGCCTGACTATACTCCTACTACTGAAATCTTACCAATACTATGCTCTCCCTACACTGCTGCCAGGGAAATGTGAATCTGCTGCTTTGTCCCTACTGCTTCTACGTTACTGTTGCTGGGTCCTGTCTATAGTCCTACTACTGAAATCTTACCAATACTATGCTCTCCCTACACTGCTGCCAGGGAAATGTGAATCTGCTGCTTTGTTCCTACTGCTTCTGTTACAGGGGTTTGTGCATACTCTTACCGCTGAATTGTTACTAATTCTCGGCTCTGCCTATACTGCTGCTACTGCAATGTTACAGGGTACAGGAAACGGAGGCTTCCCAAAGACATGATGGTGGCGAGGCCACGCTACTAGGTTCTACAGACGCGACAACCTTTCAGTGATGCGGTCACTGGGAAGGTGCATATAACCACGGACACGGGGACAGGACACGTACTGCCTCAAAAACTTTCCCGTCCTCCTCCTCCAACAATGAAAACATTCTTGGCCGAAGCCCACCTGCATTTAATCTGACGTTAGCTCTGCTGTCCAGGGCAATGCAATGGAATATATTTATGTACCGCCGGTGGCTTCCTGGGACCCACCCATGCTGTCAGTCCACACGGTGTTGTAACTGCATGTGTTTACTTATAATGAACCCCAGTCTGACTGGGGCATGCAGTGTGGGCTGAAGCCCACCTGCATCTAATCTGACGTTACCTCAGCTGTGCTGGGCACTGCAATGGGATATATTTATGTACCGCCGGTGGGTTCCAGGGAGCCACCCATGCTGTGGGTCCACAGGGACTTCATATAGGGGATTTGTACCTGCCTGTGTCTCTGAATTAAAAACCCCGGTCAGGTTGGGGCATGCAGTGTGGGCCGAAGCCCACCTGCATTTAATCTGACGTTACCTCAGCTGTGCTGGGCAATGCAATGGGATTTATTTATGTACCGCCGGTGGCTTCCTGGGACCCACCCATGCTGTCGGTCCACACGGAGTTGTAACTGCATGTGTCTACTTATAAAGAGCCCCAGTCTGACTGGGGCATGCAGTGTGGGCCGAAGCCAAACTGCATTAAATCTGATGTTACCTCAGCTGTGCTGGGCACTGCAATGGGATATATTTATGTACCGCCGGTGGGTTCCAGGGAGCCACCCATGCTGTGGGTCCACAGGGACTTCACATAGGGGGTTGTACCTGCCTGTGTCTATGAACTAAAAACCCCGGTCAGGTTGCGGCATGCAGTGTGGGCCGAAGCCCACCTGCATTTAATCTGACGTTACCTCAGCTGTGCTGGGCACTGCAATGGGATATATTTATGTACCGCCGGTGGGTTCCAGGGAGCCACCCATGCTGCGGGTCCACAGGGACTTCACATAGGGGATTTGTACCTGCCTGTGTCTATGAACTAAAAACCCTGGTCAGGTTGGGGCATGCAGTGTGGGCCAAAGCCCATCTGCATTTAATCTGACGTTACCTCAGCTGTGCTGGGCAATGCAATGGGATTTATTTATGTACCGCCGGTGGCTTCCTGGGACCCTCCCATGCTGTCGGTCCACACGGACTTCACAATAGGGAGTTGTACCTGCCTGTCTCTACTTATAAAAAACCCCAGTCTGACTGGGGCATGCAGTGTGGGCCGAAGCCCACCTGCATTTAATCTGACGTTAGCTCTGCTGTCCAGGGCACTGCAATGGGATATATTAATGCACCGCCGGTGGGTTCCAGGGAGCCATCCATGCTGTGGGTGCACACGGAATTCCCATTGCGGAGTTGTAACTGCCTGTGACTATTTGTAAAAAACCCCGGTCAGACTGTGGCATGCAGTGTGGGCCGAAGCCCACCTGTATTTAATCTGACGTTAGCTCTACTATCCATGGCACTGCATTGGGACAAACTACAGGAGCAATACAGCGCTAATGAGACGTGCACAGCTACGCTAGCATTGGAGTCCGCTGTAGGCCCGCGATTGCTGAGGGTTTGTGCAGAGGCCTATGTCCTGGGTGCAGTGAAAGTCCGCTTCCTGCCTAGGATTGCTGAAGCTGTGGGCCGAGGCCTATGACTTGCGCGGTGCAAGTCTGCCATGTTTGGCCGCTCAGATCAAGTTTTTGTTCATGTCTTGGGCTTCCTAGGACCCACCTATGCTGTTGGTGCAAACTTAGTTCCCATCGCGGTGTTTGACCTGTCTGGCACAAAGGCACTGACTGACTTGGGTAGAGGGCAGAGCGCTGACGGCTTTCCCCTTGCAGTGTGGATTGAGCTATGCGACACCTTGACAGAATGAATACTGTGTGGCACATGGATTCCCCATTGCTATGCCCACGTTTGCAGCTCCTGACGGAGGTGGCACAGGATTGGATGTCTCATTGCTTCTGTACAGCATTGTGGGCTATCGCCCCGCCCCTTTTAAAGAGGGTCGCTGCCTGGCCCTGCCAACCCTCTGCAGTGTGTGCCTCCGGTTCCTCCTCATGGCTGATGCACTTATAATTAGACATGAGGGTGGTGTGGCTATGAGGCCAGCGTGTGGCATGAGGGCAGCTGAAGGCTGTGCAGGGACACTTTGGTGTGCGCTGTGGACACTGGGTCGTGCGGGGGGGTTGGGCAGCATGTAACCCAGGAGAAGAGGCAGGGGTGTGTCCCGCAGGCAGTGATTGTGCTTAGTTGGAGGTAGTGTGGTGCTTAGCTAAGGTGTGGCTTACTAATGAGGGTTTGTCCGAAGTAAAAATTGTTAGGGGGGGGGGCCCACTCTTGCCACTATTGTGTCTTAATAGTGGGACCTGGGAACCTGAAATGCAGCCCTGCATGTTGCCCCTCGCCTGCCCTATCCGTTTCTGTGTCATTTCCATCACTTTCTTGGGTTTTGCAGATTTTCACAAATGAAAACCTTAGCGGAGCATGGCTGATATACAAAAATGCTTGAGTCACCCATTGACTTCAATGGGGTTCGTTACTCGAAACGAACCATCGAGCATCGTGGAAAGTTCGACTCGAGCAACGAGCACCCGAGCATTTTGGTGCTCGATCATCTCTATTATTTATCCCTCACTGTGAACGTTGTAAAAATGTTAAGAAATACCAGAATTACTATATTTGGTCTTTCCATCTTACAAAAAAATGCAATAAAAAGCATTTGAAAAGCTGCATGTACCCCAAATATAAAAACTACAACTCTTCAGGATGGGTCACCAGTAGTTTTTTACAGGAAAATTTCTTTAAATAGGGAACTTAAAAGTATTATTCAGGTTTGTTACTTGTGTGCAATGTACAATATAGTTTTGTGTGGTTATTCTATAGTCTTCTTTTATTAACAAGGAATATTTTTATGTGCATGTATAGGTTTTGTTGGGGGGGCAGGCACATTCTTTGAACAGGGTTATAAGTAGCTACCGGTAAGTTATATATTCCATTATATCCTTTTTTTTAGACTTGTATAGTATTTTAGATACTGGACACTGGACAGAAATGTCCCATCTGCCTACAATATCTACCATACAATGTTCACATATCACCATTTGTATTATTATTATTTTTTTAAAGCTTAGGTTGTTTGCTTGACGAAAAAGAAACAACTCAGGAATCATTTACATATAATAGAGAAGCTACCCAGTATTTTCCATTGTCTTCCTAATCACGCCTCGGTTAGACGACCGTTTTTTGCCGCGATTTGCGGATCGCATCTCGGATGCGCATCCGCAAATCGCGTGACCGGGGCCGAAAAATCGCCCGAAAAATCTGCAGCTAGCAGCGTTTTCGGGGAAAAGGCCCCGATCACAGGAGCGCTGTCCAACCCATTGGAATTCAATGGAGCCGGCAATACAGCCGGCTCCATTGAAAGCAATGTGCTGGCGGTGAGCGCGGGATGAATTTTCGGGAAGGGCTTAAAAATATAAACCCTTCCCTGAAAATCATCTAAAAATGTGTAAAAAAAAAAAATATATATATACTCACAAGTCCGTGCAGCCGGAGTTCAGCCGCGGCCGGCCGGCAGTTCTCCTGAACTGCTCTGAGTAGTATTCAGCAGCCGGGGATTTAAAATCCCCGCCTGCTGAATGGGCTGCCTCTGATTGGTCACAACCCTCACCAATCAGGCAGCTCTCACTCACCCATTCATGAATTCATGAATGGGTGAGTGAGTGCTGCCTCTGATTGGCTCAGCGCAAGGACCAATCAGGGGCAGCTCTCAGCTATTGAATGACAGCTGAGAGCTGCGCCTGATTGGTCCCTGCGCTGAGCCAGGGACCAATCAGGGGCAATTTTTTACACATTTCTGGATGATTTTCAGGGAAGGGCTTATATTTTTAAGCCCTTCCCGAAAATTCATTCCACTCTCGCCCGCAGCCCATTGCTTTCAATGGAGCCGGCTGTATTGCTGGCTCCATTGAATTCAATGGGCGAACATCATTCTTCTCTGCTACAGCTGCTACAGCTGTGGCAGAGGAGAATGATTTCTGTAGTATATGTTCTCAATGTGGTTGGCGCTGCTGCCGCCGGCCCCATTGAGCGCATATAATAGAACACAAGGAATCGCAGATCGCAGATAGGCGCGATCTGTGATTCCTTGTGTCCTATAATTTATCGGACATCCGCATAAAAAGCGGCCATGTGCCCGATGCCATTGTGAAGCAATGGTTTAATTTATGCGCAGATCGCATGCGCAAATCGCGCGAAAAAACGCCCATCTGACCGAGGCCTCAATCAGTAAAAATGTACCATTATCAGGGCTCAATGGATACCCCGAAGTACAATGTAATGAAGTTGTCTTCCACCAAGCTTAAATCAAAGAACTACATTGCTTGTAGCATTCAGAGAAAGCCACCTCACATTTGACAAACTATAATTTGGATTTCACTCTAAGGACTAGATGCCCATTCCGTCAGAGCTGCCCTAAAGGCTCATGCAAACAGCTGTATGCATGAGCATTCTTCTGTATCTACTTTGTTTGTTTTGCTTTTGGATTAAATATGAATCCAATAAAAAAAGAAAGTTGTAGAAAAAAGGGAAAAAGAGCTTCATATTCTAATAAATAAAGCAAAAGATGAAAACATATGTACATTATAACCTTAGAAGGCACTGAGGGGGCACAATTTCGTTGTAGGGCCACAGAGGGCACAGTATTTCTTTCTGGGGCCATGAAGGGTGCATTTATTGCGATTGCTTCAAGATTATCCTAGTAATCTAAGGTCAAAGTTTTCAATTTTGGAGATAAGGATAGGACATTGGGTAAGTAACTAAAATTTGAACCCAGGATAAAAAAAATAGGTTATTCAGTACAAAAACTGAAAGCCAGGATGAGGTCTCATCACCACACAATTAAAGAAAGAAAGACAGAAATACCTGTGGCAGAACACTTTTCTAGTCATGGACACAACATAGAATATATGAAAGTTATCATACTAAAAGGCAACTTTAAATCTCAGTGTCACAGTAGAATTTGGGACTACAAGTTTATAACCATCTTTGACACTTTCAACACAGGCCTAAATTTTTCAGAGCGTTCATGTGTGACTGGCGTTTTTTGAAAAATCAATTTCACAGATAACACACAGGCCTGGTGATACTCTAACACCAATTTGGGGACCATAAAACTTTCATGCGAAAAGTATAAACAAAAAAAGAGCTGGTTCTACGTGAGAAAATTCTTTTGCCTTCATTTCAAGTAGAAATAAAGGCAAAAGAATTTTCTAACGTAGAACCAGCTCTTTTTTTGTGAATATTTTTTGCATACAAGTGCCGCTAGGACTGGGTGGTGAAGCTGGACAAGCATGAGACATTGCCAAAGCAACCTGAATGTTGTTGGGAAGAGGAGAGGTGAGCAAAATCTGTTCATTATTGTTTATACATAAAGCCTTCACATCACTTATCAGTGGACTAATTAAGTACTTACTCATACCCATCCTGTTCTGGTATTGTTTTAAGTGCAAATTACACCATGTCTGTGTCTTTTCTCGTGTATGTATATATATATATGTATGCCTCTTTAGATCTATTCCATTATGCCTGAGGAAGAACCCTGAGTAGGTTTGAAAGTTTGCTTTAACATCATGTTTTTTGTTAGCCATTATAAGGTATCAGTTCTACAAGATTACTTGGTTTCTTTTGCTGGGAACAATCACATAATATAGGTAGTAATGTTGATTTTCCACCAGGACCATACATACAACTCATGTGGCCCCATAGCAAAACTCAGAACTTCCCGCCCAGCCCCCTCCCCCCAAAAAAATGAATATATAAATATATAAAAATAGGATACAGCACATCTTTACCACATCAGGCCTAGATACAGCAGCTCAGCTCTAGTATACCTCTATAGAAAGCAGTCAATTTTTCTTCTCTATCTGGGCCCAGATCACCATGGAGATTTCTTCCAGCCATGATTTGTTTCTGGGTAATAATTGGAGGGGGTGCAATTGACCTTATCTGCTTAGGCCAACAAAATACCCTGTCCCAGCCAAATAGTAATACTGTTAGTATATTATCTGAGTGTGTTGATTTATGCTTGTTCTTACTTCTACTATTCTGAAAACACTGTTGTGTCTCAAATATTTTGAAAATGCACAATACAAGTGCCAACCCTTGAGATGACATTAGCAGCATTGTACTCAGCTTCCACATTAGTGAATGATTTAGCCTTGCTTATTCAATAGAGACATAACGTTAAGCTTACTCATTAACTGCTATTTAATGTTTGAATAAAAAAAGAAGGCTGCACAAAAAAAATGTAAAAAGGGCTTCATCGTCTGATAGATATGGTAAAAGATGAAAAATGGATCAAAGTGTCAGTTTTGCATATTGTTAGGAGTCAAGTGTAGAGCACAGCACATATAGAAGCCTGTAGCAAAACAGTTGCTGCCATCTTACCCTTCCGGACACTGTATTCTGCAGATACTGTGGCAACCGGACAAAATATGTCAAGTTTCAGAAGAAAATGGAATAGCTGGAGGTGCTGCTGCTATGTAGGTTAAAGGGGTTGTACAAATTGACTATCACTTATCCATAGGATTAATGATAAAAGTTATATGCGGAAGTCTTGCAGCTCAGATCCCCACCAACTCTGAGATTGGGGGTCTCGTGTCTTCCTTTCCTCCTCACTGCAAGCCTAATACAACCCCCACAGTGAGCTGGAGACTGACTAGATCTGCAGTCGATCATGCATGGTGCTACTCCATTCATTCTCAATGGGACTGCTGGAGATAGTTGAGTGCTTATATTAGCTATTTCCATCAGCCCCACTGAAATTAATGGCATTGTGTTGTGTATTTGTGACACTGCTGCTCTATTCAATCTCCATGTCACTGTGGCTGGGTGCAAAACGCCCGCAGTGAAAAGGAGAGAAGGCAAGGTACCCCCATTCCCAGAAGCACTGGGGATCTCAGCAGTAAGACCTTCACCAATCAGACTTGTGTCACCCTTCAATGGATAGGTGATAAAAATCCATTTTGCTGTAACTCCTTTAGGGCTCAATCAGATGAGCGTTTTTTTCATACATGTTAGGTGCGTTTGTGATTTTGATCTATTAGAACCAATGCTTTCCAATGAAAGCAGTCACATGTCCGTTTTTTACATGCAAAAAAAATTTGCACCCCCCAAAAATAGGACAGTGATTCGCAAAGGCACCTAAAATTCGCACTTATATTGTGCCCCTATTGAAAACAATGGAAGGGGATTGCTATCCCCAGTTGTGGCTGTGACAGCTGCAGCAGGGGATTCTTTGGATGTGAAACCCCTGGATGCTATCAGATCCAGGGGTTTCACCTTGTGGTCAACGAGCCCAGCGGTAGCAGCACTGGCCCCATTGAAAACATGCAGAGAAGATCACGATCCTCTGCCACAGCTGTGACAGCTGTGGCAGAGGATTTCTTCTTTGCCATGGGGAATCCCATCATCACTGTCACTGTTTTCAATGACAGAACCCACAGATTTTTAATTCATCTGTAGAACTCAGCTAAAAAAGATTAGCTCAATCCCAGAACTTATCCCCGCCTCCAGAATATTGCCAGGGACAGAGAGAAGAGCCGAACAGCGCTTCTAGGTGAGTTACCATTTTTTTCTCTTTTTCTACAGCTAGGGGTGATTTTCAGGTAAGGGCTTATATTTAAAGCCCTTCCCCGAAAATCCCTGCTGGCCTATTAGCATTGCTCTGCCAAAAACTAATCATCACTGTGAACTGTGGTTGTATAGCTCCATTCTAAAGAAGCCATAAAGGCTTTGTGTGCAGTTTAGAAGTCCTTAGGCATACTGTATGCCTATGGTGCCTAGTGAAAAATCAGGCTGTGAACCTGGGAGTAAGAAATCTCTCTTAGGGTATGTTCACATGTAGCGGAACTTTCACAGTCGAAAAATCCACTGAAAAATCATCAGCATTTTCACATCAAAAACCGAATCAATATCTGCAATATTGGTGCAGATGATGACTGGGTTTCAGCTGCGATCCGCATTGGTGCAGGTGTAGAACTGGGCGCATCACCTGACCAGTGTGGCGGCGGTGAAAGGCTCAGTAGCGGTTGCTGGGGGAGGAATGTGCGCTGCAGTGAGCGCTCAATATGGTGAGAGAAGCCGTGGATCTGCAGCTGAAACCCAGTAAAAATCCACACAATTACTTATTAAGATCCGCAGCATTTCCTCGACATGTGAACGGACCTCATAGATACTTATTAAAGTAGCAACTGACAAATATGTGATTAAAATAAGCTTCAATTAGTTTGCAAGAGATGAAAAGTGCAAAACTCATGACTATAAATTGGGAAACAAAACAGTTTACATCAACTATTCTAAATGGTTTGTATTCATTTCAAGTGTATTCAATAAACTCTGAACAGGAGGCCTATAACTTGTAGATAAAATTCACTAATTAGGACATTGGTTGTTTCATAATATTAGTATTGTGGAGCCGTTTACTCTGAAGTGAGCGCATTAGTCAGCCTCATTTAATCACGGAAATATTAAATAGCAGCTAATGAGTAAGTTTAACGGTATGTTTCTATTGAATACGCAAGGCTAAATCATTCACTAACATGGAAGGTGAGTACAATGCTGCTGCAGGATGTCATCTCAGGGGTTGGAAATTGTATTGCGAACTTTTAACATTTTTGAGAAATAACAATGTTTTAGCTAAAATGAAAAAGAAAACCTCCTGTGTGGAGGAACAACAAGCAAAAAGCAATACATTCACATACTATACTTACAAAATTACTATCTTGCTGGGACAAGCTACTTTGGTGGTCTAAGCAGATAAGGTAAATTACTTCTGCTCCTGTTTTTTTACCTTATAACATACTAGTAATTATTAGGACATTATAGTCCCAGTGTTTCTGGTGGCACATCACACTCACAGTAGCTTGATTACCACAAAAGACAAACACATCTTGGCTCCTCCCCCAGCAATGACATCATCACAAGTTCTTCAGCCCACCGGATCTCTGTGGTGGTGGTAGGTCGATGTGTTCTGTCAGGATTGCTGAGTTGTGTAGGAAATTATAGTACCAGTATTTCTGGTGGCGCACACAACTCTGCTACATGGTACATGCACACACACAGCTCTGCTACACCCCACACATCACACACAAAGCTTGGCTCCTCCCACAGCAGTGACATCACCACAGGTCCTTTAGCCCACTGGATCTCTGTGGTGGAGGTAGGTCGGTGTCTTCTGTCAGGACCGCTGAGTTGTGTCTTCTAAGATAATAATAGCTTAGTTGTATTCTCAGAGTGTTATTTTTGTCCTTCCCTTCCAAGAGCCATAACTGTGTTGTTCTTCTGTCGGTCAGACTCTGTGTTTTATATATGTTGCAGCACCTTCGATGGCGTCACCAGGGGGTGGAGCAATGACATTACCAGGGGCAAAGCATGAGAAGCACTCACACACAAACATACAGACAAGTGGTCATTAGTAGTTTGACTAAGGAACTTTTAAATATTTTGAAGTGAGTGAAATGGGCAAAAAAACATACTGGAGCCATTATTTTATGGGTTTTGTTTTATGGTGTTCTAAATGCGGCAAAAACTAAATATTTACTAAATTTTGCAGGTTAATACATTTATCCAGGGGCGTAACTATAGGAGATGCAGGGTGTTGCGGTTGCACCCGGGCGAAGGACCCTTAGGGGCCCATAAGGTCTCTCATCTCCATATAGGGAGGCCAGTACTATGAATAAAGCATTATAGTTGGGGGCCCTGTTACAGATTTTGCATTGGGGCCTGGGAGCTTCAAGTTACGCCTCTGCATTTATCACATCAAATTCATATTTTTATGTTCTACTGCTTTCAAAAAATAAAAATAAAATCTTATTTAAGAAATGTGCTTCCTATCACAATCTACTGAGACCCAGAACTTAGGGGCTGTATGAGGGCTTGCTTTTCTTTGTGGGGTGAGCTCTAGTTTCTACTTGTACTACTATGGGGTACATACAACATCTTGATTACTTTTTATTCTATTGATTTGGGGAGATGGGGTGACCAAAAGCCCACAATACTGCCATTGTGTTTTTTATGGCATTCACCATGCAGCATACATAATGCAATGTTTCAGTCTTTCTGACTTTAATGGACACTGCAATGACAATTATACATACTTTTTATTTTATACATTTTTGGGGGACAAATAGGAATTTTTTTTAAACTTTTAATATTTTTTCAGTCTATTATTTTTTTACAGACTGAAGCAATACTTCCCAGCATAGTGCTGCCTCAGCCCATGGAATAAAGCTTTTTCAAGCTGTAGAAAAATGTTTAAGAGGGCAACAAATGATTATTAGTAACAAACTGACTGCTCTGATCCCTTGCCAGTTTAGCACTGCCCATGCGTCCTTACTGCCAGTCTCTGATTACTTGGCTGCAGCAATGACATTTAGTATACACACGTCACCGCTACAGTCAAAGTAAACAGAGTCCAGCAGTGATGGCAGAAACTTTAGTTCTGGACCAATGGAGCAGAGGGGGTATTATCACATTGTGGGAGCCAGATAGTGAGTATTATTACTTTGTTGGCCACAGAGGGGCACTAGTGCTATGAGGGCTACTGAAAGGGACATTGGGGAAAGGAGCAGGACAGGAAGAGTGTGTGGAGAAGAGTCATAGCTGAAAGAAATTTTAATGGTGATCTGGACCCAGATAGAGAAAAAAAATTGACTGCATTTTATAGAGGTATACTAGAGATGAAGTATCAAGTGTGATGTGGTAAAGATGTGATGTACCAGATTATTATTATTTTTTTTTTGGAGGGGGGGACAGGTCTGAGTTTTACTGTGGAGCCTTATAAGTTGTATGTATAGACCCGGTGGGAATTCAACATCACTACACATATTATATCATTTTGCATTATAGCCTTTAAAGGAGTTGTCTCGCGGCAAACATCAAAATTTTACATTACCCCATTCCCCCTGTCACCCCCCTGGCATAAAATAGCAATTTAAAGCGGTTTTTAAACCGCTTGCTACTCACCAATCTGGCGAAATATGGAGTTATAAAAATCTTCTCCCTAAGATGGCCGCCGGTTCTTTCCCAGGGATGCACTGCGGTCTTCTCCCATGGTGCACCATGGGCTCTGTGTGTTCCATTGCCGATTCCAGCCTCCTGATTGGCTGGAATCGGCACACGTGACGAGGCGGAGCTACGATGACGACGCGGTGACCAGCTCTCCGGCACGAGCGGCCCCATTCACCAGGCAGAAGCACGGACTGCGCAAGCGCGTCTAAAAACGCCAGAAGACATCAGAATTAGACGGATCCATGGCGACGGGGACGCTAGCAACGGAGCAGGTAAGTGAATAACTTCTGTATGGCTCATATTTAATGCACGATGTATATTACAAAGTGCATTAATATGGCCATACAGAAGTGCATAACCCCACTTGCTGCCGCGAGACAACCCCTTTAAGAGTGTCAACTGTTTTTTGAAGATTAAGTTTACCATACAAACAATTTTTTCAAACTGGGTTCAAATTGAAGTTGTTTTCCCAATCTCCTAGCCTTATCTCCCAAATTGTAAACTGTGACCTGAGATTACTAGAATAATCTTGAAACAATAGCAATAAATGCACCCTCAGTGGCCACAGAAAGTAATAGTGTGCCCTCTGTGGCCCAGCAAAGTAATAGTTCCCCTTCTGTGCCCACTACAGTGTCCTTTCTATGCCCTTTAACCCTTTCCAATCCACTGTCTGACGTCTGAAGACATTATGATTTAAGGCTGTACAGCTCCGATGTTGGAAGACATCCGTCGGGGTTCTCTTACTGTATATTGCCAGCCTCTCTGCTGTCAGAGCCTATCCAACATGTCACCTCATGCAGTACTGGCTTTTGCCAGCATATAGCACCGTTGTATAATGGCAGAAAATGAGTAAGCCCCCTAGGAAAACCAGGATACAAATTGGATTGGAAAGGGTTATGGTTATAGTGTCCCCTCTGTGCCCTTCAAGTTTATAGTGCCCTTCAAAGTTATAGTGCCCTCCACTAAACCCCAAAAATCCAGCCAGCAGTAGTAGAATTCTTCTTGTTGATAT
The DNA here is from genome assembly GCF_035609145.1 of Eleutherodactylus coqui. NCBI lineage: Eukaryota > Metazoa > Chordata > Amphibia > Anura > Eleutherodactylidae > Eleutherodactylus > Eleutherodactylus coqui. The sequence goes on from NC_089842.1 coordinate 137,504,021, forward strand.
AGAAATAGGTCTTATTTTAGGATGCTATTTAATTACATGCGATAAAATTACATAAATGCCATAGAATGTAACACCTGATTTGTGTGTCTCTGTCATGGTCCTGCTGGATGCTGTGGTTCTATGCAATGCAGAGGTCCCTCATCTCCTGCAGTCAGCACAGAGGTTTTCGTGCACATGACTTACACGTAGCTGTTTCTGGACTCTGTCTATTGCCTAACCTATTGAATTGTCTGTCTGCTACCTCTAGTTCTAAAACTAGATCCTGACCAAAGCCTGTTTTTGACTTTGCTCTTGCCTTGCTCTTCGATTTTTCCACATCTTATACTCGTGATCCTGACAACTTGCTGTGCATGACCACTCTCTAACTTGAGACCACATACCACTCTTGTCTTCATGCCTGTGTCCTGTCATTGCCACAGTGTCCATTTACCAACTGGTGTCTATACGGGGGACCATACCTGGAGATTACCTTGCAGCAAAAACCTCACTTCCCTCTAGGGTTTAAGGGTGAATATCAGCGATCCCTTATACTCAGCACCTCAGTCCAGCCAGCACCAAAGCTGTTGCAACTACAAGGATCCACGTTCCACACCGTGTGATACATGACAATTCATTAATGCAGCTGATTTTGCTATTGTCACTTAATTTGCAAAAATGCAAAGAATCAAACTAACAACACATTGTTGCTTTATATGTTACGTCCAAGTGAAAACAAGTCACTTATAAAGTAGTTAGTGAACTGTATGATTTTGTAGAAGGTGTCATTGAGCTTAGCGGCGCTCTATATAGTGGAGTTCAATTAAATGAAAGCTGTCAGCATTTAATACATTCTCAACTAGTGCTATGGCCACATGCCAACAAGCATTGTGAATTTCAAAAGGACAATTTTCTGCCATTTATGATTGCTGGGAATACTCTAGTGTGAAACTGGATGGCGTTTTAACTTTCAGACTAATTGAATAGACTACAGCCCATGATATTATTATGCTCCGCTTTACTATCCAACGTATTATTATAGTTATTCCCAACTCTAGACTTCAGGGACATTGAGTAGACTAAGCTTTAAAGTGAATTAATTAGTCAACAACAACAACAACAAAAATCTGTTCTGTAAAATACAACATACCACTGGCAGGGCTGGAGAATTATTATAAAGGTTAATAGGATTTCCAATAAACACTCCTTAAAGCCTCTTGTGACATGCAGTACAGAGAGCTGGGTTTTACTTAGGAAACAGTAAAAGAAATTCAGCTCCAACAAACTAGATGTTTTCTGATTCTTTTCAGTTTAATAGAAATACATATTTCATTACTTGCTACAGACTTTTATTCTTTTTGCCAAAACACACAGCTGTTTGCTGAAATTCTGAAAAAGTCTTTTTTTTTGCTTTTTGAACACTATATGTAACTTTCCTTAAAGGGGTTTTACCATGACCAGAAATGTTCTGCTAGCAGCTGGGCCCAGCATAAAATAAATAAAACACAGCATACTTGCCTATCCTCAGCCCCCAAGAACGCAGCTCAGTGGCTCCCCCGGCCCCAGCTTCCAGGTGTATGACCCAATGGAAGTCAGGTGACTGCTGCAGCCAATCAGAGCCTGCTGCAGCACTGTCCCAAACTTCTGGCATCATGGAACCCAGGATGTGAGTGGTCATTAACTGGACTTAAATTGTTCATTCAGAGGGTAAAAGACGTTACTGACTAGCCTTCATCAACCCCACGTTGTATTTTTTAATATAGATTATCATTTAGCAGTCTTTTTCTCTAGACAGCCTATAACCCAGCACCAAATGCTATGCATTCTAATTATCTGATTCCTAATACAAGGACACAAAACTTTTTAATTACCTTACTAAACTAGCAATTCCCAAAAATGGTCATCCACTGGTCTGCTCACCCTACTTTTATCTCGTTTTAGGAGACAATCCAACTAATTGCTAAAAACTTTCTTAATAAAACTTAGCCATAAAATTAGTAAAATGTGTTTTTGACTGTATAGCCATTGTATAGCCATTAACCCCTTCCTGCCCCATGACGTAAGGGTACGTCATGGGAGCGGGGTACTTCCCACAAAATGACGTACCCTTACGGCATGGGGATAGTGCGAGATCATAGCAGATCTCGCGCTATCCCGCAGCGGGAGCCGGCTGTCTAAGTAGATTGCGGCAGGGAAAGGGTTCACAGAGGGAGTGCGCTCCCTCTGTGACTCCAGCTGGCTCTCACGATAACATTGCGAGAGCCCGGCTGGATGCTATGGCAACAGGACGCCAGATACCGGCGTCCTTTATTGCCATAGCCTGTGATCGCTATAGTAAGCGATAAGGCATGACAGGAGAGAAGTCCTGCCATGCCTTATCGTAGCGATCTGCACTCCTGCAGTAAAAGTCCCACAGAGGGACACAGGCTGTGTTAAAAAAAAGAGAAAAAATAAAGTATAAAAAATTTTTTTTATGCTTTTTCTCATATTAGCATAAATTTTTTTTTATAAAATTAAAAATCCCACATATTTGGTATCAACGCATCCGTAACGACGCGTCCAACACATTGAATGTGCTTATTATCCTGCACGGCAAAAAGAGTAAAAAGAATGCTAATAACTATGGCAAAATGCTAAAAATTAGCATTTTGCCTCCCAAAAAACGCAATAAAAGTGATTAAAAAAAAGTGTGTACCCCAAAATGGTACCAATAAAAACTACAGCTCGTCTCACAAAAAAAATAAAAGTTTTACAATGTAGTCTATGTAATCAAAAATGGTACCAATAAAAACTACAGTTCGCCACGCAAAAAACAAGCCCTCATACGGCTGCGTTGATGGAAAAATAAAAAAAGTTATGGCTTTTGAAAAATGGAGATGAAAAAATACCAAAAATCGTTTGGTCCTCAACGCCAAAATAGGCCATATCCTTAAGGGGTTAAGGTGGTTTTATACACTTATAATTATACATACAATTCAGTGATTTGACCGCTTGTTTGACTACATCTTCTAATCGTCTCATTTGTAAGTAGTAAATCCTGTTACCACAGCTTGCGATATTTCCTACAGTAGAATCTGTGGGAAATAGCTGACCATTTATGTCTCTTGTGAACATTACTACTTCAAAGGTAAAAAAATGACAACACTCATTGTACATAGATGAGGAAATGTGATAACATTATTTTTATGCCCACTAGGCTTCTCACTGTGTATTTCCACTGTATATATGCAATTTACAGGTATTGATGTGACCCCTGTGCTTTCCTGTGGGGTCTAATGGCATAAAACTACACTTTACTGCTTTTCAGATACTCAAAAAGTGGTCATTTTCAGTTGAATAACCATTTGAAGCAGTCTACTTGTAAAAATACAATTACTGTATTTCCAAGCAGTATGCACATAATTGAATGCTCTTAAAAAAATTGTTATATGATGAGCAATACGCCAACAATATTAAACGACAAGCAGTATTTTACCAACACCCTAATATATCAATTTTTATGGTTAGCAAGAGACTTTGCCCCACTGTGTCAGCAGTCAACAATCACAAACAGCCAACACTTTTTACAGGCACATTGGAAAACTATAATGATCCATAAAAGCTATAAGTGATAAATGTCTGTAGCTCCAAACACTAATATGGCCGTATTAGCAGCAATTACTATGAACTGTAAAGTATAGATAATTACAGTCACAATAATCTGTACAAGCTTCTCCAGCTTCAAAAAAATCACAGACATATCACATGTTTTTTACAGACTCTGGATAAATAGCCCTATTTTTACGGACTGTGCATGAATTCACACTCCAATGTGCCTTCTACACATTTAATTTAGATGTCTACATACCATAGGTGTGAAACAATATATAAACTCATTAGGTTAACGCATTCCTTCACTCCATAGAGTTACAATGCATTTCTTAGCTATTAAAAGTGCTTTGAGATATTTCAGAATCAATCTTTAAACCCATTATCCCCAATTTAGCAGCTAGTACACAAAATATTGGATCCGACAAGTCTGTAATACCAAACGTATCTTTATTAAAGGGGTTGTCCCGCGCCGAAACGGTTTTTTTTTTTTTTTCAACCCCCCCCCCCCGGTCGGCGCGAGACAACCCCGATGCAGGGAGGTAAAGGAAGCTTACCGGAGCGCTTACCTCAATCCCCGCGCTCCGGTGACTTCAATACTTACCGCTGAAGATGGCCGCCGGGATCCTCTGTCTTCGTGGACCGCAGCTCTTCTGTGCGGTCCATTGCCGATTCCAGCCTCCTGATTGGCTGGAATCGGCACGTGACGGGGCGGAGCTACACGGAGCCGGCATCCTGCACGAAAGGCTCCATAGAAGAGAACAGAAGACCAGGACTGCGCAAGCGCGGCTAATTTGGCCATCGGAGGGCGAAAATTAGTCGGCTCCATGGGAACGAGGACGCTAGCAACGGAGCAGGTAAGTAAAAAACTTTTTATAACTTCTGTATGGCTCATAATTAATGCACAATGTATATTACAAAGTGCATTATTATGGCCATACAGAAGTGTATAGACCCACTTGCTGCCGCGGGACAACCCCTTTAATAATTGACAATATCACTCCAATATCGATAGAGCTTTAATCCCTTCCAAAACAAATACAACAAGCCCCCACTCCCAACTTGATCTAAGTTTAATCTAACACTGAATTGACATAATATGACTTATTCAAAATAAAGAGTTGAGAGATACAACGTGACCCATTTCTGGAGTCTTTGGTGAGCATCCTATTACACTGATCAGTTGTTAAATCTTCCCATACCTTCTTTACCAATTATACCCTTGAATCGTCTCCCTTTATTTAAATAATGTGTAAAACTAGCCCCTCTTTTTAATAGCCCTGCCTTATATCCTGCTTTCGAGTCAGATACATTCTTGGGGTGGCCTATGTCAGCAGACATACAGTACATCAGGTTCCATGGCACATTTCCTTCACTCTAATTTGTCCACATCTATTTTCATGGCCACTTTTTCACCATTCAAATCTCTATTTACCAACAAGTCACTTCAAACCTATGGCTTCTAACAGATTTATGGTTCCCTACTAGAGATGAGCGAGCACCCAAATGCTCAGGTCTGCATTATTCGAGTCGAGCTTTTCGTAAAGTTAACGAACCCTATTGACTACAATGGGAAGCTCGAGCATTTTTGTATGTGGGACGCCGGGTGCCGAGCCTTTTTTTTTGTTCTAGGTTTCTCTCTCTCTCCTGCCTGCCAGACAAAAAATTAGCCATTGACGTGCGTGCTGCGTCGCTGTGTGGAGGGACCAAAATAGGCACGTCACAGCGAGGAGGAGCCAAAAACTGGGGCAGGGGTCGAACATGAACTGATGTGTAACGAGCACCATCGAATGAGCATCAAGCTTGGCAGAGTATGTTTGCTCAACTCTATTCCCTACTTAAAGGCACTTTCCCTCATGATCCCTCATTTGTGAATGCTTGGAAAATGGAGCTAGTAACCACTTTTTCCCCTGAAGACTGGAGTAAGATTTTTTTGCTGTCGCACAAGCTGCCTATGGTCTGTAAGGTTCAAGAGAAAAATTGCAAATTATTGACTTCAGCACTCTTACGTCATCTTTACCACACAGCCTCATCTGACTATTGAAGATGTGGTTCAGGACTTGGAACTATGGTACATGTGTGGTGGGAATGCTCTGCCCCTAAGCTTTTCCGGGACTTTGCCTTTTCCACATACACGAAAGTCAGTAGAAGCTCTGTTGCAGCAGCACCGTAAATTTTACTCTTTTGTATGCCATCTAGCTTTATCACTTCCATTAACAAAGACATTTTTTTGTCACTTTTTAGTGGCAGCTCATGCACATATACACTGAAAAACTTGTGAGGTCCCCTCTACTGCAGAGTGGATTCAGCGGGTTAATGTAATTATGCGAATGGGAGGGCTGATTGCTGAAATACAGACTCCCTTGATAAATTGTCTGTTACATAGGACCCTCCATTCTTTTTTCAACAGCCCCCTGACTTCCAGTCTCTGCTGGTATAACATCCCTACAGCTGACTACTTACTGCCTTTCCATCCTTTTTTTTCTCTCTCTTCCAATTTTGTACCATTGCTGTCACATCTGTTAATCACTACTATTTATGTCAGGTCTTATCTTGGCAACTCCACCCTTATTCTGCGCTGGTTTTTAGTCATTGGTGTCAAAGATCACTAGATAGTTGTTTTTTTTGTGTAAAACTGGGTGTCATACTGTTATCCTTCTGTTTATTTAACAATCTCTGTTATATGTTTAATACGATAGATGTTAATTAACTGTAAATCATATTAAAAATATCTAATTTAGAAATTACTGTTTTTAACAGCTGCTGTCACCAAAGAAAATAAAACAAAGTGCTCTATTCTATATATACTATTCTTGTTGTGACTCAGTATCACATGTCTCAACTGATGACAGTATAAGAAAGCTTGATCATTTATTTCAAACTCTTCTATGAATTCAGTGACCGCCTTTAGTCACCTATTTTTAAAGTAATGCATATAAACTATATGTCTTTTCTTGCCAAAAACTCCAATAAAGCACCTATTGCACTTATACCATAATTACAACTACCCAGGACTGAGGTGGAAATAAAAAACTCTTAACTTCTATTTGTCTTTTTAATTTAATTCTATATTTTTAAATCTTATATATACCCAATGGGAAAAAAACTTCTAGTTGCAACTCGCTGCTGGTCAGCCTCCCCTGAATCCTGAATTCGGCAGCCAGGCTCATCTTCCTGTCCAGCCGCTACTTGGGCGCTTCTGCCCTGTGCCAGTCACTGCACTGGCTGCCTGTCAAATACAGAATTCAATTCAAACTCACTACCTTCATCCACAAAGCTCTCAGCAGCACTGCGCCACCCTATATTGCCTCCCTCATCCCAATCCACGCCCTCCCTTCCACTAATGAAATCAGATTAAGCGCACCTTTAATTCGAACCTCTCATTCCCACTACCAAGACTTCTCAAGAGCAGCACCAGTCCTCTGGAACGCGCTACCCAAAACTATCCAGGCAATCCCTGACACACAAAACTTCAGGTGCGCTCTAAAAACGCACCTCTTCAGGGAGGCATACCACATCCCCTAAACGAAACCCCTCTTTACTCTGCCTGATAACATGCTCCCTGACCTACCGACTGCAATCCCTGCTAGCTGCAATCAACCACCCCCTGGCTGATTCGGCCACTCTACGGCTCAATTTTGACCATTGTCTGTGTGTATAGCATCCCTCACTCTCTACCTTGCCATACCGTGCACATCTCCAGCCCCTTTACCTTTTGAAAAACCCCACTATTTGTAGTATGTATGCTCGCTGGAGCAGGACTCTCACCCCTACTGTTTCCATCAACCGATTACTACATATAACCGTGGTTTTGTTTGTTTCCCACTGCTTTGTAAGCGCTGCGGAATATGTTGGTGCTATATAAATAAACAGTATTATTATTAGTTCTTCTATAATTCTCGCCTTTACTGTAAAAGTGACAGTCCCCCTGTTGCTGTCTTATGGGAAACCCCTGATTACATTCCAAAGATTCCTAGTATTGCATATTCTCCTACTAAGGCATCCATTCGTCTTATTGGAGCTCACACCTGAAAATAAAATAGTAATTTCCAAATCTAAAAAAGTATTTTAACAGTACATGAATCACATCTCTCAAAGGAATGTTGAAGAAATTCTTAGAACTGTGTTTTAAGTCAAAGCTTAGTGACTTTCTTATTATTCAGAAAACATACGGAATCAATTTTTTAGCTTTTCACTTTCGGAAGCCCATCGTCAGATGTTAAGGATTTAATGAGGAGCAGGATGCATGCACTGAACATCCACCAGACGGCAGTATCTACTAAAATCTATTATGAAGAGATGCTGTGCATTTTGCATATAAATCAAAGGTTGATGTTACAACACAGACTTGTCATTTAAATCAAATCAAACCCAGATTTCCATATCACAACACAGTGAGATACTTTCCAGCAGCAACGACCAGCGTCTTCTTTTAAAATGTTGTTTGTAGTTTTTACTAGCATAGAAGGCATTAAAGCAGAACAATTGTTCTGTAGTGTGTGAAATAAGAGGTGTCCAACGTCACGTCGAATGAAAGAAGCCTGCAACTATTCCTGCTACTCCTCAAGGAGTTCACAGACCCTCACAAATCAGGGGAGCAAACTATTTCCAATTAGTAGATATTTTTGAAAGAGTCAAAGGTTGATTTTTTTTTCTTTTGCTCTGGGCTCTGATGATAAGGGAGACTGAGATATTATACGACTGATATTACAGGAGACAAGAGGCCAGGTATAGAAGTAATTTCCTTTCAGATCAAAACGCTATCAACCAAACAGATTTTTAGGCACCTTTGAAATTCTACTGGCTGTTTTAAAAATTCGGTTTTAAACATATTACGTTTTTAGTGACCAGCGATGATTTGCAGGAAAGATAAAAAACTTTTTAATGGAATCCATAGTTGTTCAGAAACTAGCTAAACTAATAAAAATGTAATCATCTCAATCTGGAATAAGTCATCTAAGGGACTTTTCACACAGGTGGAAGAATTCAGCAACATGCAGAAGAATTTGCTATGCAGAAAATTCTAGACCAAATTCTGCATGCCTAAATGCAAATTTTGATGCGGAATTACTGGCATAATTCTGCCATCTTCAACTCATCAAAATCTGCATATTAGCCATGCGGATTTTGGTGCTGAATCATGGTAGTGGTGTTGCTGAAATATTTTATGCATGTGAAAGGCTCCTCAGGCTAAATATACACATTAAATAGCTGTTTGGCTAGCTCACTCGTCGTTTCCATACATGTGCATGCTCATTTGGCCAATAGCTATATCACCCAAACACCCACATACAGGCTCGGGTTTGCATGTCTTCTGTATGTAGGGAGGGGGGAGTGTGATTGCCAGGCACCTCTAACGGCATCTTATCTCCCAGGAACAAGAGGATTGGTCAGTTGAAACACACTTGCCCGATCCTCATCTTCCCCAACATCTGCCATCAGGGGAGAATCAGGAGGCTGCTGTACAGCTCAGATGATTGGCTAATCTTGTATTGGCTGATATATATCTAATGTGTATGGCCACCTTAAGTTACAGTCTGGCCTTTATGTACTGATCTCAGTCCCTTTGACTGCAGGGAGGCACAGACTAGAGTTTCTTCTGCTTGTCACAACCGTTATCTGCAAGTTCTTGCGTATATCCATACAGTTATATTTTGCTGATGTATATTTTATTCATTTACATATATACTAAATGTACTGGCGCCAACATTCTTACTGGCTGAGGACATGGCATGGATGGTTTTCCTCTACCCTGTCCTTTCTCACCCTTTATTTTACAAGACATTTTTATTTCTAATGCTATGTGCAGTGCTTTGCTATTACTGTACACTAGTTTTTGAGAAAATAATTTGGGCATGAAAAAAGGCATTTGCACATTTTCAATTGTGATAAAATAGATTGTATGCTTAGAACTGATGCTCATCCCTCTGTACAGTGCGGCAATTACTGTGTACATTGTACATTACAGTACAATCTGTCCCTCCCTGATAGTTACAGTCACAGATATCTCCTTGCACATCTCTATCCCTGTCTGAAATGGTGCATAGCCTTTTATAGTGGCTATGATCTCACCTTTATACTGCCTCCTGATTGGCTGGGAGAACTGTTTGCAGGGCATTATGGACTACCCTGAGTCCATGTGATCCTTTCTCCTTCTCCTTTCTACCCTATGGCAGATGTAATTTTGGTGGGTTCAGCCGAGACAAACCCCCTGCGGTTCGGGTTTTCACTGAGCAAAGTTCTACCCAAAACTGGGTTTGCTGATTTCGGTTCACTCTGCAATACTGGCCATTACAGCAGGAGTATGGCTGTCAATCACAGCCACTCTCCTGCCGGTCATTTTGTGGGCATACCTGCGGTGCCCACGCATTCACAACAGTAAACATGCACTTTATTTGGATACTTTTTTCTAAACATTGTTTTTTTTTTTTGTTACATTCTGAAATTAGTAGATTCCTTACAGTCATCACTGTCCCCAATCTGTTCTTTTTCCTGTCCCGATCTGATTGCTAAACACTATAATAAAACTCCCCAAAGTGTTCTGGACAAACCAGCAACTTCCACACTCCAGCCCTCCTGACACAGACTGGATCAGCCATGGCACACACATTTCCTGCAGTCATGCTCTAGGTGTGCTGAATGCCTGTGGACAAAGTCACATATGTCAGCAGGTTTCCTTCATATATATTCATGCTCAGAACTTATAACTTTGCCCTTCACCACATCAAACAATCCTATTTCACCACTCTCATCTCCTCATTATCCAATAATCCAAAACGACTCTCTGACGCTTTTCACTCTCTCTTTAACTCTAAAGAGCAGCCTCTTATGAGGATCTCAGTACTGAAGACCTGGCCGCTTACTTCAAGGAGAAAATTGACAACATCCAGAAGGAAATATCCCTGAATAGCTTTGATCTCCTTCTCTCCTGCACCTTCCCTAGTTCACTGTTAGCATTTGACCCAACAACATAAGAAGAAGTCAGCAGGTTCCTCTCTTCTTCTTGCCCTACTACCTGCCTCAATTCTCTGGAATGCACTGTCCAATGCAATCTGGTTAATTCCCAATGCCTACAGTTTTAGGTGTGCCCCATAATCCCTAATCAAACTCTTCTCCATTAACCCCTCTTCTGCATTCCCCCCTCAGAACCTGACCCGTTCATTCCACTGTATCACTCATGACCCCATACACTCTAATGCACTTCATAGTGCCGAGAAGCAGTTCAGGAGAACTGACAGCGGCCGCGGCTGGACTCCGGCTGCAGCGGAAAGGTGAGTATACAATTTTTTTTTATTTTAAACACATTTTAGGATGAATTGCAGGGAAGGGCTTATATATTTAACCCCTTCCCTGCAATTCACCCCGCGCACGCTGGCAGCCCATTGCTTTCAATGGAGCGGCTGTATTGCCGCTCCATTGAATTCAATGGGCAAACATCGTTCTTCTCTGCCACAGCTGTTACAGCTGTGGCAGAGAAGAATGATTTGTCTTCTATATGTTCTCAATGGGGTCGGCGCTGCTGCCGCCGGCCCCATTGAGCGCATATACAGAAGAGAACAGGAATCGCAGATCGCAGATAGGTGCGATCTGCGATTTTTTGTTCTATAATTTTTCGGACGAGCGCATAAAAAGCGCTCATGTGTCCGATACCATTGCAAAGCAATGGTTTTAAAAAATCGCCGGACGCATGCGCATGCGCAAATCGCGGCAAAAAACGCCCGTCTGACTAAGCCCTCATGTATACTATGCTATTTATTTAAAACATGGCAGGACCATTGGATATAACAAGCACTTGTACCTCTGGTGTCACCCCTATCTCCTCATAGATTGTAAACTCCTGTTAGAAGGACCCTCACTCCTATTAATTAAACTGATTTTTGGTTTAATACTGTATGTATTGTCTGATTTTGTTTGTTTACTTTGACTTGTAAACTTTATAAATAAAGAGTATCATTATTATTATTACTTTCAGAAACATTTCTTTGGTTATTGAGGATGTGATACTCAGAACTTTTCTGTACACATAGCCGTTTATGAATATGTTCAACTCTGACTTGTGTGTACAGCAATCCCTGCCTCTCCTGTTGCAGCTATATCCTTGCTCCACAGCTATCAGGAGGGACCTGCACCCCAGGCAATAGCCCCATCTGTTCTTGTTTTAATTAGTGTGAATGAGTGAACGACATTGTCACTGCATCATTTACATAGTGTTATACTTTGCTATGAAGTTAGAGTTAATGTATATATAGGATACATATACTCCACAATCATTTGGACCTACTGTCAATAATATCAATCACTGCCATAGCCAATTACATTTTCTATAAATATTTTCATGTCCATTTTGTGATTTCTTTTCTTAATTATTATCATTTTCACATCTCAAGGGGCCTTTGCATTAAAAGCCCATCTGCTGAGACCTTGTAGGCCAAACTTATCAGTGGGGAAATTGGCATTAACAACAATCACGTACTGTGCCCTGCTGCTAAACTCCCTGAAAAGTACAACTATGTAATGTGTACAAATCAGCCGGACTCAGACCTCCACAGTTATCACAGTTTGGGTATTTTCTGTGAAATAGAAACCTATCATAAATCAGCTAAGGAACTTGTTAGCAGAGAAAAATGGCAGTGGGATAGGAAACCCCTACTGGTAACATGTTAAAGTGTGTCTATGGGAGTTTTACATATATAAACAATGTGCATTAAATAAAAATGTGCTTATTGTGTACGGCTCACTGCTGTATTTTCCATTGTTGATACTGTTGAGCAGCTCAATGACCATGGAACTGCATTGTGAATGACAGCTTTGTTCTGAAATTATAGGTGTTGCCATGCCAAAGAGCTGTGCCAAAAGTTACTTGCAATGTGCTTGCTGCTGTGAAAATATATATAATACATAGGACAATATTACAGAAACACACATATGCACTCTATAGGACCAAAACTACACTATTCTGACAAAGGTATTTGGACACCACTATAAGTACAATCAGGGGCGTAACTATAGAGGATGCAGGGGATGCAGTTGCACCCGGGCCCTGGAGCCTTAGGAGGCCCATAAGGCCTCTCTTCTCCATATAGGGAATCCAGTACTATGAGTAAAGCATTATAGTTGGCGGCCCTGTTACAAGTTTTGCATCGGGCCCATGAGCTTCAAGTTACGCCTCTGAGTACAATGGATCATGTCTTAGCAGCTCACGCATTGTAAACTATGCTACATAAGATGGAGAACCTTGGAGGTGTCAGCCATAGTTTGTGATGGGAACTGCATGCTATTGGATATATGCACTTCACTGAGGCAGTGAAGTCTAATTAAATCTATCGCCCTTCAAAGTAAAGCCAACTTAAAATCTAAACTTTATCAGAAAAATTAAAATATAGGGCAAGAACTGACATAAATATCTGAGAGTGAGGAATCTCCCAAAGGAATGTAAACAAATGGACAGACACAAACGAGAGGAAGCGGTAAAAAGCCGGATCATAAGGTAGACCCCAGATTAGTACAAAAAAGGAAACAGATCAAATAGAGACATGGCAGGCCATCAGTGATGTATGACGAGCCACAGTCAAGTTGATCTGTCCCAGGTGTCAGGAAGTCCTCTATAAAGTTTCTTAATAGTAATAGTTTCCTCACCCTGAGTTTATGTATGTCAGTTCTAGCCCTATAGTTAAATTTGTCTAATAAAATGTAGTTTTAAAGTTGTCTATACTGTGGAGCGCTATTGGATATATGGGTTATGCCACTCCATCATAAAGCACAATGCATCGGCCCGTCTACAATGCTGCAAGGAGTGTCATCATTGGACTGTTGAGCAATGGAAGAATATTCTATGGAGTGAAGAACTTTGCTACTCCATCTACAAATCAGTACCTAGGTGTGAAGGATGTCTGTGGAACACCTTTTGCCGGAGTGTGTTGTACCAACAGTTGAGTGGAGGTTCCATTATGGTCTGGGGATGTTTTATGTGACATGGTCTCAATCCATTGATTGTAGTGGCAAGAATCCAGAATGGGGAGGTGAGAATAATGTGCTGCTAATAATGTGGCAATACTCTGGAAATGATCAGCAATGCTTCCAACCTGCATTATACTTGAGGAAGAATCCTGAGAGGTTCGAAAGCTCACTATAACATCATATATTTTTGTTAGCCATTAAGAGGCATCATATCTACAAGATTACTTGGTGGGAACAATCACATCCAACGAGACAACATGCCTTGTCACAAATCCAACACTGTTTTATGTTGGTTTGAGAATATGGATACATAGAGTCCTGACCTGAACCCTACTGAACATCTTTGGGACAAACTGGAATGTCATATCAGAAAATATGAACAGCATCCATCTTATCTGAGAGAACTTGGCAGATGAATAGAGGGAAATACTAGCTGAACTGTATCAGGCATTAATAGAAAGTATGCCATGGAGAGCATACGACGTCATTAGAGCCAAAGGAGGTCCCACTAAGTATTAAGATATGTAAATAAATACTACTTTTGATTCTTGCTCAGGTGTTTAATTACTTTTGGTAGGGTAGTGTATGAAGATACCCATCCTAACTGTCGTTTTTATGTGTTTCATCCCCACTCATTTCAAACAGGGGTATAAAACCAAGCACATGTCCACAGATGTACTGTATACTGGTGGTAGTATAGTTCATACTGAAGAGCATGTCACCTTTATCACAAGTGAATCATGTTATCTGCTACCGGTAGATTGTTTCTGGTCAATTGTAAATGCTATCCCTGTACTAGGGAAGCATCTAGGAGTAACAACTGCTCAGCCACTAAAGTATTAGACCAAGGAAACTAACAGAGTGTGACAGAGTGTGACTGCCGAGTGCATTTATGGCATGTAGACATCGCTTATCCTCTGTTACATCAATCATTGCAGAGCTCCAAACTACCTTTGGAAGTAACATCAGCACAAGAACTGTGTATTGGGACCTTCATGAAATGGTTTTCAATGGTTTAGCAACTGCATATAAGCCTACGATCACTATGCACAATGCCAAGCATCAAATGTAGTGGTTTAAAGCACAATATCAATAGACACTGGACCAATGGAAATGTGTACTCTGGAGTAATGAATCACATTTTGCTATCTAGCAGTCTGATGAATGATTCTAGGTTTGGCTAACTGCTATCTACCGGAATGTATATTGCTTGATATAACATTTAGTATAGGAGTCATGATAGTATGAAGCTGTTTTTCAGTTTTTGAGCTAAGTCACTTACAGGGGATGGACAAAAATATGGAACCACCATACGAAATGCATGGGATTTTAATCATTAAAGGGGTTGTCCCGCGCCGAAACGGGGTTTTTTTTTTTCAACCCCCCCCCCCCGTTCGGCGCGAGACAACCCCGATGCAGGGAGGTAAAGAAAGCTCACCGGAGCGCTTACCTTAATCCCCGCGCTCCGGTGACTTCTCTACTCACCGCTGAAGATGGCCTCTTCCTCCGTGGACCGCAGCTCTTCTGTGCGGTCCACTGCCGATTCCAGCCTCCTGATTGGCTGGAATCGGCACGTGACGGGGCGGAGCTACACGGAGCCCCATAGAAGACTGCAGAAGACCCGGACTGCGCAAGCGCGGCTAATTTGGCCATCGGAGGCCAAAAATTAGTCGGCTCCATGGAGACGAGGACGCCAGCAACGGAGCAGGTAAGTATAAAACTTTTGATAACTTCTGTATGGCTCATAATTAATGCACAATGTACATTACAAAGTGCATTATTATGGCCATACAGAAGTGTATAGACCCACTTGCTGCCTCGGGACATCTCCTTTAACAGTGAGCTGCCCTTTTGACCCCTGCTTGGCTGAGAGCTTTCTCACCAAATTTGTGTTTACTTCACCTCTTGCCCTGCTCTGCATCGTTTTGGGAACCAGTTGGTAACAGCAGCTGAGTGGCACAAATCTCTGACCAATGGAATGTTGTTGCTCGGGCAGATGTTTACTTCTGGTCAGCAGCATCTGTGTCAAATTATCTCCACTTAAAATCTGTCTTTACATGTCTTATTGAAATATGATTTATAATCTCATGTAACTTAAGGCATGCATTTCGTATGGTGTTTCCATATTTCTGCCCACCCCCTGTACTTCCAGCAATGGATAATATGACTAGTACAACATAAAAAGGTTTTGCACAATTGTATGTTTCCAACTTTGTAACATTAGTTTAGGGAAGGACTTTCCTGTTCCAGCATGATGGTGCTACTGTGCAGAAAGAAAATTCCATGAACCAATGAGGGGAAATTTATTGAGCCACGTATTTCCTGTGCTGGGGTTAATAAGATTTCCATCGGTGTACAGTATGCTGCATACATGAAGAGGTGCATGCCGCTTCATGTATTCAGCACATCCCTAGCTCCTCCATGCGCATAGACCAAAATGCATGCCTGTCTGGGACCACATTCACTGAAAAAGCCAAAAATACCTGAAGGTCTGCAAAGCAGACACGGTCGCCATAGGCACGATCGCCATAAGGCAGGCACAATCGCCACCGGCACAATCGCCGTAGGGCAGGCGCAATGGCCTTAAGCCCTGAGGATATGTAGTCAGCCAGACAATAATGTGTGGAGGAGCAACTTGTTCCTGGCAAGCTAATATGCAGTCACCCACTCAACCCAGCCCAAAATGGGGAGGAGTGACTGCATATACTAAAAGCCTGCACATGTGAACGATACCAAAGATGTCAGCCATAGATAGGTGGTGTATCCTGTATGGTGGGTCACCACCTATCTATGGCTGACATCTTTGGTATCGTTCACATGTGCAGGCTTTTAGTATATGCAGTCACTCCTCCCCATTTTGGGCTGGGTTGAGTGGGTGACTGCATATTAGCTTGCCAGGAACAAGTTGCTCCTCCACACATTATTGTCTGGCTGACTACATATCCTCAGGGCTTAAGGCCATTGCGCCTGCCCTACGGCGATTGTGCCGGTGGCGATTGTGCCTGCCTTATGGCGATCGTGCCTATGGCGACCGTGTCTGCTTTGCAGACCTTCAGGTATTTTTGGCTTTTTCAGTGAATGTGTTTGTTTTTTTCTTTTTCCTCACCTCTGTGATTTCCTGTCTGGGACCAGGAGCAGGAGATGCCCGGTTTAGTAAATATTCCCCCGTGGGTTTATGGAACTTTCTTTCTGCATAGTAGCACCTGCTTGTGGTGTAAAGTATACATAAATTTGTTGGCCTGGGCTGACCATGCCCCCTGCAGACAAGTTGAGTTTGGTGTGGTAGAACTCAAGTGGCTGCACAGAGCCCTGACTTCAACCACATTAAAGGAGTTGTACTAGAATTTCAAGTTATCCCCTATCCACATGATAGGGGATAACTTGCTCATTCATTGGGATCTCACTGCTAAGACCTCTGCCTATTTCCTGTGCCCCACCTTTCTGTCACTGTGGGGGTCGCTTTTCTCCCCACAGTGGCATCACTCTGAATGGAGCACTAGGTAGTCATTTCAACAAGGCTGATGGAAATAGCCGAGTGGGTTCCGCTCGGATATCTCGGCAGTCCCATTGAAAGTTTATGGAGCGCTGGTGTATTTGCATGAGCAGCACTTCATTTGGTCTCCTCCTCACTACAGGGGTGTAGTAACCCTGCAGTGAGGAAGATGGGGTCATGAGACCCACGCTTGGTCTCAACAGTGAAACCCCCACTGATCAGCAAGTTATCTCCTATCAGGTGGAAAGGGGATAATCTGAAATTCTGGTACAACCCCTTTAAACACCTTTGGAATAATTTGGAATGCCAATTGTGAACCAGACCTTGTCTGACCTCATAAATGGTCTTTTGGCTGAATGGGCACAGATAAATATGTCCAGCTCACTTGGAATTTAGAAGCATGCCCTTATACATCACTTAAGATTTTGCTCCCCAGTAGTCAGAATAGCACTCCCTTTGGTAGTTACAGCTGTGTGTCACCCATCTTCCCTTCTAATAGCTAAAATTGTACTCTTACTTACTCCTCCACTTCCCCATATGTAACAGCAGTCCTACTTTACTTTTCCAGTAGACACAGAAGTCCCCCCTTCCCTTGAACTCACAGCAACCCTCTATAATCTTTGTAATAGTCGGACTAGATGTCCCCTTCTTTTCCAGTAGTCACAGCGGGCCTTCCTCCTACTTCCCTGGTGGTCACAGAATCCCCACTATATCCCCAGTTACAGTAGAACTCCCCCACCTGCTTACCTCCCAGTAGTCACAGCAGAACTCCACTGACATCTGCTGTTCTCTTTATTCTGCCTATTAGGAGCAGTCTGTAACTGCCTCTTCCAGAAGAGTTCAATTTGAAACTGTGAGGGGTTAATTCAGGTTTATGCCTTTAAATTGATAAGTATATTTCACAGAATACTTATGCGTTTATAATTTGCGTCTTCTTCTGCTAAAGGTTTAAGCTTATACGTGTAAGGGCCGATGCTTTAATAATAGACTACAGAGACTCCATTTTGTATCTCTTTGCTTGTCTGCTTTAATACATGTATCTGTATTAATTTCAACTTTTACCTAGAAAGATGTTAGATCCCAATTATAATGACCCTGAACATGTTCCCATATGTCTTATCAGCTTTCTCTCTCCCATGTCTTCTTTCCTTGAGAAAGCTCACTCCCTTCTAGTAAGAAATCTTACCAAGGACATGTTTTGATACAGTTGTCACCAGACATTCATGTAGGAGACGTCTTTGAAAGATATGTATTGTTAATTAAAATCTGCAGATGTTATGTAGCCTTGGGCATGCCTGGGGCATGCGCAGTAATCAAATCAAGACGTCAGCAAACCTTTTCTATATCTTCTGTAATTCTTTGAATAAACCTTCACTTCGCTATATGACAATCCATGATGCATGTGACTGTCTATTCGGCGTCGTCTATGGGTACTCATATCTAAAGACCAATTCGGAAGCAGACAGCATCAGCCGAACGGTCTGCTTAAAGACCCCTTACAAAACCTACAGTGTACAAGAACACTGCTCCACTGGCTGTGCTAGAGAAATTCACCATGGTATTAAAGTTCATTGGGCTACAAATAACCATCTGCTATATACATTTGTAGGTTTCTAATCATAACCAGTAAGCAACTTTCATTTTTACTGAAAAAGGCATCCCACGAAGGAACCAATAGCAGGCTGAGAATATATTTAATAACAACTTAAAAAAAAACACAAATATACTGAATGTACTCAAACTGCAATAACTAAATTACTGCATATATAAAATATAAATCCTTTCAAGTTACAAAGAAACATCTGGCTACTGTGATAAAAATTGCAGTGGCCTAGTACCTGTAAAACAAAGACCACTATACCTACTGTGAAGCATGGGGGTGGCAACATCATGCTTTGAGGCTGTTTCTCTGCAAAGGGACCAGGACGACTGATCTGTATACATGAAAGAATGAATGGGGCCATGTACCGTGAGATTTTGAGGGCAAACCTCCTTCCATCAGCAAGAGCACTGAAGATAAAACGTCGCTGGGTCTTTCAGCAGGACAATGATCCAAAGCACGCCACCAGGGCAATGAAGGAGTGGCTTCGCAAAAAGCATTTTAAGGTCCTGGAGTGGCCTAGCCAGTCTCGAGATCTCAATCCTATAGAAAACCTTTGGAGGGAGTTGAAAGTCCGTGTTGCCCAGCGACAGCCCCAAAACATCACGCTCTTGAGGAGATCTGCATGGAGAAATGGGCCAACATACCAGCAACAGTATGTGCCAACCTTGTGATGACTTACAGAAAACGTTTAACCTCTGTCATTGCCAATTAAGGATATATAACAAAGTATTGAGGTGAATTTTTTTATTGACCAAATACTTATTTTCCACCATAATTTGCAAATAAATTCGTTAAAAATCAGACAATGTGATTTTCTGGATGTGTTTTCTCATGTTGTCTCTCATAGTTGACGTCTACCTATGATGTCAATTACAGGCCTCTCTCATCTTTTTAAGTGGGGCAACTTGTACAATTCGTATCTGACTAAATACTTTTTTCCTCCACTGTATAAAGTTTAATTGATTTCCAACAACTCCTTCTAGGGGCTTAAACAGTCAGTCAGCAGCACAAATCAGTATACCATATCTGGGAAGTGAAAACAATGCACACTCAATGAGGAGATCCCGACCAAAAGATCCAAAATAGTCAATGCCAAAAAATGGTCATCGTGCAGCATAAAGGTGGAAAAAAATATTCACATCACCTAGGATGCATCTTTATTTTCGGTCTAACCTTGGCCTTTGTCAAGTCAACAATACAACCACATACAATACAGTATATACTATTCGTAAACCAATCATATAACAGCAATTAGAGAATAGTTAAAACTCACCTCCCAAATTCAGGTGTGGCGTAGAACATCTTGGGTGGCGGCAGGTGTGCTATTCAGATAGGTCCGGATCCATGGGGAAACTACCAATTCTGCACATAGTACATTACCCAACCCATCGTGTGATGCGCGTCACATCAGTGTCTCTCAGCCTCAACTGTGCATGCGCAGGGCCACAGAACACTCGCGAGAACACCATGATCACGCTGGGTCAACATCACCATATTGCCCTGGCATCTCAGCCTTGGTCATTGTGCAAGGGCCAGGGAAACGTGTTCAACTAGCAATCCTCTGTCAAACCTAGCACTTGGCTTAGAGTTGAAATCCTACATTTATAACCTTCTGTCCCAGTGCAAGGGTTCACTCTATCCATACTATGAACAAATCATTAGAGTTGTGACACAAATGGGTATAACTAGCTCTCTCTCTCTCTCTTTCTATCTCTCTCTCTCTCTCTCTCTCTCTCTCTCTATATATATATATATATATATATATATATACATATATATATATATATATATATACACTACCGTTCAAAAGTTTGGGGTCACCCAAACAATTTTGTGTTTTCCATGAAAAGTCACACTTATTCACCACCATGCGTTGTGAAATGAATAGAAAATAGAGTCAAGACATTGACAAGGTTAGAAATAATGATTTGTATTTGAAATAACATTATTTTTACATCAAACTTTGCTTTCGTCAAAGAATCCTCCTTTTGCAGCAATTACAGCATTGCACACCTTTGACATTCTAGCTGTTAATTTGTTGAGGTAAGCTTGAGAAATTGCACCCCACGCTTCTAGAAGCATCTCCCACAAGTTGGATTGGTTGGATGGGCACTTCTGGCGTACCATACGGTCAAGCTGCTGCCACAACAGCTCAATGGGGTTCAGATCTGGTGACTGCGCTGGCCACTCCATTACCGATAGAATACCAGCTGCCTGCTTCTGCTGTAAATAGTTCTTGCACAATTTGGAGGTGTGTTTAGGGTCATTGTCCTGTTGTAGGATGAAATTGGTTCCAATCAAGCGCTGTCCACTGGGTATGGCATGGCGTTGCAAAATGGAGTGATAGCCTTCCTTATTCAGAATCCCTTTTACCCTGTACAAATCTCCCACCTTACCAGCACCAAAGCAACCCCAGACCATCACATTACCTCCACCATGCTTAACAGATGGCGTCAGGCATTCTTCCAGCATCTTTTCATTTGTTCTGCGTCTCACAAACGTTCTTCTTTGTGATCCAAACACCTCAAACTTGGATTCATCCGTCCACAACACTTTTTTCCAGTCTTCCTCTGTCCAATGTCTGTGTTCTTTTGCCCATCTTAATCTTTTTCTTTTATTGGCCAGTCTCAGATATGGCTTTTTCTTTGCCACTCTGCCCTGAAGCCCAAAATCCCGCAGCCGCCTCTTCACTGTAGATGTTGACACTGGTGTTTTGCGGGTACTATTTAATGAAGATGTCAGTTGGGTACCTGTGAGGCGTCTGTTTCTCAAACTAGAGACTCTAATGTGCTTATCTTCTTGCTTAGTTGTGCAACGCGGCCTCCCACTTCTTTTTCTACTCTGGTTAGAGCCTGTTTGTGCTGTCCTCTGAAGGGAGTAGTACACACCGTTGTAGGAAATCTTCAATTTCTTAGCAATTTCTCGCATGGAATAGCCTTCATTTCTAAGAACAAGAATAGACTGTCGAGTTTCAGATGAAAGTTCTCTTTTTCTGGCCATTTTGAGCGTTTAATTGACCCCACAAATGTGATGCTCCAGAAACTCAATCTGCTCACAGGAAGGTCAGTTTTGTAGCTTCTGTAACGAGCTAGACTGTTTTCAGATGTGTGAACATGATTGCACAAGGGTTTTCTAATCATCAATTAGCCTTCTGAGCCAATGAGCAAACACATTGTACCATTAGAACACTGGAGTGATAGTTGCTGGAAAGGGGCCTCTATTCACCTTTGTAGATTTTGCACAAAAAACCAGGCATTTGCAGCTAGAATAGTCATTTACCACATTAGCAATGTATAGAGTGCATTTGTTTAAAGTTAGGACTAGTTTAAAGTTATCTTCATTGAAAAGTACAGTGCTTTTCCTTCAAAAATAAGGACATTTCAATGTGACCCCAAACTTTTGAACGGTAGTGTATATATATATATATATATATATATATATATGAATAGGGAACTCCGTGACATGTATCAGGTAAACCACCAGATCACCTCCCTAATTGTGGTTTATAACTAGTCACTGCATGTTTTCACAGATAAGATGGTCAGTCACTCAATCGATGACCAATAGGGTCACATAGTCAAATCCTCTAGGATATATCAATCCCTATACAAATTGTCCTACTAATCAATAGGTGCTTGATTTTTTTCTGACAATGGGTGTCTATATACATTGACATAAGTATTCAGACCCAGCACTGAGCACTTAGATGAAGCGATTACAACCTCCAGTCTTCATAGGTTTGATGCACACCTGGATTTGGGGATTTTCTGCAATCCTTCTCTACGTATCCTCTCAAGCTATGTCAGGTTGGATGGGGACATCTGTGGACAGCCATTTTCAAGCTTCTCCAGAGATGTTCGATTAGGTTCACATCAAGGCTGTGGATTGGCCAGTCAAGGATATTCACAGAGTTGTGCATAATCCACTCCTATGTTGTCTTGGCTGTGTGATTAGGGTCCATGTCTTATTGGAAGGTTAACCATCTGTGCAGTCTGCTGTCTCTTGTGCTCTGGGCCAAGTTTTCATTATATCTCCGTACTTTGCTCCATACAGCTTTCCTTCAACCATGATCAGTCTTCCTGATCCATGCACTGAAAAATACCAGCACAGCATGATGCTGCCACCACCATACTTCACTGTAGTAATGGTAGCATTTGGGCAGGTGATGAGCAGTGCCTGGTTTCTTCCAGACATAATGCTTAGTTTCATCAGACCACAGAATCTTGTTTCTCACAGTCTGAGAGTCTTTAGCTGCTTTTTTGTAAACTTGAGGCAGACTTTTGTGTGTCTTTTACTAAAGAGAGGCTTCACTCTGGTCACTTTGCCATAAAGCCCAGATTGGTGGAGTGCTGTAGTGATGGTTGACCTTATGAAAGTTTCTTCCATCTGCACACAAGATCTTTGGAGCTCAACCAGAGTGGCCATTGGGTTTTTGGTCACCTATCTTACAAAAGCCTTTCTTCCATGATTACTTAATTGGGTGGGTCAGTCAGCTTTAAGAAGAGTCACAGTTGTTCAAGCTTCTTCCATTTAAGAATTATGTAGGCCACTGTGCTCTTGGAACTTTCAGGGCAGCTGACATTTTTTTTGTAACCTTCTCCAGATCTGTGCCTTCACATGTCATACCAAAGGGCATGAATACTTATGTCAATGCAAAATGTAAAAAAAGTGAAAGGGAATCAAGACTATCCAGACCAAAGGTATATATATTAGGCCACAGTTTGATTTTATTTGGAATGTTTTGTTAGTTTGTGCATCACCTTGCTTCTCATAGCCAAAAATAGAAGAAGCTGCTTTTTAATGTTTTATTGTCGTAAGGAATACTATATAATGTATACAATCTTGTTTAGATACTCCCCCTACATGTGGAAATAAAAGGGGAAAGTTGTCATTGGATTTGCTATGTTTTTTGGTTGATTTCATTCTTTGTTTCTGCTCCCTTATTTATCATACTTTTGCACCACATTTTGGTGCTTTCGCCATGCCAGGCAGTTTGCTATTTTGTTGGAAAGTAGGAGTGTGGTTTGAATTGATTACTTATTTTACATACATTTATCATTTGTAACATGTAAAAAAGTCACTATATTTGTGCACAAGGCCACTTCAGTGCTGAGGTGGTACAACTTTTGGAGGCTTATTTGTTATGAAAGGCCTAATTTAAGTTTTTTTTTTTCTTTTGCCTTTTTTCCCTTTTCCAATGCAAAATGTGACAAATTTATTAAACTGTCACACAATGTTTGATGCATTTGTTGTTTTTTGCACTAACGAAGGAACAAAGAGCAGAGAAAAAAGACTTCAATTATGCCTCTCATGACAACCTAGGCCCAAAGTGTATAATTAGATATCACTCTCCCAGAAGTAAGTAAATGCATAAATAGAATATAATAAACCTGGCTTTTAGCCCATATTAGGACAGAGAAAGGTATTTTGCTACACTCTGCAATGAGCATGTCATAGAAACACAATACATATTGGTATACAGATAGAAGATCGCAGGGGAATGTGCCCGCCTCCCTTTTTGTATACCGTTAAGCTATATTCCCATGGGTGAGTGCAATTTCGGTCAGTGAAAAGCTGACTGATTTTACTGCAAGTGTATGTGCATTTTACAACGGTTTTTGTTCATTTTTTGCATTTTTAACGTAAGAATGTCAGCTGTTTTTCAAGCACATAAAGAAAATGGAAGGTGGCCTAATTGATGTCATTGAATTCAGTGGGTACCAGAAAAAATAATGCACACACTTGCCTTGTGAGAGTGTTCTGTTTTATAAATCACCAATTTACTTCAATGGGCAATTCTGGTCGGAGAATTGCACCAGAGTGGGGCTCTTTCACACGACTGTATGCGTTTTTACGTACCCAAAAATCGCATAAATGAATAATTGCTATGGTTTAGTCCTGAACTTTAGCCATGTATTTTCAGCCATTCATACAGGCCGCTGCCGCGTAAAAATATGCAGAAATGTGGAAAACCATTGATCACTGTAAAATGCTTGGAATAATTAATAATGATTAAATCAGGCCAGCTGTGTTCTTTTGCCAGCATTGTTTGCAGGGAAACTACACCCTCCTCCCTTTTTTTTTCTGCTTCCATAGACGTCTATGGGAGCTTCCTGCATATCTATGCAAAAGATAGGACAATACCTATCTTTTGACATGGCGTATAAAATCGGCAATCGAAAACTGTCGCATATCTGCTATTTTTCTTGGCACAATTAATCTGTATTGGAATCCAATAGTTTGGATGGTTACGATTTTGGCCAATTTTTTTACATGGGTAAATACCAGCATAAATACGGTCATGTGAATAAGGCCTTAATGGGTCTGGGTTCTGTCAGTTTCAAACTCGGACATTAAAACGGCCTGTGTGAATAAGCCATTACCCTACCTTCTGTTATGGGCTGAGAGCTTTTTGATACACTTTTTATAAAGAAAAAACAGAGTTTTATAGATAATTTAATATTGATGGGTCAGTTCTATGTTTATAGCAAGATGGTAGGAGAAAGTCATCTTGACATGAAGATGTGTTTCTGACTCTAGAAGCTTTATATTCACTATTTCTCTATTTTATTTTAAAACCAAGAAGGAATGAATCACATCCCATTAGCTCTTACTTTACATAAAGTAATTCCAAAATAAGCTCAGTGAAGTCATTCTTTGTTGCAGTCTGGCATACAGTGTGAATATGTATTCCCTAATATTAGCTACACTTCGCTATTAATGTTTTGAAGAAAGCTGGGTGACAGCCAATATGGTTGCCATTACAGGTTCCAACTTTCTACTATACAATGCATATCAATTTTTCACTATTTTCAAGATCTCTGCTTGCCATCATTCACCTTTTGCGCCACCCCTATTTTCCTATATAGTTGCAAGAAAAAGTAAGTGAACCCTTTGAAATTTTTGCATTACTTATAACATCTGGCCTGATTGTTATTGAAGTCTAATTATGGACAAATAAATTCTAACTTACCTTAAAACACACAAACAGTTGTACCATTGATGTTTTTATTGAGCACATTAAGTAAACATCCACAGTGCAGGGAGAAGAAGTAAATGAACCTCTGTGTTAATGATTTCTCCCAGAACTAATAGGAAAAAGGTGTTTCAATTAAGCAGCTGAGACTGAAAGTGTAGGTTTCGCACACCCTTAAATGATGTCTTTGTGTGCATGTTACAGAAAGATAGGGAGCAGAATTTGTAGTTTTCTCTGTGTGCAGTGTATAGAAAATAGCATAACAGGAAACTCCTCCAATACTTCAGAGAGAACTGAAAATCACAGATACAGTCTGCAGAGAAGAAACATGGTAATAAATGCAGGATACAAGTCATATAGTGGCCAGATATAGTTTTATCCCTAATGTGCACACACAGCAAATTATTCTGAAAAGTTATCTAAAAAGACAGGTACGCTTTAAAAAAGATTTGTGTTTTAGAATGACCAAGTTAGAGTCATCATGACCTTTACCCTATTGAGATGCTGTGACATAATCTGAAGAGGGCTGTGCATGCAAGACATCCCAAAAATATTGATGAAGTGGAACACATTTACAGGAAGGAGTTGTCTGAAATTCCCACTCAGCATTTTGCAAATCCTATTTGCAGCTGCAGGAACTTTGGCTGGAGATGTTTGCTGCTAAAGTGGAATCGACAGGCCATTAAATTTGAGGGTTTACCTACTTTTTCTCCCAGCACTGTTGATGTTTACTCTATATGCTGAATAAAAGACATAAATGGCACAACTGTCCTTGTGTTACTAGATTAGGGCTCTTTCACACGAGTGCGGAAACATTGTCATTTTTACATCCGGCCGATACACCATCTGAGGCATTGGTTTCCAATGCATCTGTTCATATGGGAAAATATACGACACGTAAAAACGTTAGACCGTCAAAAATAGAACATACGTGACCGAAATGAGCACTGGCGCATATACGCTGTGCAAAAAGATAGTTCTGGAACTATCTTTTGCCCAATATACGTCGGCATCTCCCATAGACTCTTATGGGAGCTGGACAAAGAAAGGGAGGCGGAGGCATTTTAGCAGCATCCAGAGCTGCAAAAAGCTTACAGATGCCTCTCTATAGGCATTGGAAGGCATCCCAAGAATTTTTGCAGAGCGGGGGTTTTTCCGGGGTTCAACATATTTTTTTCGCTAAAAACAATGCTCACGGTCGTGTGGCTGGGCAAGAAAATACTGGCCTTGATTGCGGAAAAACTTCCATTCATGCCAATAAATGGCGTGGACGAGAAAATGTAAAAACGCAGAAGATGGCTGTCAGTCCCTAGTGGGAAGGGGAAGAACTTTCTTAAGAAAGCAAAGTGGGACCTAGTAGAGGAAAGGACTGGCACAGACCATGATATGTAACCTTGCCCTTCCCTATAGCTGAACTACAGAAGGCTTTTCACAACGTATAGCTCCCTTGGATGTCTAAGCTGGTGCCTTTTCCATACACTATTACCATTAACAAATTGAACATTGCTGCTATGGATGGCAGCAGCTTCATGTTTAGAAGATAATACCAGTCTCAGTGCTTATGAGAGCATAAACTGTAAATACAGTCTTGGTCCTTTACCTTAAATTCTAACCTTATTCAGTATTACATTTTAAACTATATCTTGAATCAAACTGTTGACTTTCCTGTCCTTGAGAGTCTCATCAGAATGCCAAACTCATTTTTGTATGCCCAGTTACAAAGCTCTATTCTATATGTTAATCCCCCAAGACAATATTCTATCCCTTTTGTTCTTGGATTCCACATCATGTTGTACTTTTTACCTTATACTACAAACTCCAATTCCTAAGTTCATTATCTTCAATCTTATACACTTAAATGAATCTTTTGATGCACCCTACACCTTATAGTTATACCTCTATGTGAAATATAAAATCCTATTTTTTTTACATACTGCTCTGGTTTATGATCAATGCGCTCCTATAGACCATCCATTAGACATAAAGGCTAAATCCTCCATTGGAGTCCTGTCCAAGGTCTATTCAAGACTACAGCTATGACTTGAATAATCATTAATGCAGTATTAACATGGTAATTTAAAGGAACACAATGTTCAAGACTAGTATAAAAAGTTAGAAACTAAACAAACAGTATTGACTGCGACTGACATTTCCATTATGACAAGGGAATATTAGTCAGGATTACCCAGAAGCCACTAGTGATACAAGGAGGAAGTGGCTAAAGAGGTATTGAATGTGAAGTTTTTAATGAAAGCATAACAGACTCATTCTTCTACTTTTTATCTGGATGTTGATTCCATTATTCCATTGGCAAGACGTCCTCATATCACCGTCATTCTTCTCTCTGATAAAAGCATGACAGGGATAAAACCAAAACATAACACAAAGGAAAAAAAGAAATAACTGACATATCCCCATCTGCAATCTTATCCGCCATGACTGCCAAGCTAAAATTGTTTCAACGCCACCCTGATAACATCACCTCGTTTTGCTAGTCTTTTCAAAAAGAGGATTTCTCCAGAGATATTTAGTCTTCTTTATACAGAAGTGGAATGGAGGGAGTGTTAGCCATTTGCAGACATTAAATTTGGTCTTTTATAAATGGAGTTGACTTTTATAGGAAAGTAACAGAGTTTAAAGAGCAGTAAAGAATGATTTTTTTCACAGTTTTATCCTACTTTTATAAATTGTAAACCAAAAAAGCAAAATAAATTTTGGTTGATTCATGTTAGTAAAAATATTTGCACATACTATGCTATCTTGTATACTTATTACATCTGAGCTGGATGCAAAAACATCTACCGTGTTTCCCCAAAAATAAGGCACCCCTGAAAATAAGGCACCCCCTGATAGTAAGGCATAGTAAAGTGTGCAGGCAAGTCAAGATGCCTGTCCCCTGCTGCCATCTCCGTTGTCTCCTACCTCCAGATGTATAGGTAGATCTGCAGACAGTCTGCTGTTATCCTGTCCCTGCTGTGCTGTATGAGTGTGCTGTTGTGAGCTCCCCTTGCTGGCTGGAAAAGTCCATACTGTACGTTCTGTTCCTGCTGTACATGTCTGCTGTGATGAGCTCCTCTTGGTGGCCGGAAGCTGCAATACCATCCCTGCTTACAAGTGGTACAGGAACTTCTGTCTGCAGACAGGTACGTTACTTTACAGTCCTTATTTTTTTATGGCTCTGTGTGTGATTCTTAAGGCTGGGTTCTCACAGAGTGTATTTCCAGCGGAAATCTCGCAGTTTGGCCACAGCGATAAACAGCGAGATTTCCGCCGGGAAAGCGCTGCTTCAAAACCCACGGCACTCAGCCGCTTGTTTTGAAGCGACCTGGCTGCACGCTTTTCCATTTCTGTAGCCGGTGAATCCGTACCACAACACCGGCTTCTCCCAGCTTTGCCGTGACAGATTTGCTGTCCCATGTGGACGAGATTTCTGAAAAATTTCGTCCACAAAGCTGGCCAATTGAGGGATTAGCGGCCACAGACGGATTTGCCGCGGCAAAATAAGACACCCCCTGAAAATAAGACGTAGCGCATATTTGGGAGCAAAAATTAATGTAAGACACGTCTAATTTCGGGGAAACAGGGTAGTTCAAATTGGACGTATGTAATGTCCTAAAAGAACAGATATACACACAATACACTAACACAGGAAACCCAAAATATTTATAACAAAACCAAAAGTGGGGAAACAGGGAAATCTAACGCTAACCTACTAATACACTAAACACCAAACTGACTTACCTCATAGTAGAACAGGACAGGTGCTGCCGACTTGACCAGAAACATCTTCAGACTCAAAGTATAACTGGCATTGCCCATAAGGAGGAGCCAGAATAAATATGTACAGATGCATGCTGATAGTTAACCAATCAATTGCCAACAAGTGCTAATGTTGGCATCCAATGTTGAAATGGCGCTGAGCATGTGCCAATGTGCCAATGAGGACTGGAGCTGACGCCACCCTGGTGTTGATCCGACATGGTCAGGCAAGCCATGACAATAGTAGATAGTTTATCTACCTGCTGTAACATCCAGTTTTTTTTCATAGGGAGCCACCACTAAAATAAAGCCAGTTTTATACTATGGGTGGATATGTTGCTATTAGTTTGGGCCATTAGAACTGAGAACATTAGGATTTGGATTTGTACCCATAATAAACTTGTGAAATTAACCTTATACCCACCTTGAAACAACTCTATATGTGGAGGGAGCTGTTTCCTATACAGGCTCCTAGTTGGGTCATGCCATCCATTGCCTTGTAACCTCTGTGTGCTATATCAGGCTGCAGACCCTCATAGGTTCCCAAGTAACTACAGGTATGATAATTCCATTATTTTCCTCTTCATTAGCCTGTGACCCAATAGTGTAATGTTCGGTTTTTACAGTTTTAGGCACTTCTACTGTTTTTAGTAGCTGTACGGTAAGTAACCATTATGGGAGCCTAATTTGCACAAATAAAGAACCCCTGGCAGGCACAGGTGGGTCTGCTCTTACTATAGACAGATCTTGGAAAATGACTCATCTCCTTATGTCAGGGCAGGCGGCTTCCACCTGTTGTTGTTGATGAACAGTTCGCTGCACGATCTGCCACCGGCAGGCAAGTCATGCTGGGCAATGCTTCTCAACAACAGCTGGGAAGCTACAGGTTCCTACTTCTTAAGAGTAGAAAATTTGCAAAACCTCTGAGGCCCAATGACTATGACTGTTAGCACCTGTATGATAAGATGTGTTCTTGCATTAAACACTTGTACACTGAGTCAAGTGAATTACTCTAGCACCATCAAGCAATATGCAATAAAACAATAGTCTGTTTTATGTTTAACGCATTACTTGCCAATCATGCAGTAATAAAAGGCAACGCAGTGTAAACTTGCCATTGTTCTATTGCCATTCTGCTGGAATTGTATGATCGCAAACCTAATACTTTGACCAATTAAAAGGCATGCGTTATTATTAGGAAAGTCCCAATTAAATAGTTTCTTGAATTACCAGGATAATAACTGAAAGAGATGGAAGCAACAAAACCGCTGTGTTCTTCATCTGATAGCAGCATGAGGTACTTACAAATCAGCCTATAATGGAAAAGCAAGACTGTGCCATCTCATATCTGGAAGATCTATTTTCACTTATTCTGCATAGGGAAATCTGTAGACAGTGTATACCCACTGTCAGTATGTGACACATCCTCATCATGGGAACCCTTACATTATATGGGGAGAGGGGGCTAGACCTGTTTTGTCACATGTCGCAGCGCTCTGGTCAGTGGATGCAGGAAGGAGGGTATATTTTTTGACAGACAGACGGAAATATCACATCAATGAGCACAAATACATAGGGGATTTATAAAACTGTGTAAGGGTGTGTTCACATGTAGCTGATTCGGGGCAGATTTTGTTGTGGATCTGCAACAGATTTCACCCCAGATTTCAATTGAATTTAAACTGAAGGGATTAAATTCTGCTGCAGATCTGCACCAAAAACTACAGCAAATCAAATACGCATGAATCCACTCTAAGGCTGGGTTCACACATCTGGAATTTCGCCGTGGAAAATCTGCCTGCGGACACTAATCCCGGGTTTAGCCAGCCATGTGAATGAGATTTGTGAAAAATCTCGTCCACATAGGACGGCCAATCCATCGTGGCAAAGCCGGCAGAAGCCTGCGCTGTGGCGCGCATTCCCCGGCCGCAGCATGTCAATTAATTTTTTTCCATTGCGGCCGCACTCTCCTCTATGGGAGCGCTGGCACCAATGAAAAAGCGTGCGGCCAAGCCGCTCCAAACCCTACTGCTAAGTGCAGCGGAAATCTCGCAGTTTTTTGCTGCAGCCAAACCAAGAGGTTTCCGTCGGGATTCCGCGTGTGAGAACCCAGCCTAAAAGAAAAATGGTCTTTGTTGCCCACAGCGACCAATCAGATCTCAGCTTTCATTTTGTATTATGCTTTTAAAAAATGAAAGCTGCAGTGTGATTGGTCGCTTTGGGCAACAAAGACAGTTTTTTCTTTATACATACAAATATAATGAGTGCTCAAAAAACGCAGTGGAATTGCAGTACAAATATGATTAGCAAATATTTATAATTAGTTAAAGTCAAACTGTGTTGGAGGGAGTTTAGTGCTCACCCCCTCTTAGTCCATGAATACCCATTAAGCCTAAGGCCTCATGGCCACTAGCTAAATGGAATTGCGGATTCCGCAGCGGATTTTGCCCATAGGGAATCATTGGCCATCCGCGGTCCATGAAATTGATTTTTGCACCCGCAGATGTCATTTTAAAAGAATTCCATTTTTCACGCGTGGGAGAAAAAACGCGGCATGCTCCATTTTGCCGCGGATTCCCAGCGGATTGGCAACATTGCTATCACATTGAAAATACCATTAGAAGCAAATCCGCGCGGAATCCGGATTCTGCGCGGATTGTATTTTTCTAGTGGACATGGGGCCTAAGGTGGGGTCCACACAGGGCGGAATTGTCCTGTCCAGATCCAGCGCAGGTCTCCTCAATGCCGGCTGGATCTTCTTTCTTCAGCACAGCGGATGCGTCCAGCTTGCCAGCTGAGGTGCTGGACACACCCGCAGTGCAATTTTTTAAAAATTTTTTTTAAATCTCCAGCTGTCCTACGGATCCACGGCATGGCCACAGTGATAGCTGTGGCTGTACTGCGGATTGGACGGCTTCCATTGACGTCAATGAAAGCTGTCCTGCGGGATCCGTGGAAAAATGTAGCATGCTGCGATTTCTTTCCACGTGAGAGCTGCACGCCGGGGGAAAAAAAAAATCACATCTGTATCCCCTAAATTGTCCTGCGGATGCTAATGCATCCCTATGGGCGCCTAGAGCTGTGGATATCCTGTGCCGGGGACTCGCGCAGATTTTATAATTAAAATCTGGCCATGGACATTGGGCCCAAGTCCCCTTCTTCAGAAAAAAATACAGAAATATAAGCAAGCAAAATAACAGCTATTTCAGTTGTTTACACTTTTGTAAATGATCCTGAAGAAGGTAACTTTTATATTTGACACCCCCAAAATGCGTTGTCATCCAAACAGAGGAGGAGCAGAAGTGTTACAGAGAAGTGCTATACGAAGCAGACATACGTGAGTGTGCAAGCTGAGTGAGTGTGCATGCCTGTATTCTAAGTGTACTGTATTTTAAAGTGTGCTGTTGCTTAAGCAATTAAGGACCAAGCACTGTAATTTTACGGTGCTTGGTCCCAGGCTTAAAGCCTAGCCGTATGTAAAATTATGGCGGGGATTAAAAGCCTCCTGCTTCTGCAATCAATCGATTGCCGTTCGAGGGTACATACGTATTTAGAAGACCAGATACTGGATTTAAATGCACAGCTTGTAGCACTGAGATCCATTGGCATCATGGAAAGAGAGTTTGCTGCTCACTGACCAGACACTTGCTGAGGCAGATGTGGAGGTGGATGGTCGTACGGGAATGTAGGATGATCAGACAGCTAACGGGGACAGAAGGCGGGTTAGGGAAAGAGATCCAGGGATGTCAGTTCGGAACTTGCACACCCCAACAAGTTTGCAAAGTTAACAGATGAAGGGAATTCCATTACAGGATTAGCACTGCTGCAGCATAATATGGCCTCTGACCACCAGGGGAATGTCTGCTCCAGTAAGAAGGAGAATAGGAGCACAGGGCAGGCTAGATATAGATAGCTAGTAGTGAGAGACATAATTATTAGGAGGACAGACAGCGCAATCTGCTAGAAAGACCAAGATCATTGAAAAGTGTGTTGTCTTTCTGGCACTCAAGTTCAACACATCATGGATTGGGTTTACTGGGAGGGGCTGGGGATGAATTAGCAGTCATGGAACATATTGGCACAAATGACAAAGTTAGATGTAGGTGGGGGGTCTTTAAAATGACTTCAGGGAATAAGGATGTAAGCTTAGGGCTAGGACCTCCAAAGTAGTAGTTTTTGAAATGCTATTTCCTACACCAGAAAGGCAGAGGGAGATTAGGGAGGTAAACAAGTGGCTCAAGGGTGGTGTAAAAAGGAGGGATTTGGGTTCCTGGATAACTGGGTGGACTTTGCTGTTGGCAAAATGGGTAGTGTGCAGCTGTGCTGGAGGAGAAGATGGCTAGAAGGTTGGAGGAGTTTTTAAACTAGATACTGGGATGGACAATTACAGAGATAGAGGAGAAGACAGTATAAACAGAGATATAAGACTAAGTAATAAGAATGGGGTCGAGTGGTGGAAGAGGTAAGTACAGTTAGAAATGGCAGAACAGTTAATAGGGATACACTTAATATAAAAAATAACTAAAACCTTCTAAACTGTATGGTGGCTAATTCTAAAAGTCTGAACAATGAGGTTGATGAACTGGAAGTCATGTCTGAGGAAAGCTACGACATAGCGGAAATAACTGAGACTTGGTTGGATGAAAGCTGTGACTAGGTGGTGAACTTACAGGGTTACAGTCTGTTCAGAAGGGATCGTAAAAGACAGAAAGGGGAGAAGGTTTGTTTTTATGTAAAATCCTACAGAAAGGGGGGCAATAAACAACAAAAAGAAAGCGCTAAAACAACTAAAGAGAAGGCAACAAAATAATACTAAAAACCTATAAGAAAAAAAATAAATATAAAAAAGCAAATAAAAGA
The DNA here is from genome assembly GCF_035609145.1 of Eleutherodactylus coqui. Lineage (NCBI taxonomy): Eukaryota > Metazoa > Chordata > Amphibia > Anura > Eleutherodactylidae > Eleutherodactylus > Eleutherodactylus coqui. Next base: position 137,538,233 of record NC_089842.1, read on the forward strand.
GGCAAAAGTGGAGACAGGGAGACTTATTGCCAAAGAGAGTAAAAGTAACCCTAAACTGTTCTTCAATTATATAAATAGTAAAAAGATTAATATTGAAAGTGTTGGCCCTTTAATAAATAATGTGAGAAAAATTTTAGATGGTGATGAAGAGAAAGCAAATCTATTAAATTGTTTGATAATGTAAACTCTACTCTAAATATCACCAGTTTAACTCAGGAAGAAGTGCAGACCCACCTTAAAAAGATTAAAATTGAGAAATCATCAGGGCCCGATGGCATACACCTCCAGGTTCTAAGGGAATTTAGTAATGTCACAGACAGACCGTTGTTTGTTTAAATTTAAGGACTCCATTGTGACGCTGTCCAATATTCAAAAAATGTTCAAAAAAGGAACCTGGAAAGTACAGGCCGGTAAGTCTTACTTATTTTGTGGGTAAAATGTTTGAAGGGTTTTTAAGAGATGCTATCTTGGAGTACCTCAAAGAATATAGCAGTATAACTATATTAACATGGGTATATGAGGAGTTGCTTCTGTCAAACCAATCTGATCAGCTTCTACCAGAAAGTAAGTTCTAGACTGGATCGAGGACTGTCATTGGATCATGTATATCTTGACTTTTCCAAAGTGTTTGATACTGTGCCGCATAAAGGTTGGTATATAAAATGAGAATGCTTGATCTGGGCGAGAATGTGTGTAAGTGGGTAAGTAACGGTCTGAAGGATAGAAAGCAGAGGGTGGTTATGAATGGTACAGACTCTGATTGGGTGACCTTTACTAGTGGGGTAATATCAGGGGACAATATGTGATAGACATGATGATTATTTGGTATAAAATGTCTATCGATTTGTATAACGTAAATGTGTTATGCTGTTGTAATGACTTTTAGCTCTGGAGTTTGATCGACACACAATCTAATCATAGTATTTACTAGACAATGGGATGGTGAAGGATGTCTGATGTAATGTTAGTTAAGTACATAGAAGTTACACAAGAAGCCTCTAAGAGTTAAGGGCCATAGTGTTACGTGTATATCCTGTGTTTAATACTGAGTGTTTACCTAGGCCCCCTTCCACTCTTCACACAAGCTAGTTAAACAATGACTTCAGCTACACAGAGTCCATGCCACATCACCACTTGGAGAAGGGTGGGCAGAGAGGTGGGGGATTCTATATGATCCGACAAATGAGAATCCTATATGTTACTGACGTAATCTGTTGCACGCCCATTAAAGGCGGTTATCATGTGCTATAATAAAAAGCCTGAGCCTCTACACATGGTAGAGACTCTCTCCCAGTTTTAGACCAGCATTTGTGTCTGATTCTGCGCGACGATGTGTGCACACGATACAATTCGGAAGCGACAAAATACCCTGAAGCCTGCTGGAGAAACCATAATCCAGAACAGTGTCGTCCTTGGGTGGGCGAGTGGATCTGTGAGGTCACAACCTGGAACGTACAGACACGGCAGATAGCTCGCAGAACTCAGGGGCCCGAAAATCTACAGAACACGGTAAGATTGCTTTATGTAAATCTACCGATGTGATCTGGGTTCTGACTGCTAAATCTGCCTGTATCTGATCCAGACTGGACCTTCACTGAAAGACAGGTCTGTCCACTCGAAAAATCACCATGTTACCTGTCTAGGGGTATTTTGTATGCTGTTGTGTCTGAGACGGTTAAACACTGTGTATACAAGACCAAGAGATAAATTCTGTGAGGGTTAATGTGTCAGGAGGGCGGACTCGGCTGTTTAAGTCTGAGGGAACACGCCAGACAGTTACTCCTAGGTAAACTAGTGTGAGGTTAGGAAGATTTATGATACGTATATTTACCTTTTATGATTGAGCGTGTTATGTTCTCATATGTGAAAAGGTATATATGCGGGGAATATAGCCGTGGTGTGACGGCTGATGTCTCCAGAATATTATTGAGGTTTTGGTCATTGAAAATAATCGTCAGTCTCTGTGTATAGCTAAAATGTCCTGTCTAGAACGTGTACAAGAAGTGCTCTTGGGGATTACTAGACGGTGGGTTGTTAAAAAAGGTAGATGAGATATATACCTTGAGCCGTTGTGGGTATTCTCCAGTAATCCCGTCTGTCTGGTATTATAGAAAGAATGTGCAGTGTTTATCATTGGGGGGAGGGCTGCTGATAAGAGTGAACTGAAAGCTTTTTCCAATTAACCCTTTCTGTTTACTTTGTCTTTCCCTGTGTTTTGTAGAATTAATGTGCATTGTAATCTGAGTGGGGAAGAGGGGTTATATTGGAAGGATTTGAAGATAGAATGAGAAGGTTAGGCATAGACGCAGGTTGTTTAGAGAATAGAGTTGAGCAAAGTGAGCAAGGACAAAGGTCATAGAGCTTGTGATTTGGTTGCTGAAGGGAAGGAAGCAGAGTTTACTGAACAATGGGAAAGGACCAGGAAAAGTTACAGAAAGAAATGTTAGGTCATGGACAGATAAGCAGAAATGAGTATGGTAAGATAGACTGTAGAAAGTTTTCAGAAGATGAGCAGAAAGCCTAGCAGAAAGAAAGGTGTTTTTAGATTGCTAGGAGGAGGTATAATGTAGTTAAGAGATTGAAGAGGGGAAAGCATGTAGTGGGGTATGTGTATTGCTAATGAACAATGTAATGCTTTTGTGTTCACTACAGCCCCTCCCTGTAATGGCGGCCGTGCTTGCAATGTTTACAATCCAACATAGTGTGACTCTGCAGTAAATGTAGTGAGGCCTGCCCCCACCCTGAAGTTACTTCCCCCCCCATGTGCTCACTTTCAGGGTGTGTGATGTTACTTCCGGTCCCTCCCCATCCGGGACAGGACCTGGCCCCGCCCCTTCCTCCTCCAGCGGCCATTTTGCCTCACCTGGAAGTGCTGCTGCCCCTGGCCCCGCCCGTTCCTCCGGCAGCCATCTTGCCTCACCTGGGAGATTTGTAGCCCCGCCCCTTTCTGCCTCTGGCGGCCATTTTGCTGCACTTGGGAGGCCTATATTTCCCAATACCACTGTATCTAGTGCTAACATCATGATTGTCTGAAGTAAGGTTTTGTTTGACCAGACTTTGTTACGCTCCAAGATATGGCCACTTTGGATGTGTGATAAGTTCAGGGAAACAAACCTTTGTGAAGATGCAGCTTGGGAAATAGTAGACGACTAAGCTGGTTTATAGTGCATGGAAGATTGGAGTTGATGCATGGGGGCAGAGACCAGGAATACATGACAGGGGATGCTCTCTCATGTTCCCAGGGGCTCTGTTTTCCACTGCCCGCTTCTCCAATGGATGCTCAGACAGATGATGTTATGGAAGGCTCCTACAGATGAAATAATTTCCCTATAGTCACCCAGCAAACTTTTTCATGCAATTTGGTGAAGTAATTTTACTTTTTATGTGAAGAAAGAGGGACTGAATTGCCCAGAGTAGGATGTTAATTCATCCGTATTCTTTAGTTTTTCTTTAAGTCTTTTGTATATTCTAGTGTCAGTCTACACTGAAGCTATAATTATATTCCGACAGGAGAGTAAAAGCTAAACGCTGGCCATACCCTGAAATACTATTACACTGGGTGACGTAAAATTTGAATTGTGTGGCGCCCCCTTGTGTTAAAAAATGCTAACTGCAACCTGAAAAAAAAAAAAAAAAAATCTAAAGGATATTTTCGCTCAGACTTCGCTGCATACAATGTCACCTTGACCTACAAAGTGCTTGTTTTTGTGCCTCTTGGTTTACTAGTTTGAACGCAATGACTCTTTTTCCATTGAGTATTCCGGTTCAAAAGGGGGGAGGCATAGGTGATATGGGTCATAGATGATCTAGATGTTGTAGATCAGCTATTGGGTTTGAAAAAAAATAAATAAATGGAATAAGATAAGATTATGAGCCATGTGAAATAGAACATCAGCAAGATTATTTAGTATTAATACAGTAAGAAACTGCAGATATGCAAACAGTTATCAGAACCTCTGTTGATAATGCATATGTTGAGCTTTTTGCAGATGGTATCAGGGTGAGGATTGATGACTCCACATCGGATATGCAGTGGTCACACAACAAGATGTCCTAGAAGCAGAAGCTCTGCCTCCGCATGTCTCAGTACAAGAAGCGGAATTAAAGGCCATCACTAAGGCGTGTAGAGTGGCGAGAGGTAAGACGGCAACCCTTTACACTGACTCCTGGTATGCATTTGGCATAGCTCATGATTACGGCCCAATATGGAAGGCCAGACAGTTTTTACCTTAGCAGGACAACCAATTGAGAATGGTGCAGCGGTACAGAGTCGCATGGAGGCCCTGCTTCTACCTGACAAAGTTGAGAGTTCGCACCGATTCCTACACTAGAGAGGCGAGAGATGACACCCTCGCTGACAGCATAGCAAAGGCAGCGGCCCTCAAGCCGTGGAAGAAAGAAGAAAGATACTGACAGCATGAGTCAGTGGTAAAAAACTTTGGACTTTGATATGCTAAAGACTTTTACAGTTACAAGCCAGCAAGGAAGAAAAGAATAAATGGACTAATATGGGAGCAGCAGAAACAGGACAGCGTGTGGTGAACGGTCAACAGCACTTGCCCACCACAGTTCCTGTATCCCATGATGGCCCAGCTGATGGACGGAAAGACCCACCTAGTAAACCAGCAATGACGACGACGCTTGAAAGATGATGGGCGACTTCTGGGTTCTCTGTAGCTGCTGCATCATTTGTCCAGTTTAGCATGATCTATGCCATAGGTGAGTCAGGGCAGAAGTAAATTTGCCACATCACACTTGCCGGGACCACTCTACCCATTTCAGGGATTGCAAATTGACTACGTTCAGCTCCCACTTGTTGGGAAGTATGAATACGTGCTTGTTGTTGTTGATGTCTTTGCAGGTTGGAGGCCGACCCTGTCACCAAAGCAAACAAGTAGGTAACCGCAAAGAAGCTCATGAACGAGGTAAACTGTGAATATGGGGTACCAGAAGTGGTTCAGAGTCAGACAGAGGTATAAACTTCGCAGGTGAATGTAACATGTCATGTCTGCTCTGGGTGTATCCCAGGCCTTTTACATACTCTACCATCTTTAGAGTAGTGGCAAGGTGGAGAGACGTAGTGGCACGCTAAAAGTAAGATACTTAAAAATGACGCCACTTTGGAAAGACTGTCATCCAATAGCCTTATACAGTGTTAGATATGAACCCAGGGGGGATTATACATTATCTCCCTACGAGATTGTTTGGGCTAGCCCCAAGGCTAGGTCGTTACTATCCTCAGTAGTTACAAATTACAATCTGATGTGTTGACTAAGTATGTGATTTCCATTGTTAAAGCACTAACCAAAACCTATGCACAGGTGTTCTCTTCCAGACTCAGAGGCAGACACTGGGACACATATCTTGCAGCCTGGGAATTGGGTGTGCATCAAGAAGTTCCTCAGGAAGCACCCTATTGTACCCCGATTTGATGGCCTCTACCAGGTGCTTCTGACTACTGCCACCGCTGTGAAACTAGCCAAAAGACTTACATGGATCCATGCTTCATACTGTAAGAAAGCTTCAGATCCGGGAGACCAGTCTTAGTTGTGCCAAAGACATTACTCTGGTTAGGGCTAGTGAGAGAGGAGGGTGGCAACTGGAATTCTTAGTCGGAAGAATATGAGGGTATGGTTACCTTCTAGTATAACTCGTTCAATGCTCAAGTAGCCGCATATTCCTTCGACTATTGTACTGTGGTCCCGTGTCTAGGCGCAAGATCCCACCGCAGGCCAGATTTAGCTCTGTCCAGCTGATTATATGACATATACCCGGGGAATACAATATGTTTGCGCCACTGATAACGTCTGGGGAGAAGACTGCCGTTATTGGGGATTAGTGGGATGTAACGCAGGAACAGACTAGTCCTATAAACCGCGAAGTGCCTTAAATAAGAAAGATAGGAGCGGGAAATCCCTAATTAGTCGTATAACCCTCCTTGAGAATAATAAGGACAGCAGGTATTGGAAGGCTGAACTTAGTATGTTGCTTGGTTTTAATGCGTTTTTTACACTAACCATGGGAGATCCAAGCCCGGGGGACGGAGGGACTTATAGTCTGGGGACATACCGGTACGGGAGGACAGATCCCTTAGGGAAGTTTAAAATAAGGGGTATGGTAGATGCAGCCGAATGGAAGCCTTCACTTAGTCCCGTGCCCATAATTAACCCCCTCCGCCGTAAGATAAAGACCTTGACGAACATGATGATCATAGCCGACCCTACATTTGAGGACACCTTGACAATAGCGACTGGCTACTCTGACCAGAATCTCTGGTTGGAGTTGATGAGGTACGATGCTAACAGGAGCAACAAGTCTAACTGTTGCGTGTGCGGTAGTGCCCGACCACACTCGGGGATGGTCCCCCTAAATCTCCCTGTAGATGCTGAAGAGTGGTTTATTAGTCTCTTCACGAACATTTCCGCTAATTACACTGTCCGTGAGAAGTGGAAGAAGCAATACTCTATAACTACTTAAGTGTTTTGCACCGGAGAGAGTATTACTGACTACCCTGGAAACTACACCTGCCAGGCAAATAGGCAGGGTAGAGGGAGATTTTTGGGGAACTCACCAACGGGTATTGCTCCTCCTACGGTACGATAGGAGGGGAATGGACACAGAATCAGGTTCAGTCCTTAGGAGACGTTTACTGGCTTTGTAGTGACATGAGGTAGAGGACCCGCCTGGAGGGTAATTGGACAGGGGAGTGTGCCTTAGTAAAGCCCCTATGCTCCTCCACACCCTTTCGGACAACATTGAGGATAATGAGGTTACCCCCAATAGTTACTTTATCTCGATCCAACTCAGTCTGTGTTTTGTGGTTATCCTGTCATGTTGGTCTATCCTTGTTTTCCGCATAGGTACGGTGGTTCCTTCCAGTCTTGTCACTAGGTAGTGTAGGGTCAGGGTGAGGCGACCTGGACGTGTTCACCATTAGGACTATCTCCAGGAGGGACACTGGTGTGGGTGAAGATTAGGGAGTCCCAGGCCGTGCGTACCTGTGCACACTACTAGTATTGTAACATTATACTAGAGCGAGAAGAGAGACCCCTGGTGGTAGTTTTGATCTACACGTATACGTTGACGTCATAGGATAGCCAAGGGGGGTTCCTGACGAGTTTTAAAAATTAGAGACCAAGTTAAAACTAGATTCGAGCCCATTTTCCTGATCATTATGGTAAATAAGTGTTGACTGGATTAATTATGTTTATTATAGTTAGCAGTGGTTTATAAATTATACTAGAGACGCCTTATAGGGACTAGTCGACCAATAGGACCTACTTCGACTATGACTTTTCAAAATAGAATGGCTTTAGATATGACTTTAGCTAAAAAGGGGAGTGTCTGTAAGGTGATAGGGGAGACTTGTTGTACCTACATCCTAGACGACACGTGACCCGCGGGTAAAGACGCAGTTGCCATTAAGAAGCTGACCGCACTAACTAAAAAGAGCTAACTTTTGGGACCAGCACTCGCCATGGATGAGCGGGTGGTAAAGGATCCTGGCACAGATGGGCGTCGCTGTTGTATGTGAACTGATTATCTTTTCTGTTCTAGTCTGCTGTGTTATCCTCTGTGTCAGAGAGACCTGTGAAACTGATGCTGGAAAAGCCGCTCCCACCATGAGTTTGCTGGATGCATCCCCAGAAGGAGTGGACAAGTCCTACACCCCCTTGAAGACTCTAAAACGAACCTTCAACGTGCTCCAGTTATAGGCTCATGCACAGAGAACTGTGAAAATTAGATAGAGAATTAGAGGATAGACATTTTAAGGGGGGATTGTGATAGACATGATGATTATTTGGTATAAAATGTCTATCGATTTGTATAACGTAAATGTGTTATGCTGTTGTAATGACTTTTAGCTCTGGAGTTTGATCGACACACAATCTAATCATAGTATTTACTAGACAATGGGATGGTGAAGGATGTCTGATGTAATGTTAGTTAAGTACATAGAAGTTACACAAGAAGCCTCTAAGAGTTAAGGGCCATAGTGTTACGTGTATATCCTGTGTTTAATACTGAGTGTTTACCTAGGCCCCCTTCCACTCTTCACACAAGCTAGTTAAACAATGACTTCAGCTACACAGAGTCCATGCCACATCACCACTTGGAGAAGGGTGGGCAGAGAGGTGGGGGATTCTATATGATCCGACAAATGAGAATCCTATATGTTACTGACGTAATCTGTTGCACGCCCATTAAAGGCGGTTATCATGTGTTATAATAAAAAGCCTGAGCCTCTACACATGGTAGAGACTCTCTCCCAGTTTTAGACTAGCATTTGTGTCTGATTCTGCGCGACGATGTGTGCACACGATACAATTCGGAAGCGACAAAATACCCTGAAGCCTGCTGGAGAAACCATAATCCAGAACAAATATAGCGATCTCTCCCATGATCTTTTTCTACCCAGGACTATGTCGTAACAAGAGGGCGTCTTCTATATCTAGAGGAAAGAAAGTTTCTACACCGACATAGAAGGTTTTTTTTTACTGTAAGAGCAGTGAGACTGTGGATCTGCCTGAGGATGTGTTGACATTGAGTATGATAAAAGAGTTTAAGAGGGACCTGGACGCCTTTTTTGAGCATTACAATATTACATATTATAGTCACTAATTACTTAAGAAGGGTTGTTGATCAAGTGATTATTCTGATTGTCAGGCTTGAGAGTCCAGAAGGAATTCTTTTCAATTAAATGGGGAGAATTGGCTTCTACCTCATTGGGTTTTGTTTTGCCTTCTTCCGGATCAACATTGGGGGATCAGGGGTGTAATTGGCAGAACTAGATGGAGATATGTATTTTTTCAGCCTTACATACTATGTTACTATTTTAATAAAGGCATTTGAATCCAGCTCACCGCTGACTTAGTATCTACTTTGGCTTGATGGCTCTTCATGGACTGAGAGGGGGTGACTGGTAAATTCTATTCCCTCCCCCCTCCAGTGTGAGTATAACTTATTGTATATATTTGCTTTTCACATTTGTGCTGTAATTCCACCCAGTTTTCTGAGTGCCCTTTGTATTTATATTTATACCTGAGCAGACAGTGGTAGTAATCCTAGAATTTGGGCTGCCAGACAAGGTGAATGTGGTCTACAACCACCCTGAGGAAAGCGTGGGTTGCTTGTTTTGGTTTAGCACTTGCTTGGCTGTGTTAGATATAGAGTAGTCTGGCTCCATATGGGGCCACATACTTGGTCAGTAATTGTATCAAATTGATTACACTTTCAGCTTCCTATTATCACTTTTGGTGCTAGTAAGGTATTGATATGATAGTTCTTGAGTTTTGAGTATAGACAGTTCTATAAATCTGCCGTGGTTGTCCAGTATTATGTCTATGCTCACGGCCTTTCCTGTATGCTTTTGCATTTTAGTTCTACTCCTGGTTTAGGCTTAAATGGAAACTGTTGACACCTTTAAGCTCCATAAACTATGTGATGGGGCTCAAAAGTGAGGCAACAGGTGGTTCAGGGAACTGTGTTTCATACTCACCGGGTGTCCCTTTCCAATCCTGTTTCCTCGCAAATTTAGCACATGCATACAGTGTTATTCTTTTGAGATGGCTCAATGCACATGCTCTCCCATTCATCTCTATGATGCTACACATACACGGCGAGGTAACCTTTCATATGTATATATTTTGTGCTGTCTGTAAGATATTTCATGCGTGATAAAGGCTTCTTGGAAGGTTGAAATGTGTTGGTTAATAAATCCACTGGAAATCTTGAAAACGTTTCCCAGATCTGATTTACTACATGGTTTTTGGGATAGAGGGGTGCCACGGACCAGGCACCCCTGTGAAGTAAGTCATCATTATCTTTTTCCATATCGCTGGAGCGCCAGGAGATCCTTTTACTGTTGTCTAGAATTTCTCTGGTATCTATATACCTAGGGCTACCTCGCGGTGCTCTCCCCCCGGGATGTCGGCCAGACCAGTGCTATTGGATTTCTCATTGTACTCCACCATTTGAATACAACACATTGGTTGCTTTCTGCCCACTAGGATCCTTGATGTTTCGGGACACCAGGAGGGTCCCCTTACGTCTGGGTGAGTTCTTGAGAAACCTTTTGTATTATAATCATCATTCCAAACCCTCTGAGCGCCATCATTCTGTTTTTTGTTCTCTATTTATCTCTATGAGAGAGCACATTCACAGAGCCATCTGTAAAGAGTTGTGCTGTGTACGTTACAGAGGTCATTGTGCAAAGATGGGGAGGAGTTGAACTGTGATTTATCATGAATGGTGGATCCTGTGTTATTGATACATAGGTATTACCTTCCATTGTAATCCTGTCTGTGATGGCAATGACATGACTACTGAAAAGCTTTCTCTACAGAACAGGAAATGTCAGCCTACTCTTAGACATAGTAGTCAGTGTGAGAACTGCAGGACTTCAGGATCATATACATAGTGAAATAGCAAATAAAAAAACTGTAAATATTCTGAAAAATATGTTTAATGTAAAAATGTAATTTACACAACAGGTCATTTTCTAATTATATATTCCCTTTAAACACAGTCCTCCATTATTAATGCTTGAAGCTGCTGACCAGGATTCTAAACTTCATGGTTTATAAAGGCAAATAAACTTTATCTGAGCAAATTTTAGATGTCAAATGTATTAAAATGAACTAATTTAAAGTTTACCAAGTAACTAAACGAAGTTAGTGAGTCAAGCTATAGCAAGTCAAGGAGATCCCTACAAATAGGAAAAGGAGAAAACAAAAGCTCTATCTTAGGAGACTAGGAGCTGCTAGGCAACAGGTTGTTAAAGACACACTGACCTCTTATTAAGAGAAAATTACATTTTCAGTTATTTCAGTGATAAGGGAGCATAAAATGTTGTACCAGTATTCAGCATAAATCCTGAAATTAGGAGCAAAATGCATCACAATGTGTTTAAATATCCAGTTTTAAGAAATTATTAGTATAATTAAGATAACTATTTTTTGTTGCAGCATTACATCTTTAGAGATTCCGTTTGTGGGCCATTTGTAATTATTCTTATAGCTAGCAAGATTGATAGATATGAGTACACACCATGCATACTATATATCACTATAATATGAACGTTATATGTGATGTCTATGTGTTGGGAAAAATTATGTCTGGTTCTGCCCCCTTTTGAATAATTTTATGATCGTCTATTACACATTTACACATTATTTCAAGCAGGGGTGGATTGGAGATTTAACACTATAGGAAAGTTCCCAGTGGGCCAGTCAGGTCCTGGGATCAGTGGAGGGGCAATTCATTAAAAATATATTTGCTGAAATGCACTAAGATTAAAAAAAAAGTTATACTCCCCTGTGTTGCTTCTCCCGCTCCAGGCCTTTGCACTGGTGGTCACCCACTGTCTTTCTGGTAGGGAGTGATCACATGACAAGCTGACATGATCGCTGCTGTCTAGCATGGTGGCAGCAGTGATCATGGTGATCACATAATCATGTTTTTTAAGAAAAATATCTCCTTAGGATAATATACAATGGAATGTACCACATTTTTTCATTTGTAGATTATCAGAAAAAAACCCTCTTTGAACCTCTGCATAAAATCAGAGATGCACAGCGGTTCAGTATGGAAACATGGGTAGCTTTACAAGTGAGTGCATGTACCTGTATTTATGCTGATTAATCAGACTTTTACTATTTTAGGCAAGGTGTAAAACTCTCTTCCCATCCTAAGTTTATTTTTCACTAAATTACAGAGCTATTGCCATGCATCAAAATGTGAGGACCGCCAGATGCACCAACCCTTAATGAGGAACAGCTGCCAAAATGGAAACTTCCAAATATAATTTGTAAACTGCCATACATGTTTCCCTTGATAGTTTAGTTAGAAATATATCATATAGAATCCTAGTTTGCTGAGACATTCAAGACAATGGGAGAACTTTGGTCTTGTAGATTCTGGTTCTGGCAGTATAATCAGAGAAACAGTAATTTTACCACAGGAGGTAATGATAACATTTGCCACTTTCTAAAGCCTGCATATTCATGCATTCAAGAACAGATGTGTCCTCCCTTAGTTACTTGATAAACTTTTAAATTAGTTAATTTTAATACATTTGACATCTGAATTTTGTTAAAAACTAAGTACACCTTTACACTCTTTTTTAATCAATGTATTTTTGGAAATTAAGACTTTTTGTATTTCTGACTGATTTCTTTGCTTGTATTGGTTTCCAAGACACTGCAGACTGAAGGACTGAAATCTTAGCAAATTCCGTTAGAGTAAACTAACAGCTCCTCTTCTAGTTCGCTCCAGTGTTGTGAACGTGTATTCATTGCCTTTCCACTGTGCTATTACAGAGGGCTGTATGAGCAGTGCACGGTGATGGTGGAGGAAATCAGGAGGACAGAGCAGAGAACGATACTATTACAGAGGGCTTTAATTCATTCCCGATGAATTTTCTTCACCAGCAGTTTGGGAACAGAATCAGCAGTTACTGAGAGAGATGATAAGAGATAGTTGTGTAGTATTGTATGGGCATGGTTATACTACACAGTCTCTGAAAAAGGAACAGAGAGGGAGCTGAGTTTGTGTGCATTCCTGAGAGACACAAGCTGATCAGAGTTGAGAATGCCCCCAAGCCAGAAGCTTGAATGTAATCTAGCCTGCAAACCAACTATGAGGCTTTCTAAATGCACGAGAAGGAAAAATCAATGCAAAAGAAATAAATGCATCACTTTTTTCATACACAAAGGTTTCCATAGGCTTTTAAAACTTCAATATTGCACAATACAAGTTCAATACATTATTAGAACATACTACTAAGACTATTGACAGGTTGCAATGAACATCACAGTCTTTGAATGGCTATACATAGACAAATATATATATAATAATCATCTCTAGACATGCGTATTATGAAATTATGTTTTATTCAAAGCTGGTCATATTACGCCACACATCTCGAAGTATGTTGATCCAAGATGAAAGATAATAAGGACACACTTGTACATCATCAAGTACGTCAGCTAGCCTGAGAGATCTACTTTTTACTATTTTAAAAAGTGTGAAACAAATATTTTGTGATGCATAATTTTTATCGTAACTGACTACACGTAGAACTCATTTACCTTCATGGCTCCTGCTGTGAGAAAGTGACTTTGGAATTTAATAATTGAATATTAACTCAAAAGTTAATTACCTCCTACTGGAAATATTATATTCTTAACTTCATTTCAATATTATTGTAGCTAAAATATTGATTGTCTATTACATGGCCACATGTAGACTGTGGATCTGCAGTAACCTGCTCAAAGAAAGCATTGGTCTTCATTTACAAATGAGACCTACAATATGTATCTATACCTGGCAGCTTGTAGAATTAATCATTTGGAATAACTTATATTACTGCCAATATAATTCAATGACTAACTTTCACAGAATAATATCTGCCCCTCACCTGTGCCATACTGAACAACTTTCTGTCTCATATTTTCCACATTTTCCTGCAGTATCAATAAGCCAAAGGAGTAAATCATTAAAACTACACTTTTCTGTTGACTCTGTAGGATGAGAATTAGCTTATTTTTGTCCTGTCATCTGTGTTTGAGATCTCAATTCTTTGTCTCTACCTATTCTTCGTTATATTCAGGTTATAAAAACTTATTTTCCTTTTATCTCTGAATATGAAATGAATATGCTATTTGAACAATTAAGATTTTGTAAGTTCTAAGTTATCATCTTGTCTTTAAAGTATGTGTCTCATAAAGACAACGCTTGTCCATATGACCTATTACAGTATATGGACATAACAGAGGGAGGTCTCGGTTTTGGTCCCATTTTCTGAGCCCAAACAGAGCCATTCTGTATGAATAGCTTCTGTTACGGTGGATTTGAGAATGGCCATTCATCTCGATAGCCACCATGAAAAACTACATTTTTCCATGCCTGGCTGCTGATGACTTCCACTGGTAAAATTAATTGTTAATGGTTAATTAGCTAATGACCACAGTATCCAGATTCTGTAAGTGGTTGTCTCTAATGAAACAACCCCATATGAAACAACCCGCTTCTTGCAGGGTATTGTTCACTACACAACAGACCGATAGCAGCACAATTCACAAGCTCAAAATAATGGTGGTCAACCACTTCAATGTTAAAGGCTTTGAACACCCTTGCACTCCTTTTTTTTCTTTAATCATTGTGTCTTTGGAAATGAAGACTTTTTATAATTGGTTTTCATTTTAAAAATTCTGATTCTTTGGTTTCTATGCTTGTTTTCCAAGGCATGGCAGATTGAAGGGCTGACATATTAGCAAACTACATCAATGGGAGTCAACTAACAACTGCTTCTCAACCCTTCCCCTAGCCTGCTCTCTGAGCAAGAAGCAGCATCCTGTGAGGGGAGTACATTACACAGTAAGGGATTTGTGAGACACAACTACTCAGGGGTTTTCTGCAGTGACTGGAAGAAATCAATACATAGTCATTTGTAAGTTAACCCTTTCCAATCCAATTTTGGATTCAGGGTTTCCTAAAAGGCTTTCTCTTTTTACTGTTATACAACGGTGTCATCTGCTGGCTAAAGCCATTGTGTGTGCACAAGAGGGGCTCCGACAGCAGAGTGGCTGGCAATAGATGGTAAGAATACCCTGTTGGATGTCTTCTAACATTGGAGCTGTACAAGCTTCAATCAGAATGTAGGAAGACGTCAGACAGTGGATTGGAAAGGATTAATGTGAATCTTCCACACAGGAAAGTGTAGTCTATGGGAAGCTTATATGTCACTGTTTATCACATTCACTCCAAGTCACAAGTAGTAAAAGAGGATTATAAAACCTATTATCTTTGTGGAGGGAGAAACCTTATTACACAGGGCTGTATGACAGTGTGGGGAGATTCTGATCAACTCACCAGAACCCATGTCCTAGCATGCTGCATCTTCTAGTTCTATTGATTTCTTATGCTCTGCTCTCAATCCAGATCATCTGCCCCCTCCCACCTGCTCATAGTACAATTAGGCTGCATTTTCAGCCCAGTTTATCTCCCACCACCTTGTCAATTAATCTAGAGATAGCACTGCATTGTAATCAACTACATGGTGCTTATCTGCTCCACCACCATCAGTCTATCCCCCCTGGTAAATGGTGACATAGCAATGTATAGTATTTAGTGAGCTTGGCTATACAGCCTATGCCAGAGAAGAGGAGAGGGGAGGTGGAACTTAGCTTGTGTTGTTCAATGCTGGGAACGCCCCCCAGCCAGAAATCTGAATGTCGGACTTGAAGCAAAGCAGGTATGTGGTTTTCTAAGTGTATGAAAATGAAAATTGAAATAAGAAAAACAGATAAGTGCATCATTTTTTTCTGCAGAGACTTAGAAAGATATGTGTGTATTGATTTTTCATACGCAATGGTTTCTAATATTCCTAGCACGGAGAACTCGTTTCCCGACCCATTTTAGAGTTCAAGTTACAGTCTTCTGTTTCTGTAGTGTAGTGGGAAATAGAGCCGCTGGTTGCACATGTGCATCAGTGCCTCCATTCTTCACAATGGCACAGGCAGATACCCGAGTGCTGTGCTTAACAATCTCTGTCTGCCCCATTGAAATAAACGGAGCAATGCCACTCTATTCATTTCAGTGGAGTAGACAGATATCTAAGCACAGTGCTCAACTATCTGCCCGCACCACTCAGAGGAAGGGTGCTGCTGCTACACATGTGCAACCAGCTGCTCAATTCGCCATTGCACTACAGAAATGGAAGACTGTAACTTGAACTGTGAAATAAAGATTGATGGAGGTTCCAGTCGTCAGACCCCAACGACCTATCAGGTGTCATCTATCCAGTGAATTGGTCAAAACTGAAAAAAACGTTCCATCGCTGGAATACCCCTTTAAGTTCAGCGACAGCTCTGTATTTGCAGGTTCCCAAGAGTGGCATATGACGTAGCTGTTTCCTGTCGCTCGAGCAGCACTGACCCATTGAATTTAAAGGTGTTTTTATACAAATTAGCCACTAGATGCCACTGTAATATCAAGTTCTACGGTAACCCTTATGAGTTTGCCAGATACAACTATTATTTGTATATTCTCACATGCTCCAGCAGGGTAGCCCCCTACACTTACATAACACCAATAACTATTTAAGGTGATCTCTACCTACACCTTTTAATCTCTATGTATGTTTTACCATATGAAATCTTTTAGTACTTGTGTATACACACACAATGCCATTGCTCTGTGGCCAAGTGTGATTAATGTGGCACTCTACAACTACTCTTCCCTAAATTACCAATATGTATGTATGGGTCATGATAATTCTAGAAGAGTGGTGGTTAATGGTAGAGAAGAACTTTTGCAATAAACTAAATATAGGTTAGATGCTATAAAGCATGTGAATATCTGAACATGACAACCATATGTGCTATGAACTCAGCATTCCAAAAGCACTAGCATTAATATGGAGGTTTTATCCTTTTTGCTTTTACAAGAATCTTTATTTTTCTACAAAGATATTTCACTAGATTTTTGAACAGGTTTAATTCTATTCAAGCAAAAGAGGATTTCTAAGGGCAGAAATTGATTTCTGACAATAATGGCTCATTCATTGTGTCCTAATTCATCCCAAAGGTGCTACATAGGGTTGATGTCAGAACTCTGTGCTGGAAAGCTAAGCTCTTCTATATTCCTGATATAGCACTGTTTTCATCCAGTCAAATTGTCAGTTTGGCATACTATAATAGTGCTATGTCGAAAGTTACTGAGCTATTCAATATGGACCATTTCATTGCTTGTCTATAAAGATTGCATGGACTGTGCTTGACTATATTAATGGGTAAGGCTGAAATGGCTGAACATGCTTATTAGAAGGGGTGTTGACTAGAGATGAGCGAACACCAAAATGTTCGGGTGTTCGTTATTCGGAACGAACTTCCCGTGATGCTCGAGGGTTCGTTTCGAACAACGAATGCCATTGAAGTCAATGGGCGACCAGAACATTTTTGTATTTCGCCGATGCTCGCTAAGGTTTTCATGTGTGAAAATCTGGGCAATTCAGGAAAGTGATGGGAATGACACAGTGACGGATAGGGCAGGCGAGGGGCTACATGGTGGGCTGCATCTCAAGTTCACAGGTCCCACTATTAAGCCACAATAGCGGCAAGAGTGCCCCCCCCCACTGTCAGCATAAAGATCGTTCTCCTCTGCCACAGCTGTAACAGCTGTAGCAGAGAAGAACGATGTTTGCCCATTGAATTCAATGGAGCCAGCAAAACAACAGGTTCCACTGAATGCAATGGGCTGCCGGCGATCGCAGGATGAATGGTCGGAAAGGGGTTAAATATATAACCCCTTTCCTGCAATTCATCCAGAAATGTGTTACACTAAAAATATATACCGGCGTATAAGGCGACGGGGCGTATAAGACGACCCCCCAACTGTCACCTTATACGCCGGTAATACAGTGGAGCAAAGAATAAAAAGCATTACTCACTTTTTCAGATGATCTGCGGCGCTCCTGCAGGCTGTCGCTCCCTCCTAATCCACGGCAGAGTATTCCTTTCTGCACGAAAGGCTTGAAATCCCCGCCTCCAGAAACACAGCCAATCACAGCCAATGACAATGATGTCATTGAATGGCTGTGATTGGCTTGAAATCCCCGCCTCCAGAAACACAGCCAATCACAGCCATTCAATGACATCATTGTCATTGGCTGTGATTGGCTGAAGGCACATGTGTTTCTGGAGGCAGGGATTTAAAGCCTTTCGTGGAGAAAGGAATAGTCTGCCGGGAACCAGGAAGGAGCGACAGCCTGCAGGAGCGCCGCAGATCATCTGAAAAAGTGAGTAATGATTTTTATTCTTTGCTCCACTGTATTACCGGCGTATAAGGTGACAGTTGGGGGGTCGTCTTATACGCCCCGTCGCCTTATACGCCGGTATATATTTTTAGTGTAACACATTTCTGGATGAATTGCAGGAAAGGGGTTATATATTTAACCCCTTTCCGACCATTCATCCTGCGATCGCCGGCAGCCCATTGCATTCAGTGGAACATGCTGTATTGCTGGCTCCATTGAATTCAATGGGCAAACATCGTTCTTCTCTGCTACAGCTGTTACAGCTGTGCCAGAGAAGAAGGATTTCTCTTCTATATGTTCTCAATGGGGTCAGCGCTGCTGCCGCCGGCCCCATTGAGCGCATATAGAGAAGATTTATGGCCCTAAGAAGGACCGTTGGGGTTCTTGACACCTAAAATACTCCTAACACTCTCCCTATAGCAGCTCCAACACGATAGCGCTTTCCCTAAACTCATGTCAGAATGCATCCATAGCGAGCCGCGGGAGGGGCAGATTTCAATACTCGGGTGACACCTTATCTCCCCAGCCACTCACAGCAGGGGGGTGGTATAGGGCTTAAACGTTGCAGGGGGAAGTTGTAATGCCTTCCCTGTCTTTATATTGGCCAAAAAAAAGCGCTAACGTCTCAGGGAAGAAAGTTAAATTAACCAGAACACCGCATGGTGTTCGTTACGAATAACGAACATCCCGAACACCCTAATATTCGCACGAATATCAAGCTCGGACGAACGCGTTCGCTCATCTCTAGTGTTGACATATTTTTGGCCATGTGTTACAGCTGTTCAGTAGATGTTATACATGCATACTGTAAACTTCCACTTGTTTAATGTAGAAACCACATATTCTCTCTAACTTGTTGGAAATCTTTCCTAAGTCACCAGAGATACATCACACAAGCATGCTTTAATATCACTTAAGTAACTAATCTCACAATAATGAAATTGGATAATGTCTGAGGAAATACAATCGTAATTTATCATTTCTCAAAGGATATTGGAAAGGTTGGAAACTATGCTTTACTTTAACATGCATTTCAATATTTTACGCAGAGTATTTGCCAGTTAAAGGTACTCAAAAACTAAAAATAGAGAAATGTCCTAAACAGAATAAGTAGAAGACACATTCATGACATTCATTCACTCATTTTGTATTGGCTACTGATCTGCTTTTCAGCTCTGCTTCAATTCTTTACAGTAGTGATCTGTTACTACGTATGGCTGAATTGTCTAATAGGAGCTTAAGATATTCCAAAATCCTCTTGCAATCTTATCAGAGGCTGGTAACGTGTCTCTTGCCATACTTTACATAACAGCTTGTCTGGTCCAAATATTCTTCTTGTTTGGAGAAAGAATTTCACAGCATGAAGAATTCACTTCTATCGCACCAAAGATAGGAAGATTGTAAACTACATACTGCAAAAACATTAAGGCCGCCTGCAGACGAGCGGATCGGATCCGGCAGCGAGAAATCTCGCCGCGCGATCCGACCCCAGAGCCTGCAGGGACGAGCGCGTACTCACCCGCGCCTGGCGGCCCCGGCTCTTTGATGTGCCGGCTGCCGCGCAGCCGGCGCATGCGCAGACCGGAGCCGGCGGCCAGGTGAGTGCGTGCCCCGCAGAAAATTAGAACATGCCGCGGTTTGTTTGCCGCGCGAGATTTCGCGCGGCCAAACCGCGGCCGTCTGCATAGGAGTGCGTATTGTAATGCACTCCTACGCAAACTTTCAGCGGCGGAAATCCCGTGGGAAATCCTGCGGCGGGATTTCCGCTCGTCTGCAGGCGGCCTAATGCAAATATCAGGTTACTTCGACTCATGTACTTAGGACATTGGCTCTCAGTAAGGGCATCACAGAGATGTAATATAATGCTGAATTCACCGGCAGGTAGATGTCATCCTGTGGACGTCTTCTTATTGGACATATGACATATAATATAGTACTGTATATGTTAATAACACAAGGTTCTTAATTTATTATGTAGTACAGAATACCGAAGTGCCATTTGCCACATTGATATTTATATTTCTTTGCTATTTACTGCCAGTGTCATGCTGGAATTCTTTTTGTGTACTCAATTAACTACTTCTAAGGCAACCCTTTGACTATTTAGAACATGAACATGTCCACTTTTTATTGCACCATTGTAAACACATAACAGATCATCAATAAGATCTAATAGGTTATTGCTAACCCAACCCATAAAAATAGACCCTAGTGCCAAGTGATTGACTGTAAAGTCAGCTCCAAATGGGGATGTCTTCTGTTGGACATCCGACCATGGGACCATTGGAGGATCCTGCGACATTGGTGAGCTAGTTCAACCCTATTCACTGCACACACAGCAATAGTGTTTTATGGTAGTATCGATTAGATAGCTGTTAACAAGATATATTTCTACTGATCAAATACACTCTCCACGTTTTAATAGAAATACAGTACTCTGCAAAAGTTTCGGACAGGTGTGGAAAAATTTCGCAAAGTAAGAGTTCTTTAAAAAATAGAAGTGTTAATAGCTTGCATTTTGTAAATTGACAAACATTAAGTTAATGAACACAAAAAAAATCTGAATTAAATCAATATTTGGTATGACCACTAGAGATGAGCGAGCATACTCGCTAAGGACAATTACTCGATCGAGCATTGTTCTTAGCGAGTATCTCCCCGCTCAGAACAAAAGGTTCGGCCGCGGCGTGGGTGGCAGGTGTGTTGCGGCCATGAGCAGAGGGGAGGGGGGGGGGTGGAGAGGGAGAGAGAGATCTCCGTTCCTCCCCGCTATCTCCCCCACCGCCGGCAGCCGAATATTTGCTCCCGAGCGGACAGGTACTCGCTCATCTCTAATGACCACCCTTTGCCTTCCAAGAGACTCAACTATGCAAAAAAACACAGGAATTCGGATGCAGAAAAGTGGCAGCAGGCGCTCTGGACTGATGAGTCAAAATATGAAATATTTGACTGTAACAGAAGGCAGTTTGTCCACTAAAAGCCTAGAAAGGGGTACAATAATGAGTGTCTGCAGGCAGCAGGTATAGTGGATATTTTTTGCACGTTGCAAATTGTGTTACAAAAGTAATTTCACTTTAACATTATATATGTTCAGTCAGTTCCTTTATTTACATTATATGTATTCACTTCCATTATGACCAATGTATACTAAGTAACACCAATTAGAATTTCCATGTGCATTTAGCAATACTATACACGAGACAAGGAAGAAGCATGCAAGCAAAAATAACTATTTAAAAATGCTGTAAATGACACACAAAGCGTTTAAAAGCATATTCACACTGGTTGATGATTGGGGAAATGAACACTCATATGAACATTTGTGCCTGATCATTGGCTCACGCAGAAGGACCTTAAAGTGAACCTGTAAAGGCCCATTTAGACATAACGATTATCGCTCAAAAGTCACTCAAAATACATCTTTTGAGCGATAACCGTTGTGTGCATTTACATGGCAAGATGATCGCTCAAAATTCACTCAAATGGCAGTTTGAGTGACAGTTTGGAGCGTTCATTTTGCATAAGTGTGTAAATGAAGGCTCATGCTCTACACAGAAGACAAGCGGGACTGCTATCTTCTGTATACTGCATACAGCTGTTGTTTTCTCAGAGCACTCAGCTGGTATTCAGCTGAGCGCTCCGAGCGGGGTAGACAGAAGACAGCGGTAGCGCTGTCGTCTGTATACTGCTATGTTCATGCAGCCCACAGCTGGTATACAGCTGAGTGCTCTGAGCATGAAATGCAGAAGACAAGTGGGCCGCTTGTCTTCTGTATACAGCTGTTGCCTTCTTGGAGCGCTCAGCTGATATAAGCAAAGCTGAGTATATTGATATAATGATTTTTGGATGAAATGTTTCAGTATAATTTATATATTTTTTTTGCTTAAACCTCTGTTCATTCTGGACTTAGAAGGCCAGTAGGCAGCCCTATCAGTGATTGATAGTTATCTCTATATACACACTAACATAGGGAAGGCTGTCAAGTAGAGATGAGCGAGCATACTCGATAAGGCAAACTACTCGATCGAGTAGTGCCTCATTCGAGTACCTGCCCGCTTGTCTCTAAAGATTCGGCTGCCGGCAGGGGGTGGGGAGCGGCGGGGGAGAGCGGGGAGGAACGGAGGGGAGATCTCTCTCTCCCTTTCTCCCCCCTGCTCACCGCCGCAACTCACTTGTCACCCGCGCCGGCAGCCGAATCTCTAGAGACGAGCAGGCAGGTACTCGAATAAGGCATTACTCGCTCGAGTAGTTTGCCTTATCGAGTATACTCGCTCATCTCTACTGTCAAGTATGGAATAATACCTGCCACTAGACTCCTAAGAACAGAGCAGAGGTCTAAATGTATAAAAAACATTTAGGCCTCATGTCCACGGGGAAAATCAGGCCCGTTACTGATTCTACATGGAGAATCTGCAGCGGGTCCCTCCTGCCCCACGGACATGAGCGCTGAAAATAGGAATTTAAAAGAATTTACCCATCCGTAGCGGGCGGGGAAAGTCTTCTCTTCCTCACGGCCGGATCTGCTTTTTCGGCCGGCGGATGAACTCGTCACGCCGGCGGCACGTCGCCGGCACGTTGCCGACGTGCCGCGCGCATGCGCCGGGCACATCCGCCGAGCCGAAGCAAGAAAGATGCGGCCGTGAGGAAGAGAAGACCTTCCCGGTCCGCTCCGGATGGGTAAATTCTTTTAAATTCCTATTTTAGGTCTCCCGCGGATCCGGACGGCTTCCATAGGCTTCAACAGAAGCCCGCGGGAGCCGTCTCCGCGGGAGACCCGCACGAAAATGGAGCATGGTCCAGATTTTTTCATGCTCCATTTTTTTTAAAATCACTTTTATTGACCATCCGCGGGTATTTATCCACCCGCGGGTGGTCAATGCATCCCTATGGGGTGCGGATCCGCGCGCGGGAGAAGAGTTAAAATCCGCTGCGGATTTTAATTCTTCTTTTGCCCGTGGACATGAGGCCTTATGGTGCAATTTTCACCCCAAAATGTAAATCAATCAGCCAAGTTCCTCCTTCTCTCTAATATATGATATCTATAGACTGGACAGAGTTTTTAATATGACATGATTGCTTTAAGTTTTTTGCAGCACAGCTCTGCCATTATGTCATTGCCATCTGACAAGATTCCCCCCGCCCCCCCGTATTGTTTTTTAATGCCTTTTTTACATTTAATCAACATTCATATGTTTTAATGTAAAGTCCAAGAATTATACTGAAAACAAGAATTATTTTTAGACTTGTTCTCAAAGGATTAATGTATTTTCTCCTTCTACATTTGACTTGCCAGTTTTGCGGCGGCAGAGTTCTGAATAAGTTGTCATTGCTCAAGATCAGTTTTTAACAATATTGTTCATTGTATTTTCCTGGTCATGCTGAGAAAACATATGTTGGTTACTACATTTTACAGCTTTTTAAATTGCCTGAGGAAAACTTTGAGATTTAACCAACTATACCCAATCCTGAACAG
Organism: Eleutherodactylus coqui; assembly: GCF_035609145.1. Taxonomy (NCBI): domain Eukaryota; kingdom Metazoa; phylum Chordata; class Amphibia; order Anura; family Eleutherodactylidae; genus Eleutherodactylus; species Eleutherodactylus coqui. Next base: position 137,561,524 of record NC_089842.1, read on the forward strand.
TTTGGTGAACTACTTATCCTTTTTGCTGACTGAAGTACTACCGTGTTTCCCTGAAAATAGGACCCTGTCTTATATTAATTATTGCCCCAAGAGAGGCATAGGGTCTTATTTTCATGGGCTGTCTTATACTCACCTAGCAGTTGACATGTGGGTCCCTAACGCTTCATGTGGCACTCCTGCAGGCTTTCATGTAGTCGTCAATGCTGACAGAGCATCTCTTGCTGGTGACGGGGCTTGAATACCCCACCTCCAGCAAGCAAATACTCTGATTGGTTCAGCAGCACTGCCTCAGCCAATCAAAGCTGGCGCTCGATAAACCAATCACAGCCATTTAAGATGTCATGCATGGAATGGCTGTGATTGGTTCATTGAGCGCCGGCTCTGATTGGTTAAGGCAGCACTCCTGAACCAATCAGAGCATTTGCTTGCTGGAGGCAGAGTATTCAAGCCACATCACCAACAAGAGATGCTACGTCGGCATTGAGGACTGCACAGAGGCCTGCAGGAGTGCCACAGCTCAGCTGCAGGGACCCGAATGGCAGATGCTAGGTGAGTATTGGTTTGAGTTTTTTTCATGTAGTGTAGCTAGTCCTTATTTTCAGGGTAGGGCTTATATTTCAAGCCCCTGAAAATCACGGTAGGGCTTATTATTGGGTGGGTCTTATTTTCAGGGAAACACGATAGTAACCTATCAACATCAATATTCACCATAAGGCTTAATTCTCTGACTGCCTGGATCTAAAGTCAATGTTTCTTATTGGTGCTTGTTACTGATATCCAATGTATTACTGCTATCTAACCCTCCTCTCCAGAGATAATTTCTGTTATAGGCCTTCTTCTTTTCTACAGTCTATTGAATATTATCTTCCTTTTGATGTCATGATGTCTATCCTGCCAAAACTTTAATCTGTTTGCATCTAACGTTCTATGTGTTCTGCCTGAGAATTAGTTCTCTTGCTTTGAGCATCCTTTTATGTTCTCTCTAAACCTCCATAACTCTGTAAAGACATATGCTAAAAAAAATGTTAACTGTTTTCCTGATAATGGCCTAGTTACTAACTTCTACACTGGTGATCTCCTCACGTTTTCTTTTCACTTCTGTGTTTCTTTGTCCCTCCTAATTGTCTTTATGATTTCCTTATTACTAGTGGTCTCTGTCCATGTCTTTAACTGGCCATATTTTGGCCTACAATTTAAACGTCTTCATTGTACAAGAAGATGTCTTTCTAAACAAGATCCAAAAACAATAGTTAAAAAACAGAATCGAGCGTCAACTTAGAACTGACCAAGATCAGATGTTGACATCGATTCAAGGAAAATAGACATTAGCAGTTTAGTCAACTTCTTTTGTCTTAAAGATTTTGGTAATGAAAGTTGAAGGTATAGTGTTGAATTGTAAGATGTTTTTTGCGGCGGTTCTGGGATTGCTACTATGCTGATAGTCTGGTGCAGGTTTTTCAGGTGGTTCTCCATCTTTTGGCTCTGGTGGGTTTGGTATTAGGTGAGACATGTTTAGCTGCACCTGTGGGTAATTGTCATGGCTATTTAGTTTGGCTGATGCTGGACAGAATTGCCATTGAATTTTCAGTCTAGCTCTGACTTTGGTCAGAGCTTGCTACTGGATCGTTCATTTGAGTTTGGTCCTGGACCTATAATTTGCCTGCTGCATCTCGAAACTAAGTTTGTTTTCTTTTTGTTTCTTATGTTATTCCCCTGTCCCATGTGGGGGTTAACTAAGGACCGAGGTACGAGGTCAGGTACGTCCTTGTCAGGGCGAATTGCCTGCGTTTAGGCACGTCCCCATCACTAAGGTTATTTAGATAGGCAAAGAGTTCCCATGTTTTGGTTTATTATTGTTTGATGCAGTTTGTGTGTTTTTGTGCGAGATCTACGGGTTATGGTTCTAGCACCTCCTGGGTGTATGTGACAATGGTGAGTCCGGTAAACATACGTGCCCTGGTTAATATAAAGAAGTTAATTCATATAAGTAGAATACATTTATTTTAAATCCATTTGCTTTTGCTTCTGGTGCATGTGATGTCAGGACTTTAAGGTACTTAAAAAAAAAAATAAATTAGAGTCGATATCACTCTTCTAGAATATGTCTAATGGCGTTGCAGCATCATTACTCCTGGTGATGAAATTTGTCTTGTATGTATTCTAAGATTTTCCATTTTTCCCCGCTTCCTATAGTAAAGTTTCCATTAGCTTTACAAGCTTTAGTATAGACAGAAAATAAAATATTTTATATTTCACAAAATCTTTTCTTCAAACTTTTGATTTTGATACATAATTTCCTCTAAACATCATGTCTTTAAATTGGAATATGTTTTAAACTGCTTTTGTATAACATTTGTTTAGAAATACAATAGCATATTGGCCTAGTATTTCTGTAAAAAAGATTTCTAAGTATAAGCATCCCTCAAAACCTAATGTCTTCTTATTTTATAAAAACATATAATAAGATTTTCTCTAAAAATGAAAAAGAGAAAAAGTCAGTGTATATGCCACTCTGCCATCCCAGTTTATAAGTGATTGCTTCCTGGAAATAATAGCTATTTTTGGCCTAAAAAAAAATGAATACATTACCTAGTAGCTATGGTCCGGGTCCCCCCAGCTGCTCTCCGAGATTCCGTAGCTTTCCCCCTTAGAGACCAGCAAAAGAGACCCGGCTGCGGCTTCTAGGAATGTAAAATAAGCTATTCCCTGAAAATAAGACCTAGTGCCTCTTTTGGGGTAAAAATTAATATAAGACAGGGTCTTATTTTGGGGGGGCAATGGTAGTAGAAAGTTTATTGCAGGATGGAGTCTGCAATCTATATATGTAAATATCAATGCTCAGAATCCACTTGCTAGAGCCCTGCACCATGCTGTTCTTCCCTTTCTTTGCTCCGATGTTGTCTCCTTCTTTCTGCTCGCACAGCTCAGCGCTCCTCTTCGCTATTATATATTCGAGGCCATACCAGGATTTCACAGGACTTAAATTTGTAATTTGTTAAATCAAGACTTTGCCACTTTGTGAAACCGTCGTTGTGGAACTTCATCAGATGATTGATGAAGACATTTTACCATGTAGGCTTGTGTGTGATTGAGAGAGGTAGCTTGACGCTACTTGTGTGGATGATGAGAGGTATGAAGTTTGTTGTAGATGGTGGGCCGTGGAAAATTAGCCCAACACTACACTCTTATGAAAGCAATGCAAAGCCGGTCATGTACAGCCGGCTCAACTCGGACAACCCCATTTAATACTATACTGTTATTCACCACACTATGGTGGTATTATTTAGCGATATGATAGTATTATCTGGTAACTCTGTAGTGGTGTTATCCATTCATAAAATAGTGGTTTTTTTCCAGTTATAATATGGCAATATTATTATTTGGTCTTCTAGGTGGTGTTATGTAGTCCCAGTACAGTGGTATTATTAAGTCTGGCCATTAAAAACAGTTAGTGGTGGTAATTATAGATGAGCGAGCATACTCGCTAAGGGCAATTACTCGATCGAGCATTGCCCTTAGCGAGTACCTGCCTGCTCGGAAGAAAAGGTTCGGCTGCTGGCGGTGGGCAGGGAGCGGTGGGAGAGAGTGGGGAGGAACGGAGGGGAGATCTCCCTCTCTCCCCCCTGCTCACTGCCGCAACTCACCTCTCACCCCCGCCAGCAGCCGAACCTTTTCTTCCGAGCGGGCAGGTACTCGCTAAGGACAATGCTCGATCGAGTAATTGTCCTTAGTGAGTATGCTTGCTTATCTCTAGTGGTAATATGGACTACAGGGGGCAAGCTGAACTTTTGCACCCAGCCCCATAAGCCTGTAGCTATACCCCTGCCTTTAAGTAATGCCTGTTGGAGGTTGTTTCGACTGAAGAGGATTATAGCAGGTATTAGTCATTTTCTGATTAATAAAGAAGTCAAGTCAACTGCTATTGATCTTTTGGTTAATTAATATCCCGTTTATCCTTCCATACTGTTTGAATGCAGATCAGATATTGATCTGTCCACATAGAATAACTGCTATCTGCTCATTGTTAAGATTTGACTTTGTACCTTACATATTTATATATTCTGCTTTGATAATGATAGCAAGGGCATAGTATGACTTGTACTCTACAGGTTATATCAGTGGCCTGATTAGCCTTGTACAGCCCTGTTAGCATTAATTATCTCACCATGAAAAACACTGACATTCAGTGACATTCATTCCGGATTCTTTTATTCTCTGCTCAATATATGTGTGCTAATATTACAACAACGCCATTGTATTCTGAACTATTTATTATATGTGATTGACGGCTAGCTTCATTTACATAATCTATATTAATTATCTTAGCTAATTAATGCAGTGTCTTCACTTTAATCATTACTTCTAAACAGATTATCTCTGTGATATCAAACTAAAAAGTGCGCCGGTTTATACAATGTATTCTTGTAAGCATCTTTATAAAGCTACTGTTAAATTGAGGTCAGCGCTGCTGTTCCTGGAATTTGCCTCACGTACAGTTCTGTGCAAACGGAAAATATTTTTAGGGATAAAATACATCTAAATAATGTGTTAATGGTGATTGAAAAAGACAGTACCACCACAATGGAAAGTATAAGGTCTCCTAAACCTCTACTGTGTGAGGGGGAGTAAACTCTCAGCCATATGTAATCATTGCATAGTCGCCTCTCTAAAAGGGTGTAATGCAACACACCTATGACTCAATGGCCAAAGGGCACCACAATGGCTGCAAAACCATACAATACCACCCCGGACAGTTGGAAAGCGTAAGTGGGTTGTATAATAAAATATCAATATAAACATAATTTAATAGGAATCTAATAAATGTTTCTATTTTATTTGGTGCTGATATTAAATAGAGCAAAGCTCTTTATAATTTCTCTCTTCCACTCATACTGCCTGTTCAGTGCATTTCATTACTAGACACATCAACTGCATCATTTAGAAGATCAGCTGGTTGTTAATAGGATCACTGAGTCAGTAAGCTGTAATCAGTTTCCCTAGAGGGCACTGTAGGTCCCTATACAGCACAGCTGAGGTGTAAGCTAAAATAGACTTTATCCCTTTAATTTTGTACTATATGGTAACTAAAAGTCCCATCACACCCTCCTTTTCGGGAAACAACATAAGGATCTTGCATTGCACCATTTTGTTAGAATTTTGTTGTCTTTCTGGCCACTAGTAAAGATTGGAAAATTGGGCTGTGTTCACACTTTTCATTTGCCTAATTATTTAATAATATACTTTGTAATAACAAAAAAAAAAACTCAATGAAAACCCCACAATGGGAAATTTGCCTTTTCTCCTTGATTTCTTTGAATTTTCTTTTTACATTTTTGAAAAGATGGCCATACACCTTCAATAGCTGGTGGCTGTAAGCTCATTCATCTAACAGCTATTTCTCCCAACTTCCCCATGCACATGTACGCTAATTCAGCTAAGCGTGCATGGGTTCTCAGTGGAGAGAGGGAAATAAGCTGCTGCCAATACATATGGCGGCAGCTTAGCTCCCTTGAGAACAAAAGGATTGAGCATGTTACTGGGGTTTTTCACTGTACACCTAATGTTAAAAAATAGCTTTCCTTAATTTCAACTAGTATAGCCTTGATTGAAGTGGTGTGCCGTTCCTCTGTTATTGAAGCCACACTCCCTTATTTAGCTAGCCATTCTCCTATTCCATCAGTTCTCCCATCCATATGATGGCTGTAAATGGAAGGGTATGTGACCATACAAGACCAAAGGCTGAATAAGGCAGCATGGTTGGAATAATACAAAAGAATGGGATACAACTGCAATAAAGGTTATAATTATAGGTTTAACAGAAACCTGTAATGGAAGTAAAAGGCCAGGCAAAAATCTGCAACTAATAAATACAATTGAGAATCTTGCTATGAGGAGTAGAAAGCAAGAAAAAGACAACAAATTTGGAAGAAAAGTAGAGGAGGAGACACCGATCACAAAATAAAATGTTTCTACACAAATGCACAGAGCATGGGAAACAAAAAAGAGAATTGGACCTCCTAGCACAGGAAGAGAAATATGATGTCATAGGCATCATGGCAACTTGGTGGGATGATATACATGATTTGAATACACTCATTAAAAAAAATCAAGCACGTAGAAAGCGTTGTTGGAATGGAATGAAACTTTTCATGTGTGATTGTAACGTTGATATAAGTGATTGCAATGTCTGAGCAAAAGAGTAATTGATTGCGAAAAACTGAACACTTGAAGAGAGGCTCTAGTAATCAGTTGGGCTAGCTCTAGCATGGATGCAAGATGTGATATGGGTGGCATGAATGCATACAGGTTATGTATGGTATCCTAGGGCATATCACTCCACATTTGCTGTAACTGAGCCCCTAGGTCATGCAAATTCGTAGGCTTTCGAATTTTGGGTCCCAGATGATCTCATACATGTTCTATTGGCAATAAATCTGGCGATCAAGCATTGAGGGGTCACCAAGCAGCTCTCAAAAGAAGTAGCTGCCATAATTTGAAAATGTCAGGGAGCTAACTCATGGACTAATATTTTGTTTTGAAAAATATGTATGGCATCAGAAGATGAAGAACTGTAAAGTCACTCAACTAAATAAAATCTAAACAATTCACCCATTTTTTCATGTCTGAATGTAACATACTGATTAGATGAAGGTGGGCATAACTCCCCAATTTTAACCTAACAAACTTTAGAAGTTTGTCCAAGGTTTGTTCTGCTGATGTTAGGGTTAAAAGACATGGACATGTTGAATAAAAAAGGGTTGCACACTTAATACATAATATTATCATAGAATGGTAGAGTTGAAAGGGACCTCCAGGGTCATCAGGTCCAACCCTCCGCTCAATGCAGGATTCACTAAATCATCCCAGACAGATGTCTATCCAGCCTCTATTTGAACACTTCCATTGAAGGAGAACTCACCATCTCCTGTGGTAACCTGTTCCACTCATTGATCGCCCTCACTGTCAGAAAGTTTTTTTCTAATATCTATTCTGTGTCTTCTCCCTTTCAGTTTCATCCTATTACTTCTAGTCTTTCCTTGTGCAAATGAGAATAGGGCTGATCCTTCTGCACTGTGACAGCCCTTCAGATATTTGTAGACAGCTATTAAGTCTCCTCTCAGACTTCTTTTTTTTCAAGCTAAACATTCCCAGATCCTTTAACCGTTCCTCATAGGACATGAGAAAACAATAGGTAGAATACTGGGTAGAACTTTGGCAGGCTAGTTAAAAGAATACCAGCTATTTAATATGTGTTTTAGGCCAGTTTCACACAAGCATATTGCAAACACAGGTTTGTGGCCATAATACGCTCATGTGAAAGTGGTCAGATGGAGTTGTTTACATTCTGCCCACATTACACCGCAGCCATTTCTTTCATTCACGCCTTCTAGGAACCATAATGTTTTCTCTTTGTTTTTTAGTTGTATGAGGGCTCGTTTTCTGTGGGACAAGTTAAATTTTTAACCGCTTCCCACTGAGCTTTTTGTTTTGATTTTTTTTAATTCAGAGCCTTGTGTGGCGCAGAGTGTAAGCTCTCGCTCATGACCTGAAGGTTGCAAGTTCAGTCATCGCATGGTTCAGGTAGCCGGCTCAAGGTTGACTCAGCCTTCCATCCTTCCGAGGTCGGTAAAATGAATAAATAAAAAATTACCTGAAAGCGCTGCGGAATAAGTTGGCGCTATACAAATAACAAGATTTAATTAAATAATTTTTTAAAATTTTAAATACAAGAAAAGAGGGGTTAAAACTTTATTTCTTTTTTTACCAAATTTTAAAATTTAGTTTTCACCTATTTTGCCTTCTCTTTTAATCCCCACAAAATGCAGCTTAACCTGCTGTTGAGGAATTCTGCACCAAAATTCACAGGGCTAATTGCAGATTATCATGCAGAATTGCAGGCAAATTTAAGCCATTTTGAATTCCACATCAAAATCTATAAGTAGACCTGTGGATTATGGTGTGGAATTTACCACATGTTGAGTTGCAAACTGAGGTCTAATTCCACCTGTGTGAAAGCACCCTAAAGAGACTTGAATCGGAAATTATTTGATTGCTGATATAATATAGTGCAATACTTCAGTATTGCATTACTGCACATGGTATTTCTGCAGGCAATCTATTGAAATGTGCCATAGGCACATCTGTATAGGCGGAAATACATGGCAGCCTTGTGGGTTTTTAGGGGACCCCTGACTGCTATGACAACTGGATGGCAATCCGTAATCTCATCGAGAGGGACAGTTTGGGACCGCCCAAAAGCCAATCTGCGCATTTAAAAGGTTAACAGCTGTGATCGGTGTTATTTTCAATCATGACTGTTAACAGCGGATTTCAGCTGCCAAAGATGGCTGATACTCACTATGTATAGAGAAGGCTTGGCTCCCAAGTGTGCTCCATACACAGACACCTGGCATGTGCACTGTATATATTGCACAAGTCAAGAAGATTGGTAATGACACCAATTAACCATATTCCGTTTGTACTATATAATGTTTTTTTCCCCTCTTTTCATTATAGCATTCTAATATATTTTTCTGTCTATTTAACTGCCATATACTTATTTTCTGTGGAACAACTTGCATTTTTAATGGGATTTTGAGTTACATATAATTAACTGCATAAATTGTATCAATTCTTTTTTTCCCCCCTAAACAGTATAAATCTCTAGCCCTACAATACATATGTCGCCCTTCACAGTATATAAATCCCTCTACACTACCTTCTCTCTTCCCCCACATTATATAATAACCAATATATATGACTCTCCAACAGTATATAAATCCCCCAACTATATATCTCCACCGGGGGAGGGGATCTATGGTTGACAGTTTGTTCAGTAGGTACACGGTGTCCTGCAAGTAGCTGGTTGAATTTCTCACCAGTGGCTTGAGAACACCTTCTACCCATCCTGAGATTCCTTCAGTGAGGGTTCTTACTCCTCACTGGTGGCTTGAGGACACCTTCTACCAATTTGCAGGCTTAATGATCATCTCCTTGTTTCTCAAAAACAACAAGGAGATCATGATTAAGCCTGCAGATAAAGGTGGTGCTATAGTCCTCATGAATACAGCAGACTACATGAAAGAAGCGGACAGACAGCTGATGGACACCAAATGCTACACCAAACTGGATCAAGACCCGACTCAAAAATATTTGAGGGAATTAAGAAGGGTCATCAGAAGCCTGTCTGGGGCTCCAGAAAACGTTTGGACTTGATACCAGAGAGCTCCAGGGTTAGTGTATTCCAAATGTTTCCCAAACTACACAAAACTGGCAACCCAGGGAGGCCAATTATCTCAGGAATAAGAACTCTCACTGAAGGAATCTCAGGATGGGTAGAAGGTGTCCTCAAACACCTTGTGAGAAATACAACCAGCTAATTGCAGGACACCACAAACCTACTGAACAAACTCTAAACCATAGGTCCCCTCCCCTAGTGAAGATATGTAGTAGGGGGATTTATATACTGTTGGGGAGTAATATATTGGCAAAGAGATGTTCAAGCAACTCACCAGAACTACCATGGGCAGTAAAATGGCACCCTAATATGCCAACCATTTCATGCAAAACTGGAGAGTGACTTTCTGGCCTCCTGCTCCAGAAAACCACTGGCCTACTTCCGCTACATTGATGGCCTCATAATCATCTGGACCAACACCAAACAAGAACTAATCAAATTCCATGAGAGATTCAATGCATTTCCCCCCACCATAAACCTGATATTAAGCTACTCATATACAGAAATAAAAACTTTTTGGACAGCACTATAAAAATGTTAAACAACTCAATACAGACATTCCTATACTGAAAACCGATTGATCAGCCCACATACCTCAGATAGGACAGTTCCCATCCTAAACACATCAAAAAGTGAATTTTCCCGGACCCTCCCCTCCTCTGTTACAGGCAGCCTTCAAATATGAGAAACTTTATAATTAGGAGTGCATTGCCCTCTGACACACATAAAGTAACTTATCCCTGCAATGTAAGGAGCTGTAAGATCTGCTCACATGTACTGACCGCGGACAGGATACAAATCCCCAATACTCAGCAGGACTATAAGATCCCGGGGACATTCACATGTTCCACATCTGATGTTATGTATCTGATCCTGTGCAGTAAATGTCCTGTTGGGGGCCTTTATGTTGGAGAAACAGGGCAAAAACTGACTGCCACACAATTAAAGAGAGAAAGACAGAATTACCTGTGATGGAGCGGTTTTCTAGTCGCAGACACAACATAGAGCATATGGAAGTTACTACACTAAAAGGCAATTTCAAATCTCCAAGTCACAGAAGAATTTGGGATAAGCAGTTTATAACTATCTTTGTTACTGTTAAGACCGGAATGAATCTTGGATGGGGCTTCGTCAATCAGTGGAGAATATGAGAAATCTGGAGCAGAGATAACACGCAGGCCTGGTGACTCTCTAACACCAATTTAGAGACCATAAAACTTCCACATCCCTTATCAGCGAATTAGTTAAATATTTACTTTTCTGGTCATCAAGTTCTGGTATTGTCTTAGATGCAAATTAATCGCACCATGTCTGCGCCTGTCCATATGTATGTGTATATATGTGCATGCGTCTTCGGATCTATTTCATTTAGCCTGAAGAAGGACCCTATGTAGGTTGGAAAGCTCGCTATAACATCATGTATCTTGTTAGCCATTAAAAGGTATCATATCTACAAGATGACTTGGTTTCTCTAACTGAGAGCAATCACAAGTTCTTATTGAAACACATGTGCATTTGCCCTAAATCAATTGAATTCTTTCCCCTTCACATGTACACACTTACAAGGCTACAGTAATACACTATATTTTTAAACTTTATAGAGCTTGTGTTGTACTTATGGATCAAATAACAGCGATATAACCCACCAGGTAGCATTGTTAGAAGTTAAACACAGTAATCTTGTCGATTTAGATACCTTTTAATGGCAAACAAAAAGAACAATGTTACAGCAAGCTTTCAAATCTGTTTAGGATTTTCTCATTCAGTTGTGTTGCGCTGTGTTACTTTAAAAGTACGGATGGGCACAGCTATCAGACCACAACTGTCTGGCCATCTAATGCATATTAGATGTTTGGCCAATGTTCGTTTGGCCATATTTAACTTCAAATTTACTTGATCATTTGTTCTCAATGGAGATAAGCCCCAGCTTATTCCTCTCTTCCTCTTGAGAATACATGCACGCTCCGCTGACAGCTACTGAAGGTGTTTGGCCATCTTTACCTACAGGATGTGGTGTGAGGTCTGAACTGTTTGAGTTGAATATAATATGTATTTGTTCTGTGCTCTTTAGCAAATCTTCACTGGGAATAGATGAGTCGTCCTTCTATAGATTTTTATTTTCAGGATTCATATTTGATTTTTTTCTATATAATTTTTTTTGGAGTGAGAATGACCTTTAAAATAACAAAAAAGCAATAGGGCTGCCTTGATGGACACATTGTAAATGATCAGCATCACCAGCTTTGTTACCTGAGGCCTTAATGCTTTTTAATATTTAAAACACGTTCATCCCCCATTGATTTTGTGGATGTGTGCAAGAGATAAGTTAAATATATCTCCAGATAAATACATGCTTGAAGTGCTGGAATCTCTGTTGCTTTAGCTGTGATCCAAATGTCCTTCTAATGAGGCTGATTTCTGCACCCAATTTATTCCTTGCACTGGTTTTAAGTACATATTGGACATCAAAAACACAACAGTTTTAATTGCTGTTTAAGAATGATTATTAAGTTTAGGAAACTGCTGAGGAGTCTACTTAGCATAATGTTTGAGGAAAGAAATACATTACCATACTTTTATTTTCTTTATTAATTTCATCATGGCTTTTAATTAAACACATCTGTAAATTAGCATAATAGTGATTTTCCTGCTGGGGTGGAAAACTTATGAAAGTATATGTATTACAGCCTAGTTTTGCATATTGTCATATGATTAAAGTCATGTGACTTCAATTCCATTAAATATTATATTACAACCTGAAGTGTGCTGATCATGTATGTGCTGCATTTCCTGCCAGCAATTTTTGCCACCTAGTGTATTATGCCAACTCGTGGGTCACAGACATTATTCTACTAGTGGGTTAAGCACATATGCAGCATGGGATCATTAAATCTTGTTGTTTCTGTAGATGTAAGACACTCAAGGGTGAATTTTTGCTTCCTTGCTTAGTGCGCAGTACATAAGGGTTGTCTCATCAAAAACTACCCTTTCCAAAATGCCAACCTATTTTTGTAATACGGGGATGGCTCAAGCCTGCCAGAATGGCAGCTGCTCATATAGAGTGGCTCTCTGTTCTGGCTCATAGAAGTGGGTTCCAAATAGGAAGCCCCCTCTATGATATCCATGTGCCCTAGTAGTAGTATAAGAACAATGCTTAGACAGAGTAAAAGATCAAAAATATATAAAAGTAGAATTAATAAATGGAAGGGAACTTACCCGATGCAAGCAGTCTGGCCAGAACCAACTGGGAAGACCGCTACACCCAGAAGTTGCCCTCACAGACAAGTACAGCCTTTTTTCTTTTTTTCTCTTTAAACTCTCAATCTCCCCAGGAAAAAAAGAGCAGCAGGTTCCACCACCAGTTACCATCAAGGTTCCCAGGATAAACAATACACACAAACAGTAAAAAAAGAGATCTTGCGCCTCTTTGTGAAGACGAAACATCAATGCACAGTGAAAAACGCGATTGTTGGCTCTGGGCAGGAGAGATCGATTTTCTGCTAGATTGTTTTGATAAGTGAGACCTTTTGTCTCATGAATTTTGTCTCATTTTAAAGTTTTTGCTCACTAAGCAGCACCATGATGGCATGAAAAAAAACAGCGATTTGTGAAGTGAAGCCAGACGACAAGCTGTGTAGATTGGAATTTATTACCAGAATACTTGATTGTATCAGGACCAAAAGTGACTTCATTGGAAACATCTTGTTCTCAAATGAGGCCACATTCCATGTGTCAGGATATGTCAACTGGCATAATTTCTGGAAAGGGGGGAGCTGGAAATCCCTATGTCTACTGAGGACAAGTCTGAAATAGCCCAAGATTGGTGTGGAAATATGGTGGGACACACTGTAACAGTGCGTAGGGAACATACAGAGGAAGTAGTAGTGGAATATGGAGAGTGTGAAGAGCTGTGTGGTGGAAAAAGATGTCATGGTGGTCAAAAAGAAAACTAAAAATGGATGGCGACAATCAAAGAAGATATCACATGTGATCACTGGAAGTAACTGCACTGCAATCACTATCGTTGTGTAGAGTTGGTATCTATTTTATGGTGACTGGGCTATTTAGATACAAGAACTGAACTGCTGTATCTAAGCCTGCTGTGTTACAAACATTCTCTAATAGATAGGCTCTCTATGAGATGCTATATAACATATGTTACTATATATATATATATATATATATATATATATATATATATATATATATATATATATTTGTTGATCTACCCGGCCTCATTCGAGTTAATTTGGTACAGGTGTTTACTTGTTATTCACACAGAAAATTTAATAAAATATGTATGCACACAGAGGAACGTTAGATTCTCCTCAGGCTGCATATACCGATAATCCTGTGCAGAATGTGCCACCCCTCCCACTATCCTCACTTAGGACCTAAAGAATGCTTGTTCCAAATTTCACGCATGTACAACAATGGGAAGTTACATTATATAGGGGTGCACTTACTTTTGCAATTAGCATTGAATAATTGAGTTGTGACCCCCTTACTTTTCCTATTTAGGACCTAAAGAATGATCATGCCAAATTTCATGTTTGTATGACACCGGGAAGTTAGAGAATTAGATTAGGTACATTACACAGGGGTGCTAATACTTTTGCACTGTGCAGTGAATTTTTGAGTTGTGACCCTTTTACTTTTCCTATTTAGGACTTAAAAAATGCTCCTGCCAAAATTTCATGTTTGTACGACACCAGGAAGTTAGAGAATTAGATTACGTACATTACATAGGGGTGCCAATACATTTGCAAATAGCATTGAATAATTGAGTTGTGACCCCTTTATTTTTCCTATTTAGGACCTAAAGAATGGTTGTGCCAAATTTCATGTTTGTACGATGCTGGAAAAGTTACATTACATTGGGGTACCAATATTTTTGAACTTAACATTGAATAATCGAGTTGTGACTCCTTTACTTTTTCTTTTTAGGACCTAAAGAATGGTCATGCCAAATTTAATGTTTGTGCAACAGTGGGAAGTTAAAGAATTAGCTTAGGTACATTACAGAGGAGTGCCAATCCTTTAGCACTTAGCATTGAATAATCAAGCTGTAACCCCTTTTCTTTCACTATTTAGGACCTAAAGAATACTCCTGCCAAATTTCATGTTTGTACAACCCCGGGAAGTTAGAGAATTAGTGGCGGTTCAGTCAGTGAGTCAGTCAGTGAGGGCTTTCACTATATATATATATTATTTTTTTTTAATTTTTGGCAAGTGATAATGTCTATGTTTGGGACTTTGTGCCCCTAATCTTTTAAGACTCTAGCAACACACCTACTGCTATCACTGCATTCATGGGCCACTTTTGTACCAGGGCCCATCATCCCTTAGCTATGCCCTTACTACCCCCAATACAGTATTACCCAGTCACAGTGCCTCCAATACATTGGCATCCTGCCACAGTGTCCACAATACTGTATGAGGCAATCAGACATTGAGATGAATCACGCACTAAAATAAGACAGTGTTATGACTAAGATGTGTTTATAGGCTTACAGAAATCAGTTTACTGATCACCAGTAGGAACGCTGATAATAACTCTGCGGTGTTCTTCACAACTCTCTTGCAGGTTTCTGCTCTTCACTGGCCTCTCCCTGTTCAGCTGCTATGTTAATAAGGAAACCCTGTGTGGCTGATCAGAGCATTAGACTGGGCGCCCAAATCATGCAATTTGCTGATCGTCAAAGAAAAAATAACTTACTCTCCACTGCCTACTATTGGCTCCAAGTAAAGAGCTTTCTCATCAGCTTACGGGTCCAGACTTAATGCTAGTGTAGCTTTGTCACGCTTTCATCCATATGGCATACTATACCATTTTTAAACCAAGTATTTCCCTGTACAGGCATTATAGTAATTGGATTTATTAAAAAAACATTCAAAGGACTTTTTATCAGAGCCCCATGCCAGTCCAAAAAAGTGTGAATATGTTACTCTTGTACACCCAGGCTCAACTACGCCCCTGTTCTTCTCAACTATAACTCCTTGTAACTACTGAGGCTTCACTCTTTCTCTGATGAGCAGGTCAGAAAGCTATTTCTACTGGCTGCTTTGCAATGATCAGAGGATCACTATGCAGAGAACGGGCTGTGGGGAGTGTGACTAAGCATGTGTGTCCACCAGCTCATTAGGTAGATGTGCACTTTGCTGCACACTTTGAAGACCCTGTAGCACCATAGTATGTAAGTAATTGCTAATTTTTTCACTGGGTAATTTTTAGCAGTATGTAAATGGAAAACATTGTTTAATACTATGATCTACAATATACAATTAACATGATATTTATTGGTGCAACAATCCCTTCTCACATATATACATCCTGGGTGGGGAGGGGTCCCTGTGAAATGACGAATAATTACATCACATAGTAATAATTACATCAAAAGCTGAGCCAGTGCTATCTGCAGTGGGAGCCAGCTGTGACTGTCAGCCAATTGGCTGCAACAGCGGGGATCAGTAATAACACCAATGCCTGCTGTTAACTCTTTACATGCGGCAATCAATATTGATTTCAGCATGTTCAAGGTTCACAGAGGGAGGGCAGTAAGCCCTTTGCCATGAAATCTCAGAGGGCCAAAGATTTGCTGCGGTAACCGGATGCCAGTAAATTGCCTCTGGATCTGCCATGCCTTGTCATAGACAGGATTGCTGATAATACAATACACTGCAGTGCGGAACTACTGCAATGTATTATAAATTGAGACTGCTGGTTCAATTCCCTACAGGGACATAAAAATGTAAAAACAATTGTCCAAAAAAGAAAAGCACATAGAAAAAATTGAAAAACCCTTTTTTGCGTACTCTTCCCTTTTTTGCTTAAAAAAAATAATTAAAAAGACACATTTGATATCTTTGCATTTGTATTGACCCGTACAATACACTTTTTTATCAGACACTATGAAAAAGCAAAAAACAGAACCAAAATATTTTTTTGTTCATTTTGCCTTCCAAAAAAAACAATAGGGCCGGTTTCACCTGGCCGGGAATTTTGTGCGAATTTGTTCAGTTGCAGGAAGCAAAAAATTTGCACAAATATGAACCTCATTCTTTTGAATGAAGTCCTGTCCTATCTTTTTGCGTTCCTTGGAACGTATCACCCATTGCTTTCTATAGGACAGTAAAACACATTGCATGCTGTGCAATGTGCACACGAGTGTGATGTGAGGTTTTGCATTGAAAACAATGGGGAACACTTGCCAATCCTCTAACATGCCTGAAAACCATGCTGGAGGATCACTACTTCACAGAAGTGATGGGAGATGTTTTTCCGGCAAAAAGAACTGTTAGTGTTCCTCATGTCATTACTAGAGGTGAACAACTGTCATATATGATGGCTCCCCAGACCATCACACCAGCAGTTGGGGCAGCGTGTTGCTCTACAGCAAAGGATTGAACCACTCACCACAAGGCCTCGAACACTACTGTTGTCAGCTCCCAAACCTAGATTCATTGCTAATGGTTATATGGCTCCAGTGTGTAGTATTCCAGGTTTCTCGTTCTCAGCACCACTGCAAACAGTGTTGAAGTGGTAATGGCAGGAGGCATTATGGGTGCCGTGACACCAAATTTCCTTTTGCTAAGTGCCTGGAAATGGTTCTGGTAGAGACAGGGTTCTGTAATGATGGTGCCTTCTATGTCAAAATGGTGGGCAACAAAATTGTTGGATCTGCTCATGCTTGTTGGCGGATCTACTGGCAACCTATTTGGGCTGTCTTTTCACCATGCATGTATGTGCCTTCGTATAACCACTGCTCCCAACACCTCCTAACAGTTTGTTTAGAACAGCCTAGAAGGTAGGCAATTCATCAAAACGACCATCCTGCTTCTCTCATTCCAATGATGCGCCCCCTCTCAAAGTCTGTTAAAGAAGGAAAATGTCTTCAACATCATAGAGGCATGTCTAGCAGTCAGCAAGAGGTTCACTACACAAAAGTAGCCTCTGATGACCTTTTTATAGGGTAACAGGGGAAGCTTTGTCACAGCCTCTGGTGGCAAGAGCCAGTGCCTAATCATACGACAACTGTAATAATTTACATATCTGCCTGAGACCTAACTGCAAGCCATGTTTTGCAGCAATTGGACATTTGTATCTGGGTGCATTATTTTTTGTCAATGAGTGCATTATAATGCAGGGGATGATTGAGAGGTTTTGCACTTCATAGTTTTAAGGATTCAGCAAATGCCAAATCTTCCAGGACATACTCAGTTGAGCTAATTATTAATTGCTCCTGCAACAGCTTTTGAGCAGACTTATGAGCTCACAATAAGTGATGTCACTGTGCTTCAGAGTGACATCATAGTTTCTTGCCTTATGGCCTAGAGTTACTCAGTCCACCACCTGTAATAAAGTCTGACTCTTTGAAAGATTCCTTTTCACCTATATATGTGACAAATGAGCATATTTATAAACATACTGTATTTATTGGAGCCTATTTAGTTGCACATAATTTGGGCCTGTCTTTCTACCACACTGTAATCTATTGTGTTATAATCAATGCCTTGGGAACAATAAATACATTATTTTCTTCTCTCAATATTCTATTCCATGTGGAATGTTTACAATCTGTTCTGACCTGTAGGATTTTCACCGCAGCTTTATTCCATCTGTAATCTTATTGATTTCACTAACTGTAATATGACAGTACAGTAGTTACATTGAAAATTGACAGTGCAAAGGTTATGGATTGAATGAATCCAGAAAATGAATAAGCCAGTTACCTTCTCTACAATGGAGGCACTAAAGCAAAACAAATGTGATAGGAGGGGGCTGCCTGTACAGTTTCATTGTGAATGTATATAGCTCAGTGCCACAAATGACACAAACTACCCTTTTTAGAGTATACTAACAAAATATACATTCATCTTTGCCTCTTGAAATGTAAACATATGCAGTGAATGTTTTTGTGAAACTCCTTTAAATATTATAGTGGTTATTAGTATTATTTATACGGTAATACCAGTGTTTCAGCTTGCACAATGGACCACTTACTTATATAGTGATATATAGTGAAAGGGATTGTTTCAACACTGGACAATGGTTCATAATTAGAGATGAGCGAGCATGCTTGTCTGAGTTTGATGCTCATTCGAGCATTAGCATACTTGAAAGTACTCGTTACTCGAGCGAGCACCACGCGGTGTTCGAGAAAATTTCACCCTGTCCTCCCCACATGTTTAGCAGCTTTTTTAGCCAATGAATATGCAGGTAGGCTTTGGCACCTCCTGCTATGATGTGCCAACCCTGTGCACGTCTATAGCAGTGAGTGGCTGGCTGGATCAGGTGACCTAGGATCATAAAAACTCAGGTCACCTGATGCTCGCCTCACACGGAGGCTGGATTAGCTGAAGGACAGAGCTGCTGTAAATGAGGGAGAGCATTAGTGTAGGTTAGAAGGAGCGTTTAGGCAGAGATCCATCTTCAAAGAACCCAACAGTCCTTTTTAGGACTACAACTCCACTTTTGTGCATCATCAGTTTGGCTGCCAGGGACCAGTAGTGCGCACAAAGTATTCACAAGCATCCCGGCTGTATACTGCATACTGTTACTGGTTCTCTACAGTATACTGCTACTGGTGTACACAGACTATATAGGAATAGACTCGTGTGTCTCCTGTTGATCTACACTATATAGCAAGACTGTACACATTTTACACTTTCTTTTT
This sequence comes from Eleutherodactylus coqui, assembly GCF_035609145.1. Classification (NCBI taxonomy): domain Eukaryota; kingdom Metazoa; phylum Chordata; class Amphibia; order Anura; family Eleutherodactylidae; genus Eleutherodactylus; species Eleutherodactylus coqui. The sequence goes on from NC_089842.1 coordinate 137,580,439, forward strand.
TTGGCTTAACGCGTACGCAAAATACCCCTGTGTGTGTCCTGTCAATCCGCACTATATAACAAGACTGTACGCATTTTACACTGTCTATTTTTGGCTTAAAGCATACGCAAAATACCCCTGTGTGCGTCCTGTTGATCCACACTATATAACAAGATTGTACGCATTTTACACTGTTTATTTTCGGCTTAAAGCGTACGCAAAATACCCCTGTGTGTGTCCTATCGATCCACACTATATAACAAGACTGTATGCATTTTACACTGTCTATTTTTGGTTTAAAGCATACGCAAAATACCTCGCCGTTTGCGTAGCATTTTGATGCAGTGCATTATACAACATGATCAACACTAGGAGTCGAGGATGTGGACGTGGGCATCCGAATGAGGGTGTGGGCCGAGGCCGAGGTCCTGGGCTGGGTGAAACAGTGCCTGCTGCTGAGGGAGAAGTAGAACGACGCATATCTACGCTCCATAGCTTTATCTAACAGTTTGCAGGTCATTGTGGTACACGATTATTAAAACCACAACAGTGCGATCAGGTGATGATGTGGATAGCGGATAATGCATCCAGTAATTTATCCACCACCCAGTCTTCCACACAGTCCACTCCCACTAGCCAAGGGACTGGACCTGTGAATCCTCATTCCTCCCAGCCTGGTCACTCCAGGAAAAGGAGAGATTCAGAACAGGCATACTCACAGGAACGGTTCTCAGGTCCCTTCCCTGAGTCGCAAACAACAGTTTATGAGCCACCTGAGGAGTTTGCCATACCAATGCCCAAAATTTGGACCTTTCACAGTCTCAGGCCGATGAGGGTGGGGACTTCCAAGTAATATCTCAAGAGGTATTTTTTGATGATGATGATGATGAGACACAGTTGTCTTTCAGTGAGGTTGTTGTTAGGGCACTAAGTCTGAGGGAGGAGCAGACTTAGGATTCAGAGGAAGAGCTGGTGGATGATGAGGTGACTGACCCGACCTGGGTTGGTAAGTCTACTGAAGACAGCACTTCAGAGGGGGAGGCAAGTGCAGCACCAGAACAGGTTGGAAGAGGCAGTGGGGTAGCCAGAGGGAGAAGCAGGGCCAGCAAAAGTAACCCCACAACTGTTCCCCACAGCACCTCCTTGCAGCAAGCTCCCGTGCAGAGGGCTAGATGTTTGAAGGTCTGGAGGTTTTTTAATGAGAGAGCGGACGACCGATGAACAGTGCTGTGCAACCTGTGCCACACCAAGATCAGCAGGGGAGCCACCACTACCAGCCTGACCACCACCAGCATTTGCAAACATATGATAGCTAAGCACCCGATGAGGTGGAACGAAAGCCATTCACCGCCTGCGGGTCACACCACTGCCTCTTCCTCTGTGTCACATACTGGCACTGAGATGCAATCTCCCTCTCAGGACGCAGGCATGAGCGTCTCCCGCCCTGCACCCACCCCTTCACCTGCACGATACTCTACTGCCTCCACCAATGTGTCCCAGCGCAGCATTCAGCTGTTCACTACACATTAGAGCACAAGCGCAAATATGCAACCAACCACCCGCATCCACAATCGCTAAACTGCTGAGCCTGAATATGCTGCCATATAGGCTAGTAGAAACTGAGGCTCTCCGCAACCTCATGGCGGCCGTTGCTCGCTACTCGGTACTCAGTCGCCACTATTTTTCCCGGTGCGCTGTCCTAGCAAGTGTCACGGAATATCAACAGTGCCCTCAGCAACGGGTTCACTTATCCACCTACACGTGGACAAGTGCTGGCGGACAGGGACACTACATCTCCAGATGGCATATTGGGTTAACCTTGTGGAGGCTGGGATCGAGTCTGACCCTGGGTCCGCTCACGTGCTACCCACACCGAGGATTGCGGGTCCTATCTCGGTCATGGTTTCTCCGGAGCAGACAGATCTGTAGCTTTCGCCACTCAACCTCCAACGAGGCGTGGTCGTGTGTGACAATGGACGTAACCTGGTGGCGGCTCTGCAGCTTGGCAGACTAACACACGTGCCATGCCTGGCCCATGTGTTTAATCTGTTGGTTAAGCGCTTTCTTAAAAACTACCCCAATTTGTCTGAGCTGCTCAAGGTGCGTCGCTTGTGTGCACATTTCAGAAAGTCCACCACAGATGCTGCCACCCTCAGGACACTGCAACAGTGCTTCCAGCTGCCAGTTCACCGCCTGTTGTGCGGTGTGCCCACATGCTGGAATTCAACTTTGCACGTGTTGGCTAGGATTTACGAGCAGCGTAGAGCCATTGTTGAATACCAGCTGCAACATGCCTGTCGGAATGGTAGTCAGCCTCCTCACTTCTTCACAGAGGAGTGGGCATGGATGTCTGACATCTGTCAGGTGTTAGGAAACTTTGAGGAGTTAATGGTCTGGCCCAACTGGCCTAGCCCATTATGGTCTGGCCCAACTAAATTGTTAGGGGGGGTGACCACCAGGCTTTTGCCCACAATTGGGTTTAATATTGCGACCTGGGAGCCTCAGATGTGTCCATGCATGCTGCCCCTGCTTTTCCCTATCCATTTCTGTGGTGTTTCCATCACTTTCTGATGTTTTCAGGTGAATCACACACCCTCCCCTATGCAGAGCATGGGTCACCTTGAAAAATGCTCGAGTCTCCCATTGACTTCAATGGGGTTCATTACTTGAAACAAGCTCTTGAGCATTACAAAAAGTTTGGCTCAAGTAACGAGCACCCAAGCATTTTGGTGCTCGCTCATTACTATTCATAATTAGATGAAGGCTGGACTGGTGTTGGCGGCATTAGCACTTGAGATGACATGATATCACGTACAGATGTGAAGATAGCGGTAAAGGACTATGCTGCAATGTTGTTGGTCAATATGCACTGCCAGCTATGTATATTTGTAAATTTGTGAGATGTCATTTATTGGAGTCTCCACACAGGTGTCCAGCTGCCTCACAATCAGCTACAAACTGCCAGACTGAGTACTACTGTATCCATAGCAACAGAGGCAACGTGTTTTTTTTTTGTGGATGTAGTCTGCCCATAATGCCTTAACCCTTTCCAATCCACTGTCTGACATCTAAAGACATTATGATTTAAGGCTGTACAGCTCTGATGTTGGAAGACGTCCGTTGGGGTTCTCTTACTGTATACAGATAGTCCCCGACTTGCGAACATTCGAGTTACGAATTTCGCTAGATACGAACTATCTGTCCTGCACAGTATGATGTAATGCTATGGCATTACATCATACTGTGCAGGGACCGGCAGGCTTCTATCAAGCCTGATAGAAGCCTGTCCGGTCACATCGCGGTTGCTGGGCAGCCGGGGGCCTTCTGAAAGGCCCTAGGGCTGTCTATGCAGAGCGCTTATCAAACCGTGCGCTTGATGGGCACTCTGCATAGGCAGCCCTGGGGCCTTTCAGGAGGTCCCCGGCTGCCTAGCAACCACACAGCGTCCCGCAATCTCATCGTGGGACGCTGTACGGGCCCCCTGAATGTCGGGTGCAGGCTGTTTCTTACAGCGGGGGCACCCGGCGGCAGCAGTTCCGACGAGCCACGCCGCTCGTCAGAACTGTTAACACTTTAAATACCGCTGTCAGAGCGGTATTTAAAGTGTTAACAGTTCCGACAAGCGGCGTGGCTCGTCGGAACTGCTGCCGCCGGGTGCCCGCTGTAAGAACAGCCTGCACCCGACGTTGTATGGAGCGGCATCCACCCGCGATCCCGCTCCATACTACCATTTGTTCGACTTGCGAACAAAACGGACTTGCGAACGGGCTCCCGGAACGGAACCTGTTCGCAAGTCGGGGAGCACCTGTATTGCCAGCCTCTCTGCTGTCAGAGCCTATCCAATGTGTCACCTCATGCAGTACTGGCTTTAGCCAGCATATAGCGCCGTTGTATAATGGCAGAAAAAGAGTAAGCCCCCTAGAAAAACCAGGATACAAATTGGATTGGAAAGGGTTAATTCAGCTCAGAGACCATATGACTTATCACATGATGGTGATATCATCACAGGTCCTGTCAGCACACAAGCTATGTATGTGTACATATGTGAGGTCTCATTTATTGGAGTCTCCACACAGGTGTGCAGCTGTCTCACAACCAGCCACAAACTTCCAGACTGAAGGCTGTATCCATAGCAACTGAGGCTGCAGGGGTTTGTGGGGAATGTAGTCCGCCCATAATCCCTCATTCAGTACATAAGGAGGATAAAGGACCTGTGATGATGTCATCGTCATGTGTTCAGGGGGCAGAGCTAACAGACAGTAACTGATTACATGATAGTCACATCATCACAGGTGCTGTCAGCACACGGCTGCTGTCAAGTTCTGCATGTAACTCACGCAGCACACACGGACTCACGGACAAGTGGTTGTTAGCACTTTGATTAGAGAGTTGCATTATTATGTCATCAGATTTTCTGATAATAATCCTACTAGGCTGCAATAAAATCACTTTCTTTTCCAAATGGCCTCCTTGCACTGTGATTATAGAACCAGCACTATTTATGATTAGGCTTTTCATGGGCTGTTGTAATGCTCATCAGCCTCTGCAAGCATTCCATTCATGGAGTACAGGCTTCTGTAAATTACACCTCCATTTAATGAAGGCTTCTGAAGGGCAGTGGTAGGAAATTTGATTTCTTATGAGAATTTTGTTCCTGTATGCAAATGTGACGTATGCACTTTCCCAGCATATGACACCTCAACACTGTCCATACACATCCGGATACACACTTCTGGTTAATGTGTAAAAAGTCCTAATACATTTACTCACTGCTCTCCAGTAGTTAAAAAGTTAACATTATCAAGGCTGTAGGTTCAGAACAGCAAATGACTGAACTTATTAAAGTTTTAAGCTTTAATACAAAAAGATGCTGTACTAACAAAATGTTAAGGCAATATAAAATGACAAATAAATACAAGTAAACAGCTTTAAAATAAAGGGAGAAAACAGATCATCTCAAACTTACAGCAAGTCTATAAAGTGTTCTCAGTGGGTAGGTGAAAAAATGGCGCACATTTCAATCTTGGTTGCCCTCTCAAAATGTGAACGCCTTTCTATTGTCCAAACATGTTTTATATTTCCAGTCATTGACTCAGGTTTCAGAACTACTTAATTACTTCATTAGGAAAATCCCTTGTTTAGGACTATACAGATACTAGACAATGAGATACTAGTGACCCAATTAGCATGAATATTCAACAGTCCATGTTCCTCAAATCCCCCTCACTATTAGGAGAGGGGGGATGTTCAATTTATACAGTGTCCATCTGCCCTTCCTGCATAACCTAGGCTTAGGTGGCAAATGTAACACTGTTACAATGAATGATAGCAACCTGCTCCCCTTTCCCGGCTATAAAAGTCCTTAGCCAGTTAAAAGAATAAAACCAAGTTAACTATGTGAACACCAAATTTATACAGTTATGCTACTTTTTCATGGTTCTAAGATCCAAGCTTTTAATGGTGTTTCTCCTCTATTTTTTTAATGAAAAATGCCGTAGCCAGATGTTAGTTGCAAGTCATTACACTTTCATGACCAGGGGTGTTTTGGGCCTTTGCGCTCAGAGCAAAATTTCACCTTTGGAATGCTGCATTATATAGGTGAATTTTCTCTTGTTTCTTTCTTAGTCTATTCCAAAAACTTTTATTTCTTGTTTTTATTAATTTAGTTTTTTTTGGTGGGGGGGACACGTGAGGGTTTCTTATTATTAAAATTTAGAATGGATTTTAATTAATTTTGTAGGGCTCTTTAGAGGGTAAAAATGGTCAGAAATAGAAAATGCATGTTTTAAGGTAGTTTGTTGAATGAATAATATTTACCCCGAAAATGAATCCATTAATTCTTCACAGTATAATGATATCAAATATTTGCATGCTGCATAATGTATAATGTTGTTATAGCGCCAAAAACAAGCTATACTTTAAATTTTTATGCACTGTATCTCCCTTCCTTAGCTTTAGCCACACATAGATGAATCATCCAAGTACAGAAATTTTTTTGTAAGGACACAAAAGCAGATAGGGTCGGGATAGAACAGAATATAATTGGTGCTTGTGTAATTATTGTATATTTGGCCTAACATACATTGTGTGTGACAGGAATTAATGCCAGAGCACCGGATGCTCCTGTAAGGCTCGTCTATGTCACGCAGGATGTCTAAAATAGCTGAATGCGGGATCGGAGTGGTATGCACTTTTTAGCTTTTACTGTATTTACTTATCAAATATTTTTATATTAGCATGGGGGAATAGGTTAGCATGGAACATTACATTATCTATGTGTTCCCTGCTCTTCCCACATACAGATTGCAGACAAACAGTGATCTGCTGTTCTGCGGAATAAGTTGGCGCTATACAAATAAAGATTATTATTATGATTATCTACTAGTAACAACCCATTAGGTCACTGTTATCTGTGATCTCTACACACACACATGCAGAGGGGATGTACATTGCATCTTCTTTGCATTCTTCCAAGGCCTGTCTGGAGAGAGAGTTTCGTCACATGATTCTTTACTTAGCGATCACCCAAAAGTGGAAGCAGTGCGTCAGGGAGAAGAAATAAGTCTACCTTTCACTGGCTTTAGCGGTATATGGCTCGAGACCACTGAGACTGGTGATTGGTCGCAGTGCTTATGTGTATATATGGATACGATTACTGCTGGTTCATTGACCATTTTTCTACAAGCATTGTGGAACATCCAGGTGGTCCTGGCAAAATTGAGATGAACTACAATGTTTTTTTTCCGGTCAATTCTTTAGAACAGCCAATTTCTCAGTTCTTCCTTCGGGGGAGACGGGATCACCAAACACCACTATGAGTAATGAGGCATTGGTTCTTCCACCAATATCTGAGAATCAGCCCACTCCCTCAAAAGAACCAGCTAAATCAGGAAGTACGGGAGATGATAAACTCCAGGGGATCAATTTATCGGACCATACCCTTACTGAGGGGGAGCAGCGAGTTTTGGAGAGGGGGCTGTCCTTCGTCCCCACGACCACCTATGATCCGTTCGTGTGGGCGAAGGACATCTCCCTCTTCACTCGCAAATTACATTGGCACAAGTTCTTTGCAGTAAAAAATTGCGAACGTGCAAAGGAGCTGGGCCTCGATGTTACAGATTTACCAGCCCTTGAAGCCCTACAAGCACTGGAAGACGAAAATGACAGACCAGTCGGACTAGGTCCATAAACAGACCTAAAACCTATTAACACATCAAACTCCCCTTCATGCCCCTGTCCTGAGCTGGAAATATTCGAACGTCTGGTCATCAGTGATCTTAAAATGATCAAACCTCAAAAACGAGACCCTAATCTCTCACAAATTGAAAGCAGAGCCCTTGAACAGCTGAAAACCAACGATCGGCTGGTCATAAAAACCAGCCGACAAGGGCGGTAATATCGTCATCATGAGCAGGGAACAGTATAAAGCAATGTGCCACCATCTATTAAGTGACACCGCAACACACAAAGTATTAACATCTGACCCGACCATCCAGTTCCAGAGAGACATGAGAAGACTACTTTGTAGAGCCCTTGAGATGGGATGTATTGACAATAAAGTGAATTTATCATTCCCACTCACCCTACAGTAGCAACTTTTTATGCCTTGCCAAAAGTCCACAAAGGGACCAACCCTCTCCATGGCAGACCGATTGCCTCGGGCATTGGGAATCTGACCCAGAACATGAGTATTTACATAGATCAAATACTCAGACCATTTGTACTCTCACTACGATCTTTCGTGCGTGATACAATGGACGTTTTATGGCTTCTGGAAGGCATCTTAGTCAGCTCGGACACACTACTGGGCACACTTGACATTGAATCACTATACAGCTCCATCCCGCATGAAGGGGGAATTAAAGCCACTGAGTTTTTTTCACAACAAAAGGGCTCACACTTCAAAAAATATAATCAATGTGTCCTGGACTTCTTGTAATTCATTCTGTCACATAATTTTTTTCTTTTCGATACGCATTACTTCCACCAGCTCAGGGGGACGGCGATGGGGACATCCTGTGCCCCATCGTACACCAATCTGTACCTGGGCTGGTGGGAGGAAAAGTAAATTTACATCGGTGACGTCACCACGCTGGGCGCTTGCGTTCCAGCGTAGAATGCGGAAGCCGCGGCAGCCGTGTGTCTACCGCCTGATTGGCAACGGCCCTGCACAATCAGACACCATCATTTGGGGTTGGCACATGAATAGGTATCTCCCTGCCAGCCCCTTAGATCTAACTAAAAGGCAAAGTGGGTGTTCAGTGATACAGAGGCACTCATGGTGACTTCCTGACTCCCTACCTCCCCCATCCTTCCCTGAATGGTAGTGATAATAACCACACCCCCGATGGGAGGGGCTAGCCGGCTTAAATACACTATCTGGACACCTCTGAGCTCATATACCCCCCGCTCACCACTAGAGCCGCAGGCGCTATCTGTTACCACTCTTACTTGGCCTCTGTCCACTCTGGCCACTTTCTCTCTATTCTCAGCAGTGAGTTAGAAAGTACTCTGCCTTCGTGCATCTGTAGCTATTTAGCCTAGAAAGATTGGAGTGCCAATCCCTTTATCTATCTATTACTCTTTCTTTCTGGTTTTAGCAGCAAGCTAGGAATTGTTCTGCCTCCGTGCAGCTAGACTGTCTTACAGATAGCTAACCTAGATAGATAAGGAACGCCTTTTTTCATTTACTCTGCGGGCACGACGGGCACACATTAGTGCACCTATACTCCTGCATGCTATTGAAGGCTTCCTTATCCTCCCTCGGCCACTAGGCCAGGTCTTTGTCAGTAAAAACTAAAACTGGCAATACCAGCCCCTGACACTCTGAGTTACAAGGAGCCCTGTGCCAGTGACTTTTTTGGGGCATTGGGATTCTGTCTAGATATCTACCTAGCCTATTCAGCTGGAAGTAGTCCCGTATATCTATTATCTACTACGGGCCTTGTTAATAGCCACTACCACGCCTTCTGATTATAGGAAGGCCTGGCAACGGCGACACTGGAGTGACTTTGGTCATATAGCATTAGTGCTCCGCTTGGACATTATTACATGATAGCACGAATTCTTTGACCAACAAGGTTACCTTACAGCTAGTATCTGATACCACAGTACATTGGTTCCTATATTTTGACCAATTGAATATACACTCTCTTTGTCCATACGAATCTGTCTGGACAAGAGATAGAAGATACTAACAACCTACTACACAATTGGGCATATCACTAGGGCACAACTGTAGTAATTGGCTGATAAGAGTGGGTGTTAGAACAAAGACAAGCGTATGGACTCCCGCAACAGGGCTCCGATACAGCTTGTCTAGACTTCACAGGCGTACTAAGCCCCGTATCATCCTCTAAAAAGATCCGACTTACTCTTGGGCACAACTAATGCCCCACTCTTGATGAACTGTCGGACACCAAGACAGGGAAAGGCGTCGAGCATCAAATGAGTATATGAGTACAAAATGAGGATATGGATCTATCTATAAGTTCCCTGGGCTAACAAATACAATCACAATTAGGATACCAGCCATGAGCGTCTAATGGCTAGGTATCTTTGCCATATATAACTACATAATACCCAGTGATTTAACATCACCAGATAGACTAGTGTCTGCGACACAGGAACTCTGTGGATTGACACCACATTTGGATTCAACCCTCAGTAATACAACCTAACGGTATCTGCAAGATAAACCGCGTAAAGGATATTCCTGCGCATCTCAATCCCCGTCTCTCAATCTGGTCATAGTAGAGGAGGACGGGGACAGTGAACAGTCAGCATAGGAGGGTTGTAATCCTCCCCCCCCCATTTTTGTCCTGTCATTTATGTTTGGAAGTGAAGGGCTTTGAACAAGGTATATAGATTACACATACCACTGGGATTTCTTTGACCGTTTTTCTACAAGCATTGTGGAACATCCAGATGGTCCCGGCAAAATTGAGATGAACTACAATGTTTTTTTTCCTTGATCAGAAGTGGCTTCCTTCATGGTGTGTTCACTGCCATCTTAACGCATGAACCTGATGGGCACTCGCCCGGAGGCCCACAAGCATAGGGGCCCTATACTAATCTATGTATGTTAACATTTTAATGCACCTTGTGTCATATATGATAATGTGTGGCAGAATATGAAATTGGCTCCAATCTGTCTACACCGTGTGTGAAGACTTTAATTTTGTCCCTTTTTGCTTCACTTTCAAATTACCCATAATTCCTATTGTAAATTATCCATAATTTCTATATTAAAAATAGAGCTTTCCCACCGACTGAATGTGTGGATAATCTTGTGAAGCATAGTACATCATCTTGTTACTTTCTAGTGTAAAGTAGCATTATGAACAAAGAGATGTCTACAGTGCAAGAGGAAATGGACCCCAGAGACTTAGACTTTCGGTTCTCCTGTCTAGGTAGCCAGTTGCCAACTCGCTCGTCCTCCCGAGTTTTCTCGACGTCGCCCGGTGCCTGCCGCATCCCCATATAATATAGATTTCCAGGTGAATAACCTTTTTTTAGTAGAAATGAAATGGTTTTATTCCTGTGAGTAGTTGTGGTAGGGGCCCCAGTACACTGCTTTGCCCGGGAGCCCATAATGCTGTTAAGACGGCACTGGGTGTGTTTTCATTAACATCATTCTTGTCTAGTGTTTGTCTAAAACTGGACACATGAACAGAGGTTCTGTAGGTCTTCTGCTGTTTATTTCGAATCTCTACATCTCTTTGTTGTGCTTTTAGAGAAATCTTATTTGCTTAACTCCTAGAAAGAGCAACAACAGTCCTAAATTTTCTTCATTTGTAGATAATTTGTATATAATCAATAAGTCTTAATTGATGTACACTGGTTGCATTATTAATGCTTTTGCAGCCTCTTCCAGGTTCACACATCTCTATAAGGGCTCGTTCACACAAGTGTATTTGCGCCATGCATTACGCACACAAAATAAACAGTGAGGCAGGTCTCACACAACTGGATTTGAATTGTGGATTCTGCGATCACTGTCACGCACATGATAAGCGGTAATATGGGGTCAATCAAATGCATTGACTTTCGCTCACACTTACGGGTAGGATTCTGCGAGCGGAAGAAAAAACACAACATGCTCTATTTTACCGTACATTCCATGCGTATGAGCTCCATTGATCCCTATGGATGTGTTCAATCTGCAGTGTATATGCAATTACATTGTGTATGGACGGGGATTTCTATGCATGTTGCTAGGATACCAGATAAGAAATGGTATAAAGAAAGCAGGAATTTGTGGGCAGCCCATGCAGGACAGTCTGGGTAGCAACACCCCCATCCAGACTGCTGTCTGTAACTTCCGCTTATTCTTCTGAGCTCTTTCTCCTCAAGAATAATAGGTTTTTTTTTTGTAAAATGGTTTATACTACTTTCAAAAATTGTCATATAAAACTAGCCAAGCCCAGAGAGCAGTATCCCGTCCTGAAGGCTCCCAGAACATCTCACCACAACAGCTTGAATGTCACCTGAGCGATAGAAGGTTGTTTCTAGGGGGCTGGGCAACTTTCTGATGCCATTCCCTGCTTGTGTTTGCTCTTTTTTGCGGACTATTCACTGTTATACGCTGCACATCCACATGCAGAACCGCACGCATATGCAACCATACGCAATTCACTTCCACAGGTTTTTACTGTGGATATACGCTTGCGCAATCCGACCAGTTTGTGTGAGCCCAGCCTAAATAGAACTCATTGATTTCATGATGTGATATAAATATGAACAGTAAGGACAGCGCCTTGAGAAGTAGTCAGTACGGTTTCCCAAAGGAGCGTCCCATTGGAGCTTCTTCTCAGACCCTCATATAATCCACAACATTGGAGAGCAGCATATGTGAAAAAGAAAGAGCCCCCCTCCAAAATGAAATAATGGTAAAAAGCAATTATAATATGATGCACGCGCTCTAGTAATGAGGTCTAAGAGAGAAGAATTGCCAGTACTCACTCGGGAGGTTAGAGATCCCTCTAATGTCCAAATATGGGGTGTATCTCCTCCCTTTAAATCTTAGGATAAAGGGCTCTAAGGAAAGATCCACGTCCAGTCAGAGTGATTATTATTCCAATTTTTACTTTTCAACAGGAATAGTACATGGGGCACTTCATACACAAGGTTGAGGTAAACTTGCAATGCGTTTCGGCCCTTCCAGAGCCTTTTCAGAACATGATACAATTGTTAAAAAAGAATATAAAAAAGGGTATAAATAGCAAATACAGAAACTGAATAGTCCCCATTGGTCATTCCTGCAGCGTTTAGTGCTTACTGATGACGTAATTGCTATAGGCAAGTATCACATATCCAGCGGCAGGGTGAGTGAAATGTTAATAATGTTAGATTTCTTAGATTAGCGTTCCACCAGCCAAAACGCTAATCTAACAAATCTAACATTACTTACCCAACAACTATGTCTTATATCTATTTCCCGTACGCTTAGCGATTTATAGAATGGAATACTAAGTGTTCCTAATGCGCATTATTTATTAAGCATGTTCTATGTCAACCAATGGGCACCACATGATGATGTCATCATGTCAAGCTGTGAAACGCACGTTTTGTGTTCCACTCACCCTGCCGCGAGTTTTCTTTCCATGTTATCTAATGGGTACCATGTGATGACGTCACCATGTTAAGCTGTGGAACGCACATTTGCGTTCCACTCACCCTGCCGCGGGCCATGTGATACATGTCTATCGCAATTACATCATAAGTAAGTGTTGAACTCCGTGGGAATGACCGATGGGGACTATTCAGTTTCTGTGTTTGCTATTTATACCCTCTTTTTTAATGATTATGTCATGCTTGAAAAAGGCTCTTGAAGGGCCGAAACGCGTTGCATGTTTACCTCAACCTTGTGTATGAAGTGCTCTATGTACTTTTTCTATTAAAAATAAAAAATTGAAATATTAATCACTCTGGACGGATGTGGATCATTCCTTAGGAGCCCTTTATCCTAGGATTTAAAGGGAGAGATACACCCCATATTTGGACATCAGGGGGAATCTCTTCCCTCCCGAAGTACTGGCAGTTCTTCTCTCTTAGACCTCACTACTAGAGCGTGTATGTCATATAATGATTTGACATGAGTATCTTTTAACGCAATGTTTGTGTGAAAAAATATGCGGCGTGGCTTCATTTGGTGCATATTATGCACCACAACAGGCCATTGAAGTGAATGGGCTAGTATACGTAAATACGTATTCCCTGCGAATTTGTGCAGCAAATACATGGGCTCTTCTGTATACTTTTTTGAGTGTGCAAATACACACGCTACTTGTGTGTACAAAAACAAAAAATATGTGTTTGCAATCAATTTTCAGTCATGTAAATATGCAGCGTACTTACACAACCAAAATGCCCTTATATCGAAGTGAATGAGCCCTAACACTTCTACTGAGGTCTTCTGAAAGTTGTTCGCATTAAGGCATAGTTGTTACTAGCCAATCTTTTTTGGTTAAACAGATTTGTTAGTAACCTGGCTTTGTATGACTTTATTTAATGGGCATAGCACCTGCGAGACCCACACTTCCAGTTTTATCCCCTTAATCAAAATACCTTTTGCCAATTAGCTCTTGAAGAAATCACTAACGCAGAGGTTCACTTACTTTTTCTTCCTGCACAGTGAATGTCTACTTAATGTACTCAATAAGATACATTAAGGCCGCCTACATATGGCCGGATTTGCATTGCGGAATCCAGAGCGGTCATCCGCCCCGAATTCCGCAGCAAATACCTGCCATAGCATGCAATGGGAAAGCATTTTTTCTTGCCCACAAGCAGCAATCAATTGCGATTTTCCACTCGCAGCATGCTCTATCTTTAGGTGGATTCTGTGCGGACTGCTTCCATTGAAGTCAGTCGTCCAACTCGCGGCCCTTCTGCATAATCTGTACTGTGCATGTGCGCCGGCACTACGGCTGGCACATCCGCAGTACAGAATATAAAGAATCCCGACAGGTACATGGGGGTCCGGGCCAGGCACAGGGTTGGATTCTTCTGCGGGTTCCTGCATGCGGAATCCGTTCCGATCGTGTGCAGGTGGCCTTACAGTACAATTGTTTGTGTGTTATTAGGTTAGTTAAATTGTGTTTGCCTATAGTTGTGACAACAATCAAACCATATTTTATTAGCAGTTAATGCAGAAATCCAGGTAACTTCCAATAACTCCCTTTATATTTCTTGCAACTCTATGGAATATCTATCAGTAATAAGTAACATAGATGTTATATCTAATGTTGCCTTCAATCTTGAACTCTTCAGATGTAATAAAACTACAAGTCAAAGCATACCCTAAAGAACCTACATCTTTCATGGCACGCTGGGACTTGTAGCGGAAAATCACAGTCCTCTTTGTAACACTTTTACATTGTAGCCTTAACCATAATATGCCCAGGATCTGGATTTGATCTACTATATGCTGTGAAATAATACCGGAATCTAAAGAAATCCCAATCAGATGCCAGTTGCTGCTCAGATACTTCATTTATCCCATTCTGATGTGCTCTTAATTGCAGTTAATTAAATACAAACCTGCAACTGATCGTCCTTTTCTGTATGTGGCAATGTAGCACCAAGGTCAACATCTGGACAAAGTAAAGACCACTTTAAGATCTCATTCTTATGATCCAATAAACATTATCTTAGACTATAGATTTCCCATTCAGACCTATTGGATTTAGCGGATACTCCAACATCTTTTTTTTACTCTTGCAGTTTAAATGTCAATTACTATGCATCACTTCCAAGGTGTAATTTATGTTTAGCTCCCGTATTTCCTCTGTCTTCATGTCTTATTAGCTGCTTGCAGTTCTCATTTTATCCTTGTCAAGATTAAATCATTGTCAGAAATGTCACTAGCCCTCTTGCTTGCCCTAAGCTTCAGGATGCAGTGTTGCCATGAGCTTGTATAAAGGGGAAAGGCAGGTTGCCAGCAGTGTCCGACTTATCTCTTTAAATTGTTCCCTATGCTGTGGTATGAGGTGCTATCGGTTCTGAATGTTAATGTCCCTGTGTGTGCTTCTGTCTCTCTCGCTTTCCCTGTGTATGTGTGTGTGTGTGTGCATATCTCACTCTGCCTCTCCAGCCCCATCTCCCTGTCTGTATCTGAGTGCATGCATCTGTGTGAAAGAGGGGAAAAAATACATCAGTTTAGCACGGACATGCCTCTCTAACAAGGAGAAGAGGAGGAGAGAGTAGAAAGGGAGAGAGAAAACAGCAGAATGACAAGGGACATTTAAACTGCTCATATATTCCGTCCACAAGCAGAGAATCTAGAGAGACGAACTCGGGAAGGATATAGACCTGTGCAGATGCAACATGCAGCCAGGTTCGATTCTCAACAAGAGCCCATGACATAAACAGAAGACTTCAGCTGGAAATTCATTTTTTTTTTCTTTTCTCAATTTTCTCCTTTATTTTCTCAATTTTCCAAGTCCTCCCCCAAGAAGAAGAAGAAACAGAGGCAAGGTGATTTTTTTTTTAGTGTTCCCATCTACTCAACGCTGTTTAACTTTGAATGCAACATGTGTAATGTGCTCCTTTTACCTTGATAGATTCCAAACAACCTTGTCAGGTGCAGAGAAGAAGAAGCAAGAAAACAAGATTGGAAGCAAACTCCGAGCAAAGCAGATGAAAATAAGAAGGGGGAATGTGATAATATAACCTCAAGCCTCCTGCCAGGAATAAAGGACTACCCCCACCTCCTTGATTTTGGAGCACTATATCCTAAGAAGGGGCCAGATAATATGCCTGGTGCATAAACGTGTTCTGATCTTGTGTTCATTTTGTGTTTCTGCCTGTCACTGCATGACATCAATGGAACTGACACAGGGATGTATTAAGAGAAGCTTAGGCTGTTCTGGCAGGTCCTAGCTTACCACCAGCTGCCTCTGTCCCTACTGGTTTTAGGAGCGGTGCAATGAGAAGGTAAGTTGGAAAGATTTGCTACTTTTATATTATATCTTCTGCACCACACAGGGCCTGGATAGAGAGGGAACGCAGGAGTCCCGAAATGTAATCAATTCTCCATCTAGAAGGTCACATAACAGATCCCCCTTATTTGAGCACACACATTTGTGGCAAAAGTTCTTTTATGAAAAAAGAAACTCCAGACAGGTTTTCTCTGTGTAAAAGGCTTCACTTTCAGGAAAAGTGTGAAGTCTGATTCTATTGAGATAAAGAAAAAGAATCTCTTTCAAGAAAAGATCAAGGGCATTCTCATAAAAGGAACATTCTATAATGCATGTCTTCTGCTTCCACCTCCAGAAATAAATAGCAAACATATTCAATGTAAATCTTTTTTGACTTTTGCCCATAGGGAAAATTATGAAACACATCATATTCTGTTAAAATTTGGATCATGGATCTGATTTGCAGTGTGTCACGGCTGCTGCTATGTGTGCGCTAACCAGGCTGACGTCAGATATTTCAGTCTTTTCACAAATGTTTACAGAGCCACAAGTTCTAATGTCAAATGTTTGGCAGGGCTGAGTGCATATGTGTGTCCCTGTGTCTATTTGTGTATGCCACTTGGTGTGTGTTTGTATCTCCGGCTCCTCTGCATTCCATCCTTTTTTTTTTTTTCTTCACGTTTCATGGGCTATTGGCTTTGGAAGGCTTATCAATTTCCATTTGAAAAGCTGTTTCTTCTTTATTTAATTGCCCTTGCTTCTTGGCTCCTTGTGCTGGTGGGCATGCAAAGGGTGGGGGGGGGGGGGGCGGTTAGGGGGGGGGGGGTTGACAACTCACAGCCCAGCATGTTAAATAAAATGTATATGAATACACAACATAAATATCCTCACAATAATATGCCTCGGGATGTAAAGCAAGCCAATATGATCCTTCATGAGGAGAGGACAAATTGCTGCTGTTTTTATAATATCTGGCGAAGAGCTAGTCTGAACACACATTTAATCTTATTTAATCATGCAGGCTCCTGCATTTTTCCCACTGCTGACCGACAGGGTCATGCAGCAAGCTGTACTTGTGGCCCACTGGCAGCTAAACAGTTAAATGTACAGCTATGAAATCTCTTGATTTTCCAATTTATTTGAATGGATTACTGTTATGGGTGGAATTTGCTAGCCAATGTATACCGTAGTCCTACAATTTGGAGACTGCATTACTATGTCTTTAATTCACATGACTGTCCTCCAGGACTTTGCAGAATAATATCCCATGAGATTAAAGGGACACAGTAAAAGTTCCCAGGCTCGGATTTGTCACTTGAGTATTGCATTTTTTGCGTTATTGTGAAATGTGACAATAAGGGACCTTTCACATGGGATGAAATTACGCCGGACGACGCAGTCAAATTCGCAGCCGTGGAATTCTATACCAAAATCCGCAGGTCTAACTGCGGATTTTGATGCAGAATTGCAGGCAGGGTTTAAGCCATTTTAAATTTCGCATTAAAATCTGCAGGTAGACGACGATATTGGTGCAGAATTTACCGCTGCCTGCGGTGCGTCATGCGGCCTGTTTCGTCCTGTGTGAATGGTCCCTTATTTATTCATTCTTAACTAGAAAAGCTACTGTGGGCCAAAAGACATTTTGCTCTGCTGCATAGTCTATCAGTATTTTAATGGCTTTGACCACCTCCACACATAGTAATGAATGGCATTTACTTTACCATTATGGGTATATTGTATACATGTCATTCCATTTTCTCTACTTTACTATACAGATTAATTCTTTTATCACATTAGGATGTTCCTCCCCAAAGCCATTTAAGGGGGAGAAGCCTTTATAATTTCTACTTGAACAAAACAGCGCCACCTGTATGTGAGAAATCAAACAACAGCTCAACTATCAAAATCAATTTTTTTCCATCTTTACATATTGATGATACTTTCTGTAACCCATGTGAGGATGAAATAGGAATAAAAAATTCTCAAGGATTCAGTTTAACACAGTTACCACTTATATTTAGTTGTGCAATTCTTGTTCACGCGATGCCCTGTAAAGTTCATCATTATGATACTTCTTTCTCAAGTGTTCATACAAAATACAGCAATGAGTCACAATGGCAGAAAACACAACATCAATCATCTATCGATGAATAATGGGGGAGATTGTTGATAGTAGTTCATCAGTACCTTGCACCTCTATATAGCAGTTTGCCTGTCTGCATGCGGAGGGCTGTGGTGTCCATACTTGCTCTTGTATTCTGTATTAGTATACCAGTAAGTGATTGTGGCTTCTGTGATTGTTCAATGGGAGAGATTGGTCAAAACCGGTAAAAGGGAAAAGTGTGTACAGTTTTCATTAAAAAATGACCTCTAGAATATGTGAGCTGGAATGTGATGAGAATGCAATACAAAACTACATTACTTTCCTTTATACCAGTGTTAATAAATCCCCACCACCACTACCACACACTAGATTAATGGTAACTTACGTTTAGTGGGTGGAGACATGTAAACTGTTCTTAAATACCCCTGTGGCCAACTATGCATCCAGAACATCAAATTCTTCCAAATGAAATCCATTTGTTTCAAACGTATTAGCTCTCATTGGGAGAAAATCTGGAAATCATGGCTCCAGTATTGTTGGGCTTAGTGCACACGGTCACTACTATTAGAAGTTAGTCAGTAAAGTACGATTGAGTAAGCCTCTGGGAACTCAAATGCCCTTCCATCCAGCACTGAAACTGCAAACTGATCTATCTGGCCTACATAATGTGCAAGTGTTTGCTAGTCAACTTTTATTGGTAAGCATTTTCAGATATGTATAGGATGGCTTTTTTAGCCATTTGATGGCAGCAAAAGAAAGAAACAAACTTCAGTCACTACAGACCCTCAGTGTCCCCAGCCACTGCTATTTGGTTCTATGTCTAGACTCACTTGTATTATGTATATTCTAACATGCTCTTTCAAGTCTTCTTCTCCTTTTGAGATTTAACAGATAGATTTGATCAACCCACTACATACCCAAGAGACACATAAACTACCACCATGCAATGGCTTCTATTCTCTTGAGAACACAACAGGTTAATTGAGTGCACACTAAAATCTCTCTCCCCACTATAGATAGGACTCATGAGTCTGCAGGGAATATTAGCTCATCAGAAGTAGTATGTGTGAGAGACACCAAGGGAAGAAGCCAGTGCATTAAAGAATGCCAAGAAGAAGAACACAGTCTCTCAAAATATGTGAATTGAATCACATAAAGTTAAAATCAGTAAATCACATTTGGCACATTTAATGTACTTAATTGTTGATCTTTTTGCCTGCTAGATATATCAGTAGACAGTTGAGCATGACGTGCAGTGCTATTCATTTTACCGATTTGTTCATCTAACAGTACTTGCCAGCTGGGCAAATTACTTTTTTTTTGCTTCAAATTAAAGAAGTTAAAGCATACGTTCATCTTTGGTGAACCAAACCTGAACCTAAGCTTAAAAAGACAGCAACTCCCCAATATACTATTACTATTGGAATATCTTGTGCTGCCATTTGTAGCTGCTCGTTAATGGGCTGGTAGATGTTGCTCAGCTGACATGTTGCATTGCATAGACTTCGAATATGTCCCACTTTCAACCTTTATACAGTTGTGGTGGATGGGCCACCAATCCAATGAGGTAGAAAGGCAAGAGTCACTCAGAAGGAGATGAAAAAGGAGAATGCAGGGCTACAGCAAGAGGAAGAACTAAATATTTCACTTGGGTTTGCTTCTGGAAGGAATATTGTAACAGAACGACAATATTGGGCAATATATCAGCAGTACATAGTCTGTGAAGACTTCATCAGAATCTACATAACACTTCTCCAGACTGCATGTCTAGCCTGCATGAGTGCATTTCAGATGCCTGGAACTCACAAGTACAGTTAGCAAAGGTAGAACAGGAACCCAACAAAAGTTGGCAAATGTAGCCACTTTCCAAGCCTTCATCAACCCCATGAGAATAGGCAAAGTATTGTGGTCACCTATGCTATTCTGTCCTCCAAACTAGTTGGAAGCAAACAGAAACCATGTCAAATAGAGACCAACATGTACATCTTTACTCTCTGTTTGACTCATTACAGTCAATGGTTTCTTTTGGAGACTATTTTCACTTATTCAAATGTAATCCTGTGACAGAAGCCATGGTCTTGGATGTGTGTGAAGCCATTCTTAGTAACGCAGTATTTTTTTAATGGCAATTCCTCTTATCTGGCTGTTTTTAGTGTAAATGAACAAACTGGCATTTCAACACACAGGTAGGGTGTAGGGAATCAAACACAGTGCAGTAGCAAATAGGTAATCCTGAAGAAGGGCAGCACTGTTACATTTGCAGAAGGTCCTGTAAGCAAGGGGGGAGTTAGGGCTAGAGGAGTCTGTAGAAGCGGTAAATAGATAGTATTTGATGTCTTATGGCAAACACTGTACTCTGAGCTGCCAATGTATTGTAGTGTTCCTGTGCTCCACTTCCAGTTTGTCAGGAGGGGTATCATCTGTAGCACGCTTGCCCTGCCATCAGAGCCTCCAGTATTCTGCTGTAGCTCTGCGACTGCAAATTGCTTGTTGCCCTGCCTCATCAGCCAGACTCCTAGCTGGGGGATCCGGCCATTCAGATCTACTCTAATTCATAGAATAGGGGTGCCTGGTCCCTACTTCCTTGCAGATAGTAAATGGGAGCTATAAAAACACCTGAACAAGCTTATTCTGATGTTTCCAGATTTCTAATTCGATGAGATGGAGAGTTAGTGAACATATATTTGACCCTTTCATAGTGCTAAACAGGGGGCAGAGGGTCCTGCACTGATTAGACCGTTATGGCTTCCATATCAGTATGCATGGATACATATATGTGGCTATGTTACTACATTCAGTTCGGTTTCCCAATGTGAACACAAATATTCCAGTTACTGATCATCTAAATAAGGGTATTACATATCTGGCACCATAAAGGTAACTGTCTTATTTTCTAACTCACACATTGGGGTACACAAGGCATTCAGGTAGATTCTCCTACACATAAGTACCTGGGATAAAAGTTTTGCTGCACTGAAGTCCAGAGAACAAAGTGTTAAGGAGGATATACTTTTTAATGGGAACATTGGCCTCAATTTATCAACTGACAGACTTTGATCCCCCAGGTTGTATAAAGTATTGACCTGGCAAGCTGCCACTTTAGGAAAACCAAATTATTATTTTAACTAATTTGCTGCAGAGTCGCACCGTTATAGCATAGAGCTTTGCCAGGTAACCACGAAGGGTAATGAATGCATTTCAAGGGATTATCCTACTTTACCCTACTTTAGAAGTGGCGTGGGAGTACTCTACATATTATACCCCTCAAGGTATAGATTGTAACTCTGCAGATCACTTCATTGCAAAGAGAAAAGTTTATCCAGTCTCCAGAGACTATTTCATGCTTTTACTGACACATTAAGTAGCACGCTAATACTTGTATGTATAAGTATAGTACTGTGCAAAAGTTTTAGGCAAGCGTGGAAGCAATGCTGCAAGTAGGAATACGTTCAAAAATAGAAGTGTTAATAGTTTATTTTTAATCAAATAGCAAATGCAAAGCTAACGAACTAAAGGGAAACGTAAATCAAATCAATATTTGGTGTGACCACCTTTTGCCTTCACAACAGCATCACTTCTTCTAGATACACTTGCACACACTTTTTGAAGGAACTGGGCATGGAGGTTGTTCCAAACATCTTGGAGAACTAACCCCAGATCTTCTATGGATGTAGGCTTGCTCAAATCCTTCTGTCTCTTCATGTAATCCCAGACAGACTCAATGATGTTGAGATCAGGGCTCTGTGGGGGCCATGCCATCACTTCCAGGACTCCTTGTTCTTCTTTATGCCAAAGATAGTTGTTAATGACATTGACTGCATGTTTGGGGTCGTTGTCCTGCTGCAGAATACATTTGGAGCGTATCAGATGGCCTCTATTTTTGAAAAAAATCTAACTTGGCAGCATTTTTTTCACACCTACTCAAAGCTTTTACACTTCCTTAGAGTCAGAAAGGAATTTTTCCCCCTACATGAGGAAAATTGGCTTCTACTTCATACTATCTTACTACTGTACATCTAGTGCATATGATTATGGAAGGTGAATTGCATTCTCATCTTATTAGTTGTCACATATTGATTAGAGATGAGCGAGCATACTCGCTAAGGCAACATACTCGAGCGAGTAGTGCCTTATGTGAGTACCTGCCCGCTGGTCTCTAAAGTTTCGGGTGCCGGCGGGGGAAGGGGAGCGGCGGGGGAGAGCAGGGAGGAACGGAACGGAGGGGGGGGGGGAGGTCTCTCACTCTCTTCCCCCTGCTCCTCCCTTCCTCCCTGCTCACTCCCACAACTCACTGCTCTTCTCCGAATCTTTATAGACGAGCGGGCAGGTGCTGGCATAAGGCACTACTCACTCGAGTAGTTTGCCTTAGCGAGTACGCTCGCTCATGTCTAATATTGATTACTGTGTTAAAAGAAGACAGGAAAATAAGAAGATTCCCATTAATATAATAACTAATCATTATTTCTTATTTGCCCATTCTAATATAAGGGTTCTGCAGCAGCTGAGACTTACCATTATTTTAAACAGGCCTGTGTGTTTCCCTGCTCTGTCTGCAGATTCAGTAGTATGAAGTCTACTTTAAAAGAAGCTATGTATCTTTTATGAGTACATTGTTTTATTGTATCCTATGGAAATCAACTATTTTTGATATTTTTACTATGCAATCAATTATAATGACTTTATTATGTAATAACATTGTCAAGGTTGGCGATAACTCTAAGCACACATTCAGATATAGAATGATAGATATCATTTAAGGCTGAAATGTGAAAGTCAATAAAAAATGAAAACTAATTCATATGCGTTGTACTAAAATGATGTCTCAGGACATTGACAAATCCATATGTAAATGTAGTTTTACAAGGCAGCCTTATATATCTAGTATTGTACAGAGTATAACTTCGTATTCTATATTGATTTCTGCCAATGGTAATTTCAGACTATGGAAGGCTGACTTCATCATGAGGTGCAAACGGAAAAGGAATGTATTTTTCATAACTTCAGTTACAGGATTCTGTCCTGTCATATTGTGTACTTGCAATGCATGGCGATGTTGTTGTATAGGTCAGTGTTCCCCAACTCCAGTCCTCAGGGACCGCCAACAGGTCATGTTTTCAGGATTTCCTCAGTATTGCACTGGTGATGTAATTATTATCGGTGCCTCAGACATTGCCGCAGGTGTTCTCACCATAGGATATCCTGAAGACATGACCTGTTGGTGGTCCCTGAGGACTGGAGTTGGGGACTCCTGGCATAGGTGGTATACGTGCCATAGGCACTCGTAGGCTTCTATGCACAATCAAGGTAAACTGCATGGTGTACTTTTTTGCAAGATGCCTCCATATGGAATAGCGCTACAGACAATTCCATATACTGGAAATAGCGACATATACCAGCACAGCAGAGGCCAAAAAGACGCTCTCAGATACATGGGAGTTTACAAATACATTTGACTGAAATACAGTCAAAATGTAGCTTTAGGTACCACTATGGACCAGAGCGTTAGGATATGTGCAGCATTCCTTTAATTTAAAGAAATACTCATATTCTCTTCTCAAAATCCCTTATTACTTTCTTTACTCATGATATTAGTAAATAACTACATGGCTATCTATGCAAATGAATATACACTGACATTGAGATGGATGTGCATCAATAAGTATCTCATTATATGTTATATTGATATTGTGAGGACGAGCTGATCATTATTAGACACAGTTAATGCTGCAGATTATTTTCTGAAAATAATGTGTTTTTCTTCTGGGTTGAGAATCATATGATGAGTGGTATTTTGGGACAAAATTATACTCCAGATTTTGACCTCATGATCCTATTATTGATGCACCAGAAGCAACATTTGAGTATTTAAAATGGTAGTCTGGGCTCCTATCCTCTAGATAAGGTATTAGTAGTTGATGAACAGGGGTCTGCCACTTGGGACCTATATCAATCAGCTGATCATCTGCTCCACAGTGCAGTGTAGCAGAATGAAGTTGACATCAGCAGGTAGAGGAGGAAGTGGGAGCACCAGCTTCATTCCCATTGAAATCAATTGGAGCATCATTCTGCTATTCCACTTCCTGCCCAGGACAGGATGTAAGTAGCAGGAGCAGAAAGTGGGAGTGAAGCTTGCACTTCCACTTACTCCCTCTGTCCACTGATGACAACATCCAACCTCCTGAACTGGGCAGCAGACCGGACAATCAGCTGATGGAAGGGGATCCCAAGTAGTGGACCTTCATCCATCAACTATTGATGCCGTATAGGTCATCAGTTGAAAAGAGCCCTGACTAGCCCTTTAAAAAGACCCTGTCACCAACTTTTTACAGCCTAAATTATAATAATGAGCTTATAGAGGTCCAGACTATGAGTGATATTATGTACATTGTTTGTGGATACTCACAGGTTAGCCCCAATAGTTGAAAGCAGAAGAGGTCAGCCTCTCCACACTGGACCAGGCTTTGGACTTCACAGTGTACATGTGCATGATTTCAGGAAAACTCTTGCTCTGGCGTACCAGTTTGGGGACTCGAGCGGATCAGAAACAGGAGACTATAAACATTAGTTTATAGGGTATAACAGAGCAGAAGAGTGGGCATGAATATCTTGATCAATGACAGAAATATTTGGGACTCATTACATGAGGATGTGGATGACTATACACAGAAGAAACACATTACTGGACTCTGTGTCCATCACTTAATAGCATGGTTAGCACAGATTGGGTTGGGGGGGATCAAACGTGATGACAGATTTCCTTTAATTGACTTTACTATGTGACTTCTATGAGCATAAATAAAGCCAGATAAAACATTGTTATATCCACAGTAGCGAGAAGAGATTGTTATTACTTCTAATGAATGCCTACTGTATATGCTTGCATTTCTAGGATTTAGCGAAGTTGTTTATTTGAAGATTTATTTTAAAAGATTGAGTTGGATATTCCATGCTGTTCATATTATTGACCAAAGCAGATTAATTTACCCTTAAAGCTAGCCTCCTATAATCCCTATTATTGCAGTTAGAGCCTTCAGTTTACCCAAAGAACCTTGCTAAAGAGTCTTTATAATGTGGTCTGTTGCCTATTGAGGTTCTTTTTTATTGAGAATACATTAAAGAGTTATCCAGGAATTTTTAAAACTCACCCAGAGTAGTAGAGTCAGAAGGAAAGAGGGGCTGGCTTATAATGAGCCAACACGTCTGCAATGACATGACTAAAGCATAGAGGCCGCAATTGCACGTGACTGCTCATCGGAACTCACCAAAAATAGTAGAGTCAGTACAGCAATTTCCGGCCAAGTTTTAAAAATCCCTGGATAACCCATTAAATAACTCCAGTTAACATTTCCTCATCAAGAAGGACAGGAATATGAAGTTTATTTGTGATCAATACAGTACAAGAAAAAACACATGTCAACAGCACCCATACTATTCAGTATCTCAATAAAATTGTAGAACTGTTATATATACTACCTGCATAAAATACAAGGTTCTTAGCACATATTTTAATCAAATATATGTAGGTCCATCCACCAGGTCCAGGTAAGCATTGCTTTTGGATGGGTCCTAACACTAACAGGTACCTCTCTTTGGGTCTAAGCCTTTAAATAAATTCAGGAAAAATTTCGTAACAGACTACGTATTCTAATGAAAAGACATAAGACAAATGGGTTTTTGTCCCCACTTTTAAAAAATCATAACTCTTTTATCAATCAGTGTAGCTGTCTGTAGCTTGTTTTTTGTGGGATGTGTTGTATTTTTCAATGGCACTATCTAATGTGCCATATAATGTACTCAATAACTTAAAAAAATCTAAGTGGATTGAAATGGAAAAAATGAAATTCTCCCATCTTGGGGGGAGGGGGGTATGTTTCTATGGTGCAGTAAAAATGACATGATAACGTTATTATATGGGTCAGTACGATTACTAGGATACCAAATTGATAAAGTTTTTTTTGCTGTACTATTTTTTTTATTGTTTTTTGCCGCCATCTTCTCACAACCATAACTTTTATATTTTTCATTGACACAGTTGTGCGAGTGCTCATTTTTTGCAGTTTACATTGGTACCATTTTAGAGTACGTACAATTTTTTTCGATCGCATTTTATAACATTTTTTCTTGGAGCCTGGGTGTCCAAAAAAAGCACAATTCTGGCAGATTTTTTCTCTGATGACGTTTTTTCTTGATGTGGTGTAAGTAATGTATTATTTTAATAGATCCGACTTTTATGGACACAGCAATACCAAATAGGTTTTGGGGGGTTTCATTTAGATTTTTAAAAATATAAATATGGCAAAAGGTTTTTTTTTGTTACTTTTATTACATTTTTTTTGTAGATTAATAGAACTTTTTTAAACTGATATTTTACATATTTTTTGTCCTCATAGAGAACGAAAGCTTGCGATGGTTTGATCGCTCCTGCAATATGATGTCATCATTAAATTATACAGTGAGCTGACAGGCAATCTGTCAAACCACAGGCATAGTTTGATAGACAATCTGCAATGGCAGCCCTTTCAGAAGGCAATCTTATCGTGGAGAGCCATTTAGGATCCCGGAACATCAATCGGAGCATTTAAATGCCGCTGTCAGAATTAACTGTGGCATTTAATGGGTTAACAGCTCCGATCAGCAGCGATACTGATAGGAGTTTTTGCTTATGGGTGTTGGCTGTGAGAAACAGCTGGCACCCGCATTGTATCGATCCCCAAGCCCCCTCCATACAAACCCCAAACCTCTATGACATAAATGTACATCCTGGAGCGTTAAAGGGTTAACAGATGCCTTTCTTTGGCTTAAAGCCTTCAGGTGAACTCAGGAAAAGTAGGATACCAGACAATATGGTCTAATTAAAAGGCTTGTGAAAGATGGCTGGAATCCATGACAAAAAGTGGAGTCAGCCACTCATTCACAAATGCAAATGCAACATAAAACAAATCTGCATTTCCAACAAGTACGTGAAATGCGCAGGTGCACATAAGCCAGGGCTGTGACTATTCAGTGCAAGCAAAAACACATGACAACAACAGTCAATAAAATTGCATAGCTGTTGTGTATACCAATCACATAGAACAAGGTTCCTAGCACATATTTTGATCAAAACATGTGGGCTCATCTGCCACATTCAGGTGATCACGTGTTCTGATCAAGATATGTGAGAATACAACCTGGCACATCCTGAGATATGTGGGGAGCAGAATACATGCATGCACACCACTACTCCATACACTTCAATGGGACTGCTTCTGAGTGCTGGAACTCCACTATCTCTGGCAGTCCCACTAAAGTGAACATAGTAGAGGTTTGCATGTGCATCCTGTGCTGCCCATACTTCAGGACATGCCTGGCTGTTTTCTTGGGATTGGTGGGGATCCTAGCTGAAGGATCTCCACTGATTAGTAAATGGTTCCCTATCCTGTGCATAAAGGATAACTTGCTGCGGTAGGAATACCCCTTTAACTAAACATCCTTATATACAACAAGTTGGGAATAGTACATTTCTTAAATATTGATTTAAAAAAACACAGGCAAGATGCAGGCAAATATTAGAACCCTTTATCAAGTGTAAAACCGCAAACAGACAGCTGGTGAGCCATATAAAAGAAATTGAGAAGCAATAATATAAATCTTCTCCTTAGAATTGACTGGTCTGCCTCAAACCCAGGAACTGAATCAGACACTATTTGGTATTTAAAGCATTTCGATTTTTTATTACAGCATAGCCAGACCAACTTTTCTATAAAACATTTGTCTGATACTTTGTATTTTTATTTACTTGTCTTGAGGATAAATCACCAAATCTTATTGCCAAAATCCCCTTAAATATTAACATTTATTAATGCCTTTAATATTAGCATATAGCTAACCTGTACAGAGAAGAGGCACAGACATGTATCTTGCTTAATAATAAACTGCGATTCATGTGAGCAAGAGTGTCCTCTCCTGTACTTATGGATATGTGGAGCTCCCGCTATAAACAAGCCAAACTAAGCACATCTAGGATAGCAGGTCCAATATGATATATTTGTTCACATGCTAGAAAGAATTTTATGACCAAATCCTCTTTTATTTACGGTATACTTAA
This sequence comes from Eleutherodactylus coqui, assembly GCF_035609145.1. Lineage (NCBI taxonomy): Eukaryota > Metazoa > Chordata > Amphibia > Anura > Eleutherodactylidae > Eleutherodactylus > Eleutherodactylus coqui. The sequence continues at coordinate 137,608,532 of NC_089842.1, forward strand.
ATATACCCTGCATTCAGTTTTTATTACTGCGATGCAACTAAGTTATTTGCATGAATGAAAAAACTTTGTTACTAATCTTGATTGAAAATCCCCTGCCTTTTTGTTTCTAGAGCTCCTATGCAGATTTATGTATTTCTAGGGTAAGAGACTACAAATAAACCGTGTGTTGTGATTCTGTAGTCATATTCTCTGTTCTTGCTACGTCTCGAATGAATGTTATTAACCCTTCCCAATCTAATTTTGGATTCAGGGTTTCCTAAAAGGCTTTCTCTTTTTGCTGTTATACAACAGTGCCATCTGCTGGCTAAAGCCAGTGTGTGTGCGCCAGAGAGGCTCCGACAGCGGAGTGGCTGGCAATAGACGGTAAGAATACTCTGTCAGGCGTCTTCTGACATTTGAAGCTGTACAAGCTTCAATCAGAATGTAGGAAGTTGTCAGACAGTGGATTGGAAAGGGGTAAAGAAGGAGACATGTAGAAAGGGGCATGACTGCAGTACTAGGCTGGATGGACACAAGTCTTTTTTTTCAGCCTATAATACCATGTTACCAAGTTGTACTTGATTTGTTGGCAGTCTGTGACCAGGGAGGAGCTAAGGGCACAACGGGGTAGGATATTTTTAATCAATGCTATATGCTAGAATTTTTTATGTTTATATTGGAAACATAAAAGAAATTGGTTGCATAGGTGTTTATATCGTCTAAGAAAAAAGTTTGGTACCATGTTAGCCAGTAGGGCAAAATGTGCTTGTTCCCAGCAAGAGAAACCAAGTAATCTTGTAGATATGATACCTTTTAATGGTTAACAAAAAGACATAATGTTATAGCAAGCTTTCCAACCTACTTTGGGTTTTAAGCCTGAGGAAGAACCCGGCGTTGGTTGGAAAGCTCGCTATAACATTATGTCTTTTTGTTAGCCATTAAAAGGTATCATATCTACAAAATTACTTGGTTTCTTTTACTAAGAACAATCACAGTATGAAATTAATGCATTTTAATACTGTATAGACTTCTGACAATTAAAGATGATGGATGGTGAGGGCATCTGCAACTTACTGTTTTAGTATTCCTGTCTTACTGCAGTGTATGTGACTAATATGTTCATGCCAGAACATACACTATGTGACTTAGCAGTAACAGTGTTTTAATGCACAAAAGAAAGCATCTCTGCCCCTATTAAATGACAATTGAAGAGCAGCCTGGTAAGAAGAGGTTACTTGGTCTTTGTACAAAAGAGCCCAATACTACTCCAACATACTTGTGAGTCTTTTAGCCTGGCTGTCCATGGGCGAGTTGTCATTGCAAGATCCGTGGCGCCCACGGACCTTGCATGACACGCTTTTCATAGGAGAACTATGGAAAGCGCAGCCCGACGTCCACAATCATAGTGATTATCCGCTTGTGGGATCCAAATCGCGTCATGCTGCGATTTTCCGCGTTGAGCCTATCTATTAGATAGGCTCACTGCGGAAACTTGTCAGTTCTCCCCCCTGCTCCCCTGCGGCAGAATATCGCTAGCGATATTCTGCCTCGGCCGTGGACAGGCAGCCTTAGCGTTTTTGTTCACTTTTTGTCTATAATTTGTGATTTACCTGATAGGACACCACCCAGATTACATTTACAGCTATTGATTATTAATTATACTCAACATAGCTCTGCCAAAAGACTCATCTGTATCTCACTACCTACCTAAATGGATCCTTCTTCCATTCACATAGGAGATAATTAATCACAGTGATCACTGGGCGCCTGTTATATTGATACTAGCTCCGTTGGTATTAGTATTAATGACAGCTGCACATGAAGGCGGTTTTGTACAATGCTTACATTAATAGGCAATTACAAAAAGGGGAAGCCAATAGGAAAGGTGGTTGATACTATGGCATTTTCCTGAGCTTGTAGTGATTGTTCTTTCCAGCAATGAAAGTGTAAGGATATTAAACATTAAACTTCTCCCTGCGGATAAAAGGACTGCATGTTAGTATTATTATTATTGTTATTAATTTTATTTATTTTAAAGTGCTGTTGATTCCACGGCGCCGTACGGTTGAAACCGGGTTTAAATACATTACATAACGAAACGACAAGAACAATAAACATCGACTAAATAACGTACAAACTAATTCAAAGGGAGAAAAGACCCTGCCAGCAAGGGTTTACAATCTACACTGTCACGCCAAGAGTCATGGGATACCAGTATGTAAATTGTGTCCATGGTAAGGCAATGTGAATAATCGGAGATTGAACGAAGAATGATAGCGAGTGCCAGCTGGATGGAGCATTACATTTTTAAAGTTGTGTGGGCATTTACCACCCCTTGATCCTCAGCATCCCGTGTGTACTGAGAATATATATTAATGAAGGCATTCCCACCCAAAGTCGACAATGCAGTCTGGTTAGATTTGTCCGTGCGAACATACAAATGACACAAAAGTGTCTCTAGTAACACCATGGCACCTGACACAGCACATCACCTGGGCTCATGAGGTTGATAACTAGACCTTAGAGCACTAGCAAGATGGGGCGTGGTGCATTGTGGATCACCTGGCATGCTGCTGAGATACCCACTAGGCAAGAAGTGTCATCTGGATTTTGCCTTGTAAGACCTGGTGAACTGCCTCAAGGCAATAATTGTTGCTTGGGAGTAGAAGGCTAGGGAAGTCAATTTGTGGGAAGGGAAGCCTTCCAGAGGTTCATGCAATGCATGCTGTTACTGAAATGACTGATGTGAGCATATTGTCAGCCTGGTTGGGGTCAGTTCTGGCTCGTTTGCTGGTGCTGTGAGAGATCAGGTTGTGTGACACTTCAATGCTAAGAAAGGCTATAGACAGGGTCTAGGAGGGGCCATGTGGGATGCTGACCTGGGAGGGACTAATGAACAGTGTGTAATGGTAGGTTTTTCTGCCTTGAAGCCTATTACTATAAAGTGGCTGATTGGTTCAGTCTTGTGGGCTGAGTAGGAGTGATTGGTTGCTGAAGGGCTCTCAAGAATATATCTTTAAGTTATAGTGACACTCTTGTGTGTATAAAGAAAGTTGTGTAAAGTTAAAACTGTGAGTTAATAGCTGTGACAAGTTCCATTCAGGAGTTAGCACTGTTCAGGTTCATTGACTTGAGGTCCTTGTGAAGCTAACAGTGATGTACTGTACCATAGCTATAATTGTTGACTGTTCTAGTACTGTCCATAACATTCAAGTGCTCTATATCACCAGGTTAGATAGGAACCTCCAAGCCTAAAGTACCACAGTGAACTGCAACCACTAAGCTTCTGTGCCTTATGAGATTTGTTAACATCAAGCATGCTGTGCTACTGTACTTTGAAAAAAGAAATGTATTCTGTTTATTCAATATAGTCTGTGACTGTATCTTCAGGAGGGACACCTAACCACCCTCTTACAAAGGAATATTTATAAACCTCTAAATGATCCATGGGACTATGGGAGTGGACATAGTGGGTGTAAAGGTAGCTGTTGAACCTGGCCCTGGTATCTTAGGGGCCCCAAAGCTCTTCTGTCACATAAGAAGACAACACTATTATACATGGTACACATTAGATGGCCTATAACAGGAGATATTTTCTATTTGTAGAGAAAACTCAGGCAGTAATAATTAGATGTAAGTCCCATATTGTTACATTGATTTGTGTACAAGACCATTGACACAGTATCAGCCTAATATCAGACAAATAATGCTGCAAAACAGGAAGTGAAATAACGCAGGTTTTTGTGGAAATTCTTGTCTGGTTTCTGATGATGGAAACAGGACTCGAGTACATTTGACATGATATGAACTATGAGACGTGGCTGTGTATATCGGGATTATTTACCTAATCTTATGGAGAAGCAGATATTTTATGTTTCTCTTATTCATTCTCTAAAACGTTACTTTGATAAATCCCACCCCCAGGCCACATTCCCATTAGAGGGCACTACTTACGCTATTGTACCAAAAGTATTTGGGCACCTCTATTAATAGAATTGATCATATGTTATTAGCATGTCACATGTCCTAAAGCATGCTACATAAGATGTAGACCCTTGGAGGTGTCAGTCATAGTTTGTGACAAGAATTGCACGTTATTGGATATACAGTATGGGTTATGCTGCTGCACACAAGCCATCTATCACAAAGCTCAACTCATCGGGTTGTCTACAATGGTACAGAGAGCATCGTCATTCGATAGTTGAGCAATGGAAGAACATTCTATAGAGTGACGAATCACGCTACTCCATCTTCAAATCAGATGGACATGCCTAGGTGTGGAGGACGCCTGAGGAACATGTTTTGCCTGAGTGTGTTGTACCAACAGTTAAGTACGGTAGAGGTTCCATTATGGTCTGGGGATGTTTTAAGTGGCATGTGCTTGGGTGGTGGATTGCAATTGCAAGAACTATGAATGTAGAGGTATGCATTCACATTCTAGACAATGTGGCAATACACTAGGAATCACCAGCAATACTTCCAACAAAACAACAAGCCTTGTCACAAATCCAATGCTGTTTTATGTTGGTTCGAGGATATGGATGTCCCTTGTTGGGACTCATCTACACTCTATTGAACACCTTTGAATGTCGGGTCAGGAAGTATGTTCAGCATCCATTTTCTTTGACAGAACTCACCGGAGGTTTGCAGGATGAATGGATGGAAATACCAGCTGAAATATATCACGTTAGTAGAAAGTATGCCACAGAGAGTATTCAATGTCATTGGGGATAAAGGAGCCACCATAAATATTAAAATATGTAAATAAATACTACTTTTCATTCTTGCTCATATGTCCAATTACTTTTGGTAGGATAGTGTATTATACAGCTGATCAATAACACTCCAATTTGCACACAGGGTCAGGTCAAAGGCATGGATATATGTGACTGTTCTATTCAATGGATTAGGACTGTATGATAGTAAATTAAGGGAACATGTCTTGTTAGGAAAGAAAACAGTCTAGAATCATTAAAAGGCAGGAAATCAGTGCGTATACTTTACTGGCAGAATATGGTTCCATGTCAGTAAAAGGTCAATGTCATATCTGTGACAGTCAGTAATTCTAATTCATTACATACAGTACATGATAGTAATACTGAAGGGATAATACAACAGGCTTCTAGGTTCTAGTGGCACAAAATAAATCTCCCAGCCCATCTCATGTTTTGACATTTCTAATTTCCTATTCACCTATTACTAATTACTAAAGCAAGTTGGCAACATCTGTGGAGGAGATATTTCTGATGGATTTGCTGCCTGTGGATGAACATTGGACTTTCCTTCAATGATAACTTGATTACCGGTTGCCCTGCTGCTGGAAACCCCAGCGATCAGCTGTGATCCTTGGGAGAACCTGTCAGCAAGTGTACAATATCCCATCAGCGCCCCCGCAGGTAAAATTGCTGCATCACACAGATTCCTGTGAAATTAATAGACTGTCCATGTAACAGAGACTCATGCTGGGTCCTCCACAGCAAGAGACTCTATTTCCAGCTATAGTTAGCTATAGTTCTTTCCTCTGTGGCTAATAGATGTGGCTCTCGAATAGGTTCATCCTCTATTAAATCCGAATTCTACAATAAGTTGTTTGAAAATGGACTTTCTAAATGACACAGCACCTAGTGAAGTGCTGTGACTACGCAGATCATTCAACTACTAGAAGGAAGGGAACATAATGGGGTCCAACAAAATTATGTATATATACAGGGTCAATTCAAGTCTAGTGAGGATTCCTGGGTAAAATGTTGGGAGGGGTGTCATATAAAGCCTAAGGATCCATTAACATGGCTTTTTCTTCCCATCCATGTGCTATCTATGTATTTCACAGAGAGTACATGGACACATTATAGTCTATTAGGTTATTCACATGTGCACTTTTTCACATGGACCAATGGTCTGTGTGAAAAAAAATCACAGCATGTCCTATTCCGGTCAATTTCATGGGTTGTCCATGTACTTTCCAAATGTGAGTTGTGCCCAAGAAACTTGGGTGCAAATTACAAATGGCTGTCTGAATATGGCCTAACTGGAAGGGATTTCCCAAGGGTATGGAAAGCACTTATTTGGAGCCAAATATGAAAAAACAAAACTTTCCAAAATGCTTGCCTAAAGGTACAGCTGGGTCCAATGTACTTGCCTAAAGGGGTTGCTTTATAACGATAACCTCTGTTTAAATGGACACTGAGGTAGACGGATAGCAATTGCTGCAAGGGGAATGTGGCATTATATGACATCCATGTAGCATGGGCGGCTCAGAGCCTCTCCTAAGATATAAGAGGAGTGAACTGTCCACCCTCATTATTAATATATTCCCATTAACAAAACAGCTCCCTGTCCCCATTCATCTCATAATCTCCATAACCATTAATCAGACAAGGGATTAACTGGTTGTTGGGGATGGCTGGTCAAGTCATTTCATGTATGCATGATCTTCCCACAGCTGAAGTATACAGATGGATTATAGTAATTCATGAATATAATGGCTTTGCATGCTGTCATGATAGTGCTACTCTGTGGCATTGTTGGGTTATAGAGTATTATATATAATTTGGCATGTATGGGGGATTGGGGGTATTATAATCATGATGTGACGATACTGCAGTGTGGCATGTTTGGGTACAGGGCATTCAATCTTATTGTTAAACTAAATTAGAACCCTCAATGGAAACCTGATGGATATTAGTCCATAAGATCTGTTATTATTGGGATCCTTTAAAAAAAACACAGGTGAGATAGTTGTCATGGCCTTAATATGAAGGAAGACATGATACTAGTGTATACATAGCCTAATGCATGGGCTATGCAGACGTGCAATGAAATGACTTGGCATGATACATTACATAAAAAGTTCATAAATTTGCACTATTCAATAAGGCATGTCTAGCATAAGGTAGCATTATGAGTTGGACACTTTGATTGCATGCAGCGCAGTATGTTTTTGGTGTAGTACACTTATGTTAGTATTGTTTGGTGGCATGACTGCCTTGTAATGTAGCACGTTTTGAGTATAGTATACAGGTCTAAGTATCATTTGTGGGTAATTTTAGCATGATAGGTTTGCCAGTTTGGTGGTATTTAATGCTGCATGCTTTAGATATAGTATAGATATCCTAGTATTGTATCATACTGGTGTATCTTGTCTCCACCAGGAGAATGGGTGGAGACAAAATGCACGCCCACAACTTGATTGGCTGGGCAGGAGAATGGGTGCCCATCATCTCCCCGGCTGCAACATCCTATCTCCGCTGCTGCCAACCCCTCACAAACTTCCCCTGCCGGGGTGCCATGTGCAGTCTCGCTGCTGGCGACCCTGTTAGTGACTTTTCTTGCTGCTCCCCCATTATTCCCTTGTCGGCTGCAGCTCTCCCGTGCATTCGGGCATCTCCCCTCCTGCCTCTGGCACTGTAATTCTCCCCCAGCCCCCCCCCCCCTCCCCCGCCATTCCCTCTCTGCCTCTCTGCCGCTGTAACATCACCTCCCCTCCTGGAAGTTGGGCACTGTATAGAGCCACATAATAATACTGCATGTTGTTATGAGTGCACTGCATTGTGGCAGGTTTTACACAGCATCAATATAATAATGTCATATGTGGGTTATTTAGGGAATGTAGCAATTGAATGAATCTATATGCTGGTCCAGCATATGAAGCATGCAGAGGCTCCGTGCAATGATTTGACTGTGGCAGGTTACAGAATGACTTGCCATGGGTCTACATGTTGTCATGCTGCTGCTGCAGTATGACATGTTTTGCATAGGGCACCATAATGATGATGTTTGATCATACTGTTCTGCAATGAAGCTCATTTTTGGTATTCTGTATGTAGATTATGTCAGTATTGTATGCTGGCATGATTATATTGCTTTATGATATATTTTGGTATAGGATACTACAACAAATCTGTACATTGGTATGATGATGCTCTGTTGTGGCATGTTTTGGACGTAGAATGGTATTGTTAAGCTATATATTAGTATTACTGTATTGTACTAAAGCATGTTTTAAGTATTCTGTATTGTAGCATCTGTATATTAGTATGATGGTGCTGCAATGTGGCATGTTTTGGGTATAATTCATAGGTATGAGTCCAATGCACTTCTTGTTACCCCCCCATACATTACTTTCTTCTTGCAGTCTTCCACTATGCTGCAGGTATACTCCAAATTAATAGAATCCCAGTCACTGGAGCATCCAATTAAAATATCAATGTTTATTCATCTTATCCTCAAAGTAAATCTGTCAGCTCCTATGAGCCCCATAAACTAAGGTTATGGGCTCATAGGAGCTGAAGTGCTAATTCCAGAGATGCCTATCTTATACTTACCTTTCTCATCATTTACCTGCTGTCCACTCTAAGCTGCAGCTGCATGCATCCTGTAGACTACATAGGAGTGCACTTGTAAAGACAGGACTAGTTCTCTAACTAGGAGCGCACACTTATGTAGTCCATGCAGGGCTGGTTTTAGGCAAAATGTGGCCGTGGGCAAAATTAAAATTGGGCCCCCAAATTCTAAAATATTGCACTAACACAGACATATTCAGTCAACTCAGTACATTTAAATCAAATATCATCATGTTTTACCCCAGTTCTCAGACCACAGGTGAGATCAGACTCATTAAAAAAAATTATGAGATCCCTACGCTGCTTTACACATACAGTACCTGCAAATTCAGTAGGCAACACATAGCCAATTCCTGTGGTTTTCCTACCTTGGCACTGCTGAGCATTATAATTGTCATGGCTTGGCAGTTGCGACGGTGCTGTGGCATGGTGGCCACGATGCAGGAAAAGACCTGTACACCCTGCCACTATGCAGGACACAGGTTAACAACACATGTTGTGCGGGGGCTGCTATTTACCTGAATGCTGCTTATTGTTATGCTATCTGAGAGTCATACCTGTGAAAAAGGATTTTGGGTGGAGTTCCTTCTGTGCTACCTATCAGCAGGTGTGGAGGGCTTTCTATTCCTAGCCCTCTCTTTCTTCCTTGCTTGAGAAAAGGTGGGATTTTCCCTATCTTTCTTATATATAGTTTTTCTACGTGCAATTACGATAGGGCAGGAACTATATTCACGATTTTTTTTTTAACTCGCGTCCATTAGCGCTGAGTTTGAATAGTCGAAAAAAAACCTAACAAGTTCATGCGCTAATATGCTCCATAGTGGCGAGCGTATTAGTGCCTCTACTCGTGTGTTTTTGCCCTTAGCAATGTAAATGAGATTTCAATCAAATTCATCCACACATCGGAAATAATTTGCAGCAAAAATGACCCATGTAGTAGATTTTCAATCCACAGCATGTCAATTGAAGCTGGGAACACACGACCATGTTTTGGCTGCGTTTTTGCATCATCTTTCAATAGGAGGGGTGAAGTCTGCTGTGGATCCGCACCAAAATCCACATCAAAATCTACAGATTTTGATGCAGTAATGATGTTGACTTTGGTGTGGGTTTTCTGCTGGGGAAAATCACTAGTTTCCAGTATGTGTGATGATACCATAAGGATATGTCCACACAAGATGTATTGTCCACTGTACTGACTATCGACCACAGGTATGGCTGTAATTCCACAGCAAAGTCTGCAATGAATCCGCGGCAAAATCAATATATGTTACATATAGATTCCCTGCAGACTCAATTGAAGGGGTGAAATCCGCAGTGTAAATCCATAGTATAAGGTCGAGGTTACAAAACAGGTTTTTTTGTCAGCATTTTTGTGCCTGTAATATGGATGTGTGTATCCTAAACTGAACTCCGAGCATCATAGGAATCTATGATGCTTAGAGTTCTGGTCTGGAGACCCATGGTGCATGCTGATCCATGGCGGAAACTGTAACAGAAAGCCTCAGATTGTGAGGCAGAAGTCATGTGCACATAGGTATACACACAGGCATACTTTACACACACATATACACATACACCACCACTAGAAGAGCATTCGGGGTTATGGAAGTGGCAAGTAACCAGCTACTTCTTGAGATGAGCTGGCTGCTGGAAAGACCCATCCCTCCTACCTTCACGTCAGTTGTCACAGCCATGGCTGTAATGCAGTTCTAGTGGCTTGATATCTGTGGGTAGTGTGGCAGCCATGGGCCCCCTAGTAGCCCTCATGCAGCCACTTAAACTGCCAATATTGCTTTCAGTAACTACCATTGGCCCTGATATGGTCCACACCCCTTGCACTGGAACAGAGAAGACGCGGGGCGCTCTAAGGAAGTATACACTGCAGTTCCACTGCTTGCAACTGTAGTTCAAAAGAATCACTCCTCTCCTACTCTGCTGTTCTCTTTATGCATTTGCAGCCTCATAGGTGCCTTCTGTTGTGCGTTTCCTATGCTTGTGGCACTGCCCCTGCTCTCAGTGCCGCAGCCAAACAGTACAGGCAGCGCTAAGGGTAGGGGGCCTGGACAATTGACCAATGTGTTCCACCTTCTAGCGCCAAAGGATGCATGCAGCTGCAGCTTTGAGAGCTGACAACGGGGAAACAGTGAGAAAGTTAAATATTAGTGCCCTGGACTCAGCACTTCGGTTCCCATGAGCTTGTCATATCAACAGGATAGGTCATCAATAGTTGATTAGCGGGAATCTGCATACCCACGGGCTCCGCTATCAATGCACACAGTGCACCATACCATTGGTATTGCAAGCACAGCTCCCATTGACTTCAATGAGCGCTGTGCCTACAATACTATCCCAGGCCGCTGCAATGTTGACAAAGCTATCTGCTTCAGCCTCTGTCTACACTGAAAGCAGGCCCAAAAACTGGAGAAGATTCTTATTTTGTACTATTTACAAAGTAGATGAATTGGAATGATAGAACAATTTAGCTATGAAGAAGGACCTCCTCTTTAGCAAATCAGCGTGCTGGTATTGTACAGCAGCTTTAGAATAATATACTTGCATGGCATGCAGAGATGTACTGATAGGATTATTCTTCACACACTGCTCTTGCTTTTTATCTTGTATATATGGCTGTATGGGGTCATTATGGGTAACATGACATTTTTATCATTCTGCATGATGTTGCCATCGTAGTATTGTTAGCTTTATGATACTGCAATGTAGCAGATTTGGGGTATTAGTATGATTATGATAGTATTGTATGCATGATTCTATGCAATGTGGCATTTTGGGTATATAATGGTACAATATATCTACACGGTAGGAAGTATTGGACATAGGGCAGTTATATTGTTTCATTTTGGGAATATTGGAACTTAATAAATCTTATGTGTACAGGAATATAGCAATGGATGGGCATGCAGATGTGCAAAGATATAACTGTGTGCATGTTGTAATGATGCTGTTGCAATAGGGTGTGTTTTGCACAAGCTACTGTAATGAATTCATTGCTTATTTTGGACATATAATAAGATTTCATAATAGGAATACATTGTGAATGCTGATGTGCATGATGAATAAAATAATGACTTATGAGCCTTCATCTCGTCAGGATGTTGATACATTCTGGCATATTTCATATAAAGTACTATTAATGAGTTTTTTGGCTGGTTTAGTGGTGCTGTAGTGTAGCATGTTGTTATGATGATGTAGTGGCATGTTTCAGGCATGTTTGGATGATACATTTGCATGCTGGCATGGTGGTGTTGCAATATGTTTAATCTTATTTTATAAAAACAAAACATAATACTTGGGGCATACAGAGGTGTAATAAGTTGGCTGCATGACAGATAACGTGATTATATCATGAATCTGTATGCCGCCTTTGTTCTGGCTGGAATGATGCGTGTTTTGGGCATATGGTACCAAAATTATTTTTCAAACTGGTATTATAGATATGGCAGCATGTGTATCCTAATATCGCTGATCTTCAGAATCTTCTCCCATTTTTCTTACCCTAAGGGTAGTTTGAAACTCTCAGCCCCCCGATCCCCTTTATTTTTTCCCTTTCCTCCCTTTCCTTCTTTTCATCTATCCTTCTTTCACCTTTCTTCAATGTGACTCACTTTTGCCTATCTTTGTATGTATATTCACTCTGCTTTGGATGAGAGACTGAGACTACCCTTTCCCTCGTTGTAGTTGTCAGGCGTATAAGACACTATTGGAAAAACAGATGATTCTTCTTAGTGTATCGTAAATAGGTCCTAAGGGTCCGCATAATATATATTGATTTGATGTTATATGCCTCTTGACTTCTTGCACTATGTTTCTATATTCAGTATATTTGTTGCTTTTTTATATTTTTCTTGAAAACTTAATAAATGGATGAAACATAAAGCTTCTGAAGTATACTGAGTATTAATGCAGCAGGGCATGATTCCGGCATTTGCTGCATTAGCTATATGGCACAATAACGAGTCAGTTAGGTTACGCTTATCAACTACATTGTAATGTTTCTCATATAAATAAAATAAATAAATAAATCTTGTTATTTGTATAGCCCCAACTTATTCTGCAGCACTTTCAGGTAATTTATTTATTACCACCCACCAAGCTGGGTTCTCATTTTACCGACCTTGGAAGGATAAAAAGCTGAGTCAACCTTGAGCCGGCTACCTGAACCAAGCGGGGATTGAACTCGCAACCTTCAGGCCGTGAGTGCGAGTTTAAGACTGCATTTCTGCTATCTTAACACTCTGCGTTACCTACCAAAGAAGGATGGAAGGCTACCTGAACCAAGCGGGGATTGAACTCGCAGCCTTCAGGTTGTGAGCGAGAGTTTAGGACTGCGATGACTTATTGAGACTATATTTTGACTATCTTTTGGCAATTCTTTACAAACAATTACCCATTCTCTTCCATAGGATCTTTGAAAGAAAAGCATTGCACTGCTATGCTATGCGATTTGTATTCAAATTCAATGCATTTTTTTCTATTTTAAGTATAGGGATAGCATGCAATTTTTTTTCTCACACGTGGAAATCAGATGTAAAGCTCTCCCCATGTATAGTGTGATATGTAATAGCTATCCACAGATCCAGTGTGGTAATATATTACATTCACAGCACCTGAAGATCAATATCAGAACACATTTACCTGCTGAAGCAATATTTTTTCTCTTCCAAGTCTGACAACACATAGATTATTTTATTACTATGCATTGTTGGTTTTAATGTATATTTATTCCTAAAACATCAAATATGATTTTTAAGGTCATTCAAAAATACGGGATTATTTCGAAAGTATATGAATTGTAAATGAGACACCCAGATCTGCAGTGTGTAAGAAAATGGAACTTACAGGTATGTCATAAAAAACGTTGAACCTTCCTCTTTTCAGTGATGTGCGGATTGTGTAGCCGTCTTTTGTAGTTTGTTTGTAATTAAGTCCCTATATCTGCTCTTTCTCCTTGAATAACCCTGTATGTCGCATTCAACAGGATGTTCAGCTGTAGTAAAGTATGGTATAGCATGGTAAATCAGAGAAGACCCAGGTACAATGCACTTTAATTGTCTGTTTCTCTACTTCAAACATATGTTGTGTGAAAAACTCAAACAATTGTTTACCTGTGAAACAAGATATAAGGGTTGGACTCTGCAAAATTCCCCGGAGTGCCATGGTTCTGACACAATAATGGAGCCAATAAAGCAGAATTGGGAGTCAATCACTTGCTGCTAGGGTTTATTTTCTGTATATGTTCAGCATTAGATGAGCCCTAAAAATATGGGCACTATGATATACCATGAAGAAGTGTTCTAAATAGAAGGAACTGCACAGGGTTATCAACCAAGTAACAGAAATTTTCTGATCTTCAAAAAAACTTTTTTCAAGCCCCAGGATAGGGACTACCATAATATAATAGAATAGCTATTACTCATGCTCTCGCTGTGTCTCTTGCTCAGTACCATTGATCCAGTTCCCGCTAAAATAGGGAGCGATCATGTAATGTTCATCTCTTACATGACCGATGCTGCCAATTTCTGGCCTCAGGGGTCATGTAGCATTCATGCACACATGACTGCTGAGGCCAGTGATTGCTACAAATGCTTGCAATGTGGTTGGAACAACTTGATAATGAATAGTGAATAATGGCTATTTTTTAATGCTATTCTGTACCCTGGGGCAAGTTTTTTTTTAAGATTGATGGTTGCAAAACCCCTTTGTGACCAGTCTGTCTTATAGCCACTATTTCCTGGAAATATTAAACATTATGAAAGACAATAGTATGTAAGAGGAAAAAGTTTTTCCTTTTCCCTTTTCACGCAACAGTAGATATTGTGTTTCACTTTAAGAGACAGCTTTATTGTTTTATTGTTATTGCCTTATATTTGTCTGTTGGTACAATATGCAGATTTGGCCACCATTAAAGCAATCCTCATACTGAACAAAGATGGACTTACCAGCTTATCTGACTACCTGCTATATATTGTGCATTAGTATATATCGGTAGTCTAAGTCACTACACCTGCTTTGATTAACCAGTGCTGTCCACATGAACAGCACTGGATGGTCAGATCAGCATGTACTGTCTTAGACTTCCAATACATCACAGTGTGCATCAAGTAGTAAGTAGAAAAGCGCTGTGGCCATCTTTGTTTGTCCAAGACCGGAGGATCATTTTAATGCTGCATAAGTTTTGTTAAGGACTCCAATTTCTCATTATAAAAATTCAATATATTTTTGCTAAACCCTCAATAGACTGCAATCCATGTCACAACTATTGGGTGGCCAAAAATAGACAAATGTACCATATACCTCTCCTGACAGAATACCACAAAGTAATTGATTTCTTAAAGCTAGTCATCTTGCGCCACATCTCAGGATATGTCAAACGAGGAGGAAATGTAAGGAAGGATTCAGTTGTACGTTGTATTGCAGTGATGAAGATATATGCCATATATTGTCTGTAGACCTTTGGGGTCTGGGTGAAATGGTATGGTGGGCCACTGCTATTGGCAGTACTTCCATGCCTTGCACTATGGCTGGTAGTAGGAATGCTAGTTTTTCATGTGTCAGCTAACAGGAGAATGTGCCAGTGTTGACAAAGGGCCATGAAGAGCTTTTCATTGATATAGGCATGTACGCTGTGATATTGACTCTGATAGGTGGGATAGAGAGTAGCTGATAAAAGGAAGTGGGTATTGCCAAAAGGCTGAGTGGGGTTGGTCTGCCTTAGGCCCAATGTCCACGGGCAGATTAGATTCTGCATGCGGGAGCCCGCAGCGGAATCCGACCCTGCCCGTGGCCGAGGGTACTGCTTACCCGTTCCGGGTCTTCTGTGTGCCTGTCCAGGTCTGCTATGTTCTTCACTGCAGATGTGTGCAGAAGCACTGGCTGACATGCTGCCGCACATGCACAGTAGAGTTTTTCTTTAAAATGCCTGCTTTCCCATGAGATCCACGACCTGCTTTAATTCATATGCAGACGCCCATTCTTCCCTATGGGTGGCTTGATTTGCGGATTTTCCATGCGAGCCTTAGGTGTCTGGAAGACCAGCCCATGAAACCAGCATAGGACTTGCTTTTTGTTGGTGCATCTGTGAGCTGGAGGCCAGAGTGACTTGTTCATCATTTGTGTTTCAAGAGACTGGAGTAGTTTGTTCATCTCAAGAGAGGCAGTGGGTTGGAGGCCAGAATAAGTGACAAGTGGCCCATGGAGATACTGCATAGTGTGTCACATTCAAGCATTCTGCTTCACTAGAAATGAGTAGTAACCATCACGAGTAATATCACCACCGAGAGTGTATTGCAACAATTATGTTTTTGTGCCTTATATGAGAATTGTAACAACCAAGACTTTTTGTACCACTGACATGTGAAGCAAGAAAGAGTGAAATCTTTTTGCAACAATACAATTTGTAACTGTTTCTTTCAAGGGGCCTTTCAACCTCCAACTTACAAGTACTGTTCATTGTGACCAATTCAGTAATTAAGTCAAAAAATTAAAAGCAGCAATATGATCAATTTCAAATGACTTCATGTCTCAAATACATTTCCCATGGGACATTGTAAATTGTCTTTATGATTTATTTCACTCAGGATTTGAGAAAGGGAAAAATAAGGATGACATGATGGACGTGATACATCTGGTTTTAGTAGTAGCACAAAAATGTTGTGAATATTTGGATTTCAATAGGTGTGCCAAGGTCTGGTCAGTTTACTAATTATACAAGATTCCACTCTGTGCTGTATATATACCGTACGGCACAGCAAAAGAGTTGCTCCTGCAAACTGCCGTTCATGTGTGCCGCAGTGATGATATGGGTTCAAGGGCAGAGCCCAGACCATCGGTAGCAGGTGTTAGCTGTAGCATATCGCTGGCACTTAGCTGTAATGACTGGGGTAGGAGATAACATTTATTCCAAGTCATTCAACCCCTTGGGTTATGTAGCCAATAACAACTGCGGCAATTTAGGAGTTTCACAGAATGATGGCAAAATCCATAGAGGAGTTTAAAAGGGGACTTGATGTCTTTCTGGAGCGGAAGGATATTACAGGATATAAATCTTAGGTTAATTGTTAATCCGGGTATACAGGCAGGTAGGAACTATTAGAGGTTGACGCAGGGAACAGTCTGATTGCCATTAGGGAGTCGGGAAGGAATTTTTCCCCCAAAAGGGCTAATTAGCTCCTGCCTCTTGGGGTTTTTTGCCTTGCTCTGGATCAAAACATAGGAGGATAGACAGGCTGGACTAGATGGACATTGTCTTCATTCGGCCTTACATACTATGTTACTATGACTGGCACCTTAATCAAAACCCCAGCAATGCAATCACGGGGTGCTCATATGTTGTCATGACAGTGAGGACCGTAATAAGGCCCCGAGGTCTGCCATCTTTGTATGCCTTTTAGGCACTGCTTAATGGGGTTTCTGTCATTGCTATACAGAAATATTGCAGTGCATTACATGAACAAACAGAAGATTGTCGGATCTAGTTCTGTAGTGCGGCTAAAAAAATATAAAAACAAAATAAAAAAATCTAAATGTTTAAAAGTCTTTAAAGGAGCTACAAAAAAAACACCCCAACACCCTATTTCCCATAAAATAGTTTATATACAGGAGGTGGACAAAAATATGGAAACACCATACAAAATGCATAGGATTTAAACATTAGCACTGAGCTGCCCTTGTTACTCCTGCTTGCAGCTTTCCCACCAAATTTGTGTTTACTTCACCTCTTGCCCTGCTCTGGGTGGTTTTGGGAGCAGCTAGTATCAGCAGCTTAGTGGCACAAACTCCTGACCAATAGAACCTTGTGGCTCGGGCAGATGGGCATTTTTCCCCGGCAGCATTTGTGTCATATTACCCCCACTTAAAATCTGTCTCTACATGTCTTATTGAAATATTATTTAGAATCCCATGTAATTTGAGGCATGCATTTTGTACAGTGTTGTCATATATTGTTCACCCCCGGTATATGTATATATATATATATATATATATATATATATATTCATAATTGGTTCAGCCACATCCAAACAGTGAACTCTATAAGAAAAAATGCCTGAATTTCCGTTTTTTCTTGCAACATTGCCTCTCAAAAAAATGTTACTTCAAGATGGTAGCAATGGACACTACAGCTTACCCATCAATAAACTAGCCCTCACATAAATTCATTGATGGAAAAATAAAAAAAAATGTTTTTATTGTGCAGAAGTAGTAGAACATAACAGTAAAAAAATTGGTGGAATCATATTGACCCACAGAATAAGGCTGCTTTCAGATGTGTATGTTTGCTCCGTATCAGGTCCGTGTTGAGGGGACAGTAACCTAGTATGTAAGACACATATGTAAGGCAAAAATACAGAGGCACATATGGATGACATACGGATGTAATACAGTTCCATATTACGGACATGTTTTTATACACTCGTCTGAACCCAACCTAATAGTAACACACTTTTATGCCATCCACAGCGCAAGATTTCAAACATAAAAAAATCTGCAGAGGAGTTTCTTTTTTTTCATTCCCTCCAGAAAAATTGATTTTTTTACTAATTTATTGACTTTCATTAACTAACTTATATGTACCCCATAATGCTGGCATTAAAATTACAACTCTACCCGCAAAAAACCCAACAACAACATATGTGCAGGAAGGGGGAGGGAAATACAGAGATGAAAGGAGAAAAAGAAGGTGGAAGGACTAAGTTCTACAAGGGACCTTTTTTTCTTTTACCTTTGACTTGTTTTTTGTTAAGTAGTATGTAGCAAGACATGAAATTTCATGTATATTGCTGAGGAAAATGTATAGAATTGCATGCAAGCATTAATATGTAGTATTAGCGCTGCTTCACACTACGCAAA
Organism: Eleutherodactylus coqui; assembly: GCF_035609145.1. Taxonomy (NCBI): domain Eukaryota; kingdom Metazoa; phylum Chordata; class Amphibia; order Anura; family Eleutherodactylidae; genus Eleutherodactylus; species Eleutherodactylus coqui. The sequence goes on from NC_089842.1 coordinate 137,626,720, forward strand.
CAGTGAAAATACTACATAATAAGGCCTGCATGCTCTGAGCCTTCCATTACATGCAGCCATTGCTGTCTGTATTGCTAAAGAGGGGCCTTACCGCAGAATGCATTTATTGTGGGTGTTTCATACAATAAAGAGCATTAAACTTCATTGATCGGTCAAAAGTATTTGCATTGGGAAGCTGCACTGTACACTAGGTTGCTTTCCTCCTTATCCAGTTGTATCAAACTAGTCTCCGTGCCCAGCTGTCAGGGTGAGGCGCCCACCTGCTTGGCAGCACCTCCATTCATCCTTCAATGTGAGTACATACTCAAAGTTTTGATCGAACTTTTCTTAGGCTCTTGGCACTAACTTTTGATTGCTCTACCCACTTTCAACTAGCTCACAGCTAAGAACTGCACATTGTTAAGTGGGAGTTTTAGACCATCCATGCAAATATAATACAGTTCATTAATAATTTTTGGCTACCTTGTCTGCACAGAGCCCAATCACGTCATGTCTCAGCGCTTTAGGAGAGTTAAGGTCTGGACTCTGACTTAGCCATTTCAAAAGACAGAGGTTTTGATGTTGATGTGCAGTTTTTTTTTCCTCCCAAGCATAGTCCTCAATTTTCTCCATTTGTAGTTGATTTCTCTAAGGTCGGGCTCACATGGGCGGACCGGATTCTGCATGTGGGAGACCCCCAGCGGATTCCGTCTGGGAGCTCAGCCTGTGACCCTGCGCAGCTGCTATTTCTGTATTGCGCAAGACCGCAGCGGCTTGCTGTCGGTCATGCACAGTCCATTTTTTTTTCAATATTTGCATTTCCTTCGCCATTGTGAGGTGATGTTGTGGATGCCAGCAGCCCATAGGCAATATTAATTGCGTATGGGCTGCTGACCATACGGCCTCCATTGACTTCAATGGAGGCCGTCTGCTGCATTATAAAGCAAGCTGCAATTTTTCTTCAGCTCGCAAGTGTAAACGAAAAAGCAAAAGTACATGCTTTTTAATGCCCCGGATTCTCTGCGTGGACGCCGATCGCAAATTCTGCAATTGGAATCTGCCCGTGTGAGCCAGGCTTAACTGTAGGCTTATACACATCCAGATCTTTAGCAATGTTTTAATAGCCTTTATCAGCTTTATACATCTTCATAAGGCCTTATTCACACGGCTGTATGTGAAGCTCATGGTTTCCAATAGGTTCTTTCAGGCTACAAAACATCTCTCATGTGAAAGAACCCATTGGATAGCATGGGCTTCACATACATGCGTTTTTGTAGCCCATGTGAATAAGGCCTAACAAACATGTCTTATGAAAGTGGTTTGCATGTAGGCATGATCTACAATTACAAATCTTTCTTGAGTTTGGCTAGTAACCAGGCTCTATTTAATGCCAAAGCACCCGTGAAAACCAAACTTCCAATCTCATTTCTTTCACTGAAACACCTTTTGTCAATTAGCTCTTGGAAAAGTCATTTACACACAGAGGTTCACTTACTTCCGGCACATGGGATGCTTACTCAATGTACTAAGTAGAAGTGATGAACAGTACAACTGTTTGCGTGCTATTAGTTTAGTTACATTTTGTTTGTCTATAATTGTAACTTAGATAACAATCAGATCACATTTCATGAATCAATGCAAACATCCAGGTACAGTAATTCCAATGGGATCATTTAATTTTTCTAGAATCTGCACTATATCTATATACTGTATACACTGGTGTAACTACAGGGGATGCAGGGGATGCGGTTGCACCCGGGCCCAGGAGCCTTAGGGGGCCCATAAGGCCTCTCTTCTCCATATAGGGAGCCCAGTACTATGAATAAAGCATTATAGTTGGGGGCCCTGTTTTGCATTGGGGCCCAGAAGCTTCAAGTTACGCCTCTGACTGTAAATAAGGCATACTTGGCAGTTAAAAAAAAATGAAATTTAGACTGGTGCATCTAACTTGTATATCACATTCTTCTATGCAAATACAGATTTTCTCCCAAATACAATCTTGCACTTGTCTAATTTAAAGGGATATTCTTATCTCAGTGAATCGTTCCTTAGATAGGAATATCTGGCTGCATGCCACAGCCACAGGTGGCCGGATTATGGAAACAGCTAAACCGGCTGTTCTATGACGATTCTGTAACTTCCATAGAGCTGCATGGGAATAACTAAAACTGAGAAGAACTGCTAGCTCAGGCCTTTTTGTGATCTTACCCACCTGTGGCCACGGCACATAGACAGATATTCTCATGTCAGCCACGATTGCTAATGGTTTGGCCAGAATATTTTAATAATTAATTAAAGTTTATTGAAAACTTTCATCTTCTTCCTGTTTAATAATTAAATCTGCATAAGAACCTGTGATAACGCTTTGTTTTTTTTCTTTGTATGTCTAAAACTGTTGTGAGCAATATTAACAAAGATCTCGTTATAAACAACCAAGACAATGCATTTAACTAAAAAGTAACCAACTGACTTCAGTAAGGGCTCAGTCAGACAAGCGATTTTTATGTGCACAGGTCCCATTGAAAGCAGGAAACCACCGCAGCGATTTTTGGGGAAGGGCTTGAAATATAAGCCATTTCCTGAAAATCATCCCTAGCTGCTGTAAACAATATATATATACATCACCTCTCCACCGCTGTCGGGGCTCCGGGGGCATCTTCTCGCTGGCTCCCCGGCACACTTCTGAAGCTTTTTCTCCCGCCAGGAATTTAAAAATCCCCGCCTCCGGAAAGGGCTGTGTCTGATTGACTGAGCACTCAGCCAATCACAGGCAGCACTCAGCCATTCATTAAATGACAGCTGAGCGCTGCCTGTGATTGGTCACAGCGCTCAGCCATTCAGAGGCAGCGCTCAGCTATTCATTGAATTCATTGCTCCAATAGCAGGTAGGCTTCCTACATGACAGCTAAATAACTTTATAGTGGATTAAATAGACACTGCCCTTTCAGAAAACGTTGCAAAATCAATAGCTATTATATTAGAAACTTTGTAATATATATTTTAGCAAAGAACAATAATTCTTTGTCCACGTATCCAACTCCCGATGCCCCTAAACTGTTCACTCACTCTGAATTGCTAAAATCCATCTTGGTAGAAAACACAGTGTAACAGCTCACTGACAGATAAGATTACATGCTGCTCATAGAAGTCTATGGTGAGGTGAGGGAGGAGGAGCAACGTGAGAGAGAAGTAGAAAGAGACACAGACATGCTGCTGTAGCTAATAGAAAATTATTTATTGTCTCACACCTACTGGAATTGCATCTCTACTTTTCTATACTATGTATGTATACATATGTATGTAGACATAGTCAAGAAGAATGTCATCTACTGTGTGCATGCTGTGTATGGGAGACATCACGGCTACTAGTCTATGCTCAGAGAACACCGAGACTAAATAGAGCCTGCAGAGGGGATGACTACTAGAAATGCAATATAAAAGATATATAATGGCCAAAATAAGTGCTACTCCTCATGTACACAGGCATGATAATTTATTCTGATAACTCACCTGAACATGTAGGTATGCTTATATATGGACAGCTTTGATATAGAAAAAATGCTAGTAGTTATCTTGACTTAAAGGGTTTTCTGGAAGTTTAAAAAAAATATGGACAGGAAATGTAAAATTAAAAAAGTCTGCAATACTCCACCAATTAAATGGCCCCCTGATCCAGCTCAGACACCCTGGTCTTGTAGCCTGCTGCAGTAGTCAGATGCCATTCACTGAACAGATGACTGCAGAGCCAATCAATGGCTTCAGCGTGTGACTGTTGAAGTCAGTGAACAGCTAGCCAGTCACATGTATAATGAACAGCAGTTGACCACTTCAGCAGCTTTTGGGACTGGAGCTTCAGGAGTCATTAAGCTGTACTAGATTGCAATTTTTTTCAGTCCTGGAATCCCTTTAAAAATGTTGAGCTAAGTGTCATGCTGCAATCTTAATTTCATCATTGGTTTTCAGTCCCCGATATACAGTTTGCTTCCTACTTCTCGTTTCTGACTTTCTCGTGTTGACATGAACCTCCCAGTAAGGCTAGTTTCACACGAGCGTTTTTATTGTGAAGCAAAATCGCGAACATCTGAAGCATTGGATTCCAATGCATTTGTTCGTGCGTAAAATCGGTCGTCCGAAAAAGATAGTGCATACGTAGTGCATTCCAGCTGGCCGCTTTTACGCTGGCCAGAAAAGATAGGTCTTACCCTTTCATTTGCCAGAATATGCCAGCCGTTCCCATAGACTCCTATGGGAGCCTATGAGAACCAATAGAAAAGGGAAGGAGAAGGGAGTTTAGTAGCGGCTTGCTTTGCTAAAGTTCGTTCCCCTACACTTGCCAGCAGCTCCCACCCGCATCCCGCCTCCTCCCCTTGCTGGCAGCAGGCAAGGGGCAGAGAGGGGGAGGGAGTTAAGCACACTAGCTCTGCTAAGCTCCCGCCCCATCACCGGCAAGGGGTGGAAGAGGGAGAAAGTTTAGCAGAACTGAACTCTCTCCCTACGGCCGACAGCTTTCCAGGCTGCGGCGCATACACCCGCACTCGGCCATCTGAATGGGCGAGAAAATGGGAGATTCAGCCCCGACTTGATCGTAGCTGCCTCTCGTTCACTTGATTTTCAAAAATTGCAGCGCCCTTGTAAAAGAGCCCTCAGGCTGCATTTACACAGGCAAGTGCCATATTGTTCCAAGAAAATCAGATCAAGATCGCACTCACTTTTTCTGCAATTTTTCAGAAAAGGCTGGTGATAGTCACAATGAAACATATATATTTGAAGAGACAGCTTTCTCACTTCTGTGTTGAAGCCAACAAAAGAATAGTCTGCTGGCAGGATTTACAGCCCCTAAAGCCCCTAAGTGACACCTACATGTTATGCTCACATTAAGAACATGAAAAATAAATTCTGTATAATGAATTAGTCTTACAGTCAGTAGTGACAACACTAAGAAGACCAGGTTGCCTTTCTAGACTGGCCTTCTAGTTCGTTTTTAACTTTTCTATATAATTATTAATAGGCATGTTTTACCTGTCTGATACATATCTGTTAAAACTTGTAAATACTGAATTGGACTGTCCAAATAATAAGATCAGATGTCGTGTGATAACAGAAACCCCAGTAAAAATTAAGGGCCTTTTAGATGGAGCGATTATCGTTCAAAAAATTGTTCAAGCAAGCAAAAGTGAATGATCATTGTTCAGTCTAAGCGCAGCCAACGACCGAACGGCGAATGATAATCGTTCACTTTTTGTTCATTGTTCATTTTACACAGGCATAAAAATCCTCGTTGGCTTGTTCACTTATCATTCGGTTTAAATAACAATCGTTCAGTTGTTCTCATTCACTTATACGAGCGTACAGCGAATGTGAATGAATGAACAATTTCTCATTTGAACAAACCAAAAATGTATCTGCATGTCTAAACAGGCTGTCCGAATGAACAAACCCACCCTGACATCATTCCCTCGTTCAAACGATAACCATTTGGTGTAAACGGACCCTTAAGGTGCTACTTTACCCACCGTATTCTAGAAACATTTAAAGTGGTTGTTCGGTTACAGGACAACATCCCTTTAATAGGACTGTCTGCAGTAAAATAATAAACTGAGCAGTACTTACCTCTTTGCCGCCACCAGGATCCAGCTCTGCAGTCCCACTGTGGTCCCGGCGTTTCTTGTGACAGTGGCTGTCACTGGAAATCAGGTGACCGCTGTAGCCAATCAGAGGCAGTGACCTGACTTCCAGTGACGGCCGCTATCACAGTAAACACCGGGACCACAGTGGGACTGCAGCGCTGGATCCCGAAGAGGTAAGTATAGTTCGGTTTATTATTTTACAGCAGACAGACCTATTTAAGGGATATTGTCTGCCAACCCCTTTAATGCTTCTATGGAGACATTGAGCCACAATGGAGCCACATACACTTTATTTGGTGCTGTATAGAGCTGTAATACACTCATGAATAATGTCTGGGATTTATTAGGTATATGTGTTGCTGTGTGTACAGAAGCAAGTCCAAGTCCTACTGTTATACCCATTTGATTGTATTTGCTCCCAACACAGTAAAATAAATAAAATACAGTATACGTAGGTCATAAGTATTTCTAATAGTGTGTCCCTATAGATCATGTTTTGCTATTACAAAAGATTTAGTGATTTCCAATAGAAGCCAAATCACACGTTTCATCGTGACCCCTGATTGCTGAATGGTCTGTACGTTTTCCAAAATGAAACATTAGTTCCTACAGTATGAAACCCAAACTGGCAGAGACTCCAATTCAAGCCGAGGAACCAAGTTGTGTAATTATATTTCTGTTCTACAGCACTAGAGGGACCCGTGCTGCAGTGCAGCATTCAATCACTTCTTACTTACAGCAGACGCTTGTGTTAGCCATCTAGCAGCGACTTATAGAATTATAGATGGGAAGCCAGCATGACCAGAGCTATTTCTCCTGCAGGAATAATGACAGCAGCTTTGGGGGTCACAGAAACCTTGGATCCTGCACTGTACAAGAAAGAAGTGTGCATTATAGCATAGAGAAAGCCGAACACACTGCAGGAACATCATTAAAGGAACCTTATGTTCTCTACATTATCCTTTGATAAGATGAACAATTTAGTTTTTTTATCTGCATTTTTTTTAACATTTATTTGCCATTTATTTCAGTGTATTTGTCATTTCCAGTGTCAGAGCAGATGCAGATATACATATGCAATATATGAATATTGTACATTGGCAATATGCCAGTATATGTAGAAACGATTAAAAGGTACCGTACAGGTTTCCATGATTGATGGTCAGTATCATGATTGTAAACAGAGTCTGTTTCAGCATCAGATCCCACCGGAGGAAATGATTTTGAGGACTAAGGCTGCTCTCACGATTTACCGCGATTTCGTGCTGCGTTTTTGGACGATTGTTACAGCGTTCCACAGCATTTTTTCACGTGTGGCATCACTGTGATGGGTGATGAGGTACGTTAAAAAGCGGACAAACAGACAGTGTTCAAAAATCGCAGTATTAGACATGCCGCATTCGAACGCTGGGCTGTGAGGCTCCATTGAAATCAATGGCAGCATTGCACCGCGGTCCCGAATACAGCGCTAATTGCAGTAAAAAGCGGCATGAGTGAGCAGTCCTACCCTCCATCTCTACTGAATATGTCTACTTTTAATTTTATTGTGATTTTTGTTATCATTACCCAGACAGGATCTATCATCAATAAGATCCAAGAGCCTATGTCCCATGGAGCCAGACTATGCAGCTGCTGCGCGGCCCACAGTCAACAGAAAAGGGGGCCCACTGAGGTTTGGTTCCAAACTCTTTTGTTCTGGGAGGTTTGAAGCATTTCAGGACTCCCTTCTCCAGAAAAAAAAATTGCTTGAAAGCAAGAGGGTTGGAATTTTCTAAAAGGGGTTTTCCGGGCATAAGGGTGACTATCCACTAGCGTTTTTTTTTACTGCGAAATTCCCAGCGTTTTTTTCTGCAGGGTCTATGGGCTATGGGACTTGTAAAGCTAAAATTGCGATTTTGCGCGTTCGCAATTTTAACATTACAAGTCCCATATACCCCCTGCAGAAAAAAAAACGCTGCGAATTTTGCAGTAAAAAAAACGCTAGTGGGTAGTCACCCTTAAATGGAAATTCTGAAAATGCTGAAATCTAGGAGGTACAACAAAGTAGCAGTAATCTGTGCCTTTTATCTGCCACTGTAGACCCTCTTCTTCATTCTGTGCAGCCACTGATCTGCCGCTGTGTTCACATGTATCACTTCTGCAGTACACACAACAGTAGATTGTTATCTACATCATCCAGCATGCATAGAGCTTGTTTACTGGCCAGTGTTGTAGCTCCGCCCAAGGATCACCGATCCTGCAACTTACTAGCACCAAATTCCCGCTGCTGAAGCAGATAGACCAGACCTTCTGGTACTCTGAACTGCACATGAACAATACAGTGCAGCGCTTCCGCTCCTGTCCTCCCATAATGCACTGCTCATAGAGTGTTGGAGGCTGTTGGCAGGGGAGGAAGTAGCAAATGCAGGCAAGATGCCAAAGGAATTGAAGATATTCTGTAGGCGGAGAGTCATGTGACAGAGATCGAAAATGAAGAAAGTAGCTACACCCGGTACAGAGAACCTATTACAAAATGACTTAATGGTGATCATGTACATTAGATTTTAAAATGTTAATCTGTGCCTGGAATGCCTCTTTAAGGGTTATGGAAAGGGAGTGGAAGGGAAAACAAATACCTTCTGTCTTGGGTGTCAAAATCTAAAAACTAAATAAGGGGCCCATTTTTTATCTTGGTTATGGGGAGCCCTCTTTTCTATGTACACCACTATGTTACCTAATATACAAAAGCCTATAGGTTTTTTCTTGCGCCACACTTTGACCCGTTTGTGTGACCTTTGGTGGATGATTTTGGTGTCATTAGATTTGTTACATCTGTAAAATCATAAATTTGAGTTTGATACATTGAGTGACTGTCAGGCCAGATCAGAGTTTCTATGTTAAGTCTAGCAGCGCTGTTGTGCTTCAGCCAACAGCGCCACTAGGGGGAGTCAAGCATTTCTAAGCGATGTTCATATCAAGTGCTTACCGATTTGACTGTTGCCATGTCCCCAAAACATGGAAGACCAAGGTGTGAATGGCGAACAGCTCAAGTCGAATCCTCGGATTGACAGTTTTAAAAAACATTTACAACCATTTTTCCTAACGTTTTATGTTTGCGTGTTACTAACATCGGGTCAATCTAATAAGATATATTAGGATATTTGACAAACAACTCCTAAAGTTAAAGATCTTAGCGGCACATGATTGGCTCCGGATGGCATGTTTGGCCCATGGCCCTTTTACACAGAACAGTTATTGTTCAGGCAGTTATTGGATCATCGAAAACTGAACGATAATTGTTCAATGTAAACATGGCCAACAATGGAACAACGAGTGATCATAATTTATCGTTCATTTTATGCAGGCATATCAACCTGCTGATAATCTATGAATGACTGCCTGTTTACTCTGAATGGAGGCGGGCAGCCAGAAAAGATCTTCGGCGCACTTTACCTCCATTTAGAGAATGATCATCTCCCTCACAGGAGCAATCATCTTTGGGATGACTGTCAGGCGCTTTAGTGCTCGACAGTTGTCCAGTGTAAAATGACCCGATCTGTTGTAGTAGGAACCAATAATTATTTGAAAGCTTGGCCAACAAGAGGATCTTGTGGTGGGCCAGCCTACGAGCTCTCTTACATGGAACAATTATCGTTCAGATTTTCGCTGGATCGAGGAAATCTGAACATCAGTGTAAATGCTGCCAGCGACTGAATGAACAATAGTTTGTTTACTTATCGCTTTTCATTCAGTTTAGGTAGGCATAAGGCCTCATGTCCACGGGGAAAATCAGGCCCGCTGCGGATTCTATATGTAAAATCCAGAGCGGGTCCCTCCTGCCCCGCGGACATGAGGCCTAAAAATAAGAATAAACTCACCTGCTCCGGGCGATGTGTGTCTCCCCTTTTTCGCGGCCGGATCTTCTTTCTTCGGCCCGGCAGATGTGTTCGGCACGCCGGCAGCGTATGCGCCGGGCACATCCGCCGGGCCGAAGAAAGAAGATCCGGCCGCGAAGAAGGGAAGAACCGCTTTGACCGGAGCAGGTGAATTTAATTCTGGTACGGGTCTCCCGCGGCTGCAATAGAAGCCTGCGGGAGCCGTCCCCGCGGGAGACCTGCACTAAAATGGAGCATGTCCATTTTTTTTCCCACAAGCGGATCCGCGCCTGATGGGAAAAATGACATCCACAGGTATTTAACTACCTGCGGGTGTCTAATGCATCCCTATGGGGCGCAGATCCGTGTGCGGGAGAACCGCTGCGGATTTAAAGCCCGTGGACATGAGGCCTAAAACCACTGAACCACTATCAGCCACTCCTCCTCCATTCATTGATTGGCTAGCCTTTTTTTGCACCATTCTGTTTATACCAAGATGGATTTAAGTAGCGTAGACTCCAACTTTTTGTTTGTCCCCATAGTCACATTTGAGGCATTTTGCACTTTGGTTTGTGTCCTGGGCACCATCCAGGGTGTCTGGTGATATTTGGGGTCTTCACGTGCCAGTGGATATAAGCAGGGGTGTTATCTGATATTTGTTACAGTTATTGCCTGAGCGCTCTTCGACCCAACTGTTCTCCATTCATTGAGCGATGATTGTTCCTGCGTGAAAGCACAGGAGGGATTATTGCTGGGACGACTTAACACCCGATATGCTACCCTGTGCAAAAGGACCCTAACTATTTTTGAGACAGAGCTTTTTAAAATTACAGCATCTTTAGGAAATCCTAATAAAGCTGTTGTAATAGTACATGGAATTGTTCTGCACAGAGGGCCAGAAAGAAGCGCACTTGATATGCAAGGCAGCAGGTCTCATTTGGCTGATTAACCAGGAAAGAATACCTGACAGGCTGTATGACAAATTTCTTATTCAGTGCACACTTCTATTCAACCCTTCATTCAGGACTTCAGGCGCTGTATGCTAGTTCTATTGTACCCGCTAGATGGATGTAGGAGAAATGCATGGGAAGATACAGCCCTTTGCAAAAACTGTGCAGCCAGCCAGTGCCTGCAGGAGACACACTGAGGTCACTGCTGTGGCCAGTGATTAGCCACAGTGGTTATATGACATATCGACATGTCATCGCTGGAACTTAGTGAAAACTGGCAAGGAACCTGGGAAGTGGTGGCATGGGAGCTGCAGGGTTATGATAGTACCAATGGTAAGATCAATGTTATTACATTTGTTATTTTATAGAATTCTACGATTTTGGTTAAAAAACAAATCATGGGGATGGACAATTGGTTTTCCCATTGACAATTAATGTGCTATCGTCAATAATTCTCACACAGTATGCCGCGCAAATTGCCCACCCAACCATATTGGACTAATCTGATTGAACACATCTTTTTGGTGGTTGACTAAAATTGGTCAGTTTAGATGGACAGCTATTACTTCTATGCTCATCTATGTAACCTATTATCCCGTAAAGCTTGCTCAATGATAACATTTCCATTGTCATTGGGAATTCAACTCCCACAGAAGAAAATATCAGGTAAAAGCTAAGCAGCATCCCATGAAGTTTATTAATCCTTAGGCTAATTTCACACTGGCGAACGTGATATCTCCGTGGATGCGAGGTGTTTTTGTGTCAAAAATGCATTTCATCACTTCAGGAAAGTAGTGGTTCTCCGGCACGGCGGAAAAAAATAGCGGCATGTCCTATGTTTGGGCGTTCCCTTGGAATGCCTCACCCATAGTTTTCAATGGGAAGCCTCGCGTTGCACTCGCGTGCACCTTGCGTGATATTTTTGCCGGCCCCATTGAAAACACTTTATTAACAACAACACAGCATCCCTAATAGAGAGTTGTATCTGTGTTTTCTTTGGCAGCTGTTGTTAATAAAGTTGTGTAAAAAAAAAACAACTTTCCAATGATGTTATCATGTTGTTGTCAATAAAGTTAACTGGAAAAGAAACCAGACTGAGGAGACGGGAGAAGAATATAAGAGCTGCTTCTCCACAGACACTGACAGACATGATGGGGCTGCAGGTAGTAATACTGTATGAGTTCTGTCCCTCAGTAATCTACTGTTCACCTATTGGATACCTTATTAGTGTGAGGTAAACACCAGGTGTCACATGACCGACGGCCATTACTATGGACACACCGGTCCATGGACTATACCATTCTACTGTGCAGAGAGGGGCCACTGCGCTGGTATAAGAAAAGGAATGTGAGCAGAATTTTAAATATATGCATGTAAGAAATTTGTGTGGTTTCCTATTGTTTACTAAATAAATAAAAATCTGTAAAAAGGTGGTAGAGAGCGGACAACCCCTTTAATGGCCATGCAATATTAGATCCCTCATAGCTATGAACTGTGCAATGAGCAATGGGGTATTAGCTATAAACCATATATCCTTTGCTACCAACAGGAAACATTTCTTAGATTTTTCTCTACATTTTAATATTTCCAGTAAAACTGTGCAGATTGCATTAGCTTTTTCACATGGCTTTGAACTGCTTAATGAGTTTTCAGTATCATCTTAAGATGAGAATCCTTTGGGTAACACCTTTAGATCAGTGGTAGGCAACCTTGGTGATGCAGAAATCGACTTTACTAAGTTACTAAAGATCTGCCATGATAAAATGCTCTTATTGTTAAACAGAAGAGAAGCAGTCATGTTTTTTGCTTATTTTTTTTCACACATGTAGTCCTACAAAGAGCAAGGCATGGCATATTTTCAACATGTTAAAGGGATTGTCCAGGCATTTAATAAAATGGCTAGTGTTGATGTATCCTGTGGTAACCCATCCTAGGAAGGGAGAATGCATTTCTGGACTTCATGATCAAGCAAATTGGCATCAATCAGTTGCCCCACTGGCCACTCCCCCTTGCCCATCAGGTCTAGAGATGCATTCGCTCGTCTTAGGATGGGTGTTACGTTCATGTCGGCAACTAAGCACCGGGCCCACACGAACGTGACCTGAAGACATGGGTTACGGAAAACTGCCCCTGTACTGAAGGGAAGATGGCGAGGCCCTACCTAGCAAGCAGAGTAATCGCCTCTATAAAGGCGGCCCCACACTGGAAACTCGGCCCTGCTCTCCCTAAAAGGCTGACACTCGCAACCAGGTGGAACTGACAAAATGCATAAACTCACTTACCACACCACCTTGCACACTAAAGCAGATGGTAAAGCTGAATATAAAAGCAAGGGATTAGTTCGTACATTGGCCAATAAATTTAAGCCTCAAGGCACCGACAAGGCTTCTCGTGTCTTGCAGTCCCTACTCTAGCAAGACACTAAACAGTAGGCACAGGACACTACACACACAGCAAGCTGCAAGCAGACCAGACACTACTCGCACAGCAAGCTGCAAGCTGACCAGACATTACTCACACAGCAAGCTGCAAGCTAACAAACACAGGCAGACAAGACTGCGGAGATACAGCTTTTTCTAGCATATATATACCCAAACCCAGGGAATTGGCTGCACTGAGCTGACCACACCCAGCAGCCAAATTATCAATCACCTGTGCAGGTGTGCTCCTGGAAACCCTGTAGAACAACAAACTCCAGCAGCACAACCTAACAATGAGTTTTCACGGGCTGCATAGCTACTGACCATTTTATTGAAGTCTTGGACAACTTCTTTAACATCTTATCAAAGAACAATTTCATTTAACAGAGGAGGGAAGGATGTGTCAGTTCACTGGATTACAGAAACATAAAAAGGAGAACCCTTATAGTTGAACTAAAGCTGACCTTATATTAATGATTCCTTAATAGAGATGAGCGAACGTGTTCTTCCGAGCTTGATATTCGTGCGAATATTAGGGTGTTCGGTATGTTCGTTATCCGTAACGAACACCATGCGGTGTCCGGGTTACTTTAACTTTCTTCCCTGAGACGTTAGCGCTTTTTTTTGGCCAATATAAAGACAGGGAAGGCATTACAACTTCCCCCTGCAACGTTTAAGCCCTATACCACCCCCCTGCTGTGAGTGGCTGGGGAGATAAGGTGTCCGCCTGATATAAAAGTCTGCCCCTCCCGCGGTTCGCTATGGATGCATTCTATATGCGCTCAATGGGGCCAGCGGCAGCAGCGCTGACCCCATTGAGAACATATAGAAGACAAATCCTTCTTCTCTGGCACAGCTGTAACAGCTGTAGCAGAGAAGAACGATGTTTGCCCATTGAATTCAATGGAGCGGCAATACAGCATGTTCCACTGAATGCAATGGGCTGCCGGCGATCGCAGGATGAATGGTCGGAAAGGGGTTAAATATATAACCCCTTTCCTGCAATTCATCCAGAAATGTGTTACACTAAAAATATATACCGGCGTATAAGGCGACGGGGCGTATAAGACGACCCCCCAACTGTCACCTTATACGCCGGTAATACAGTGGAGCAAAGAATAAAAATCATTACTTACGTTTTTAGATGATCTGCGGCGCTCCTGCAGGCTGTCACTCCCTCCTAATCCACGGCAGACAAGCTTTCTCTATGAAAGGCTTTAAATCCCTGCCTCCAGAAAGACACGTGCCTTCAGCCAATCACAGCCAATGACAATGATGTCATTGAATGGCTGTGATTGGCTGTGTTTCTGGAGGCGGGGATTTCAAGGCTTGAAATCCCCGCCTCCAGAAACACAGCCAATCACAGCCATTCAATGACATCATTGTCATTGGCTGTGATTGGCTGAAGGCACGTGTCTTTCTGGAGGCAGGGATTTAAAGCCTTTCATAGAGAAAGCTTGTCTGCCGTGGATTAGGAGGGAGTGACAGCCTGCAGGAGCGCCGCAGATCATCTAAAAACGTAAGTAATGATTTTTATTCTTTGCTCCACTGTATTACCGGCGTATAAGGTGACAGTTGGGGGGTCGTCTTATACGCCCCGTCGCCTTATACGCCGGTATATATTTTTAGTGTAACACATTTCTGGATGAATTGCAGGAAAGGGGTTATATATTTAACCCCTTTCCGACCATTCATCCTGCGATCGCGGGCAGCCCATTGCATTCAGTGGAACCTGCTGTATTGCCGCTCCATTGAATTCAATGGGCAAACATCGTTCTTCTCTGCTACAGCTGTTACAGCTGTGGCAGAGGAGAACGATCTTTATGCTGACAGTGGGGGGGGGGGGCACTCTTGCCGCTATTGTGGCTTAATAGTGGGACCTGTGAACTTGAGATGCAGCCCACCATGTAGCCCCTCGCCTGCCCTATCCGTCACTGTGTCATTCCCATCACTTTCTTGAATTGCCCAGATTTTCACACATGAAAACCTTAGCGAGCATCGGCGAAATACAAAAATGCTCTGGTCGCCCATTGACTTCAATGGGGTTCGTTGTTCGAAACGAACCCTCGAGCATCGCGGGAAGTTCGTTCCGAATAACGAACACCCGAACATTTTGGTGTTCGCTCATCTCTATTCCTTAATGATTAATTTCAGACAATTATTGCTGCCAGTCCCTTTTTTAATGTGTCACAAAAGACTGTACTAGACACTGACCACAAGGCACATCTGTGAAAAATGTAGTTTGATGTGTTGGACTTTCTTCGCTCATTGTCAGATGCAGTTGTTAATCATGCTTGTAAAGTTGTTTCTGCCAAACAGATTTGCATCATATCAGTGGAAGCGCAATTATCAGTTTGTTTTAATTTATGGCGTTGTCATCCCGAACAACAACCATAAAAGACAAGTCATTTAGGGAACAGAAATCTCTAGTGTATGGTCCGCTTAATGCATTGTGATCTACACAGGACTTGTGCGGAGATCTACTGGTAGATCATTGTCAGGATTCTGGTGCAGGATCGGAGTCTCCTGATTGTAACCAGCGCTGGAGGGTAGCCTAATCGAGTGAGGAAGAGATCTGTTGCACAGAGATGATGATGCAGCACAGAGGGTTTTAACAGGGACATAGTCAGGGAGGCAGCTGGGGTTCGTTACACAAAGATGATGATCCACTGTAATAAAGACAGATACGTAAAGAGAGAGAGAGAGAAAGAAAGAGAGCTTTGTTAAAGGCTCAGAGCACAACAAACAAGCAATGAGGGAGGGGCAGGTTTAGATAGGAAGTCCAATTAGTGCAGTATGGAGCTAAATGGGAGACAGGTAGCAGACTTGCCAGAACAAGAGCCAAGGACAAATTCAGCAAGGGAGCTGTCCAGAGGGCTAAATGGCTCAGCAGGTAGAGCTGCTGCCTGGAGTACAGGAGCTTCTGCGTTTGAGTCCTGACAATCATGTTCTACTGGTTGCCTTAGAGCAAAGGTTCTTCAATATAATTGCAGAAATGAAGAACGGCCTTTGCAAGACCACGATTCCCAATAAACCTATTGATATCATAATATCATCATCCCTTATTTATGACATGACAATATACAGTATTCTAGGTTGCTGTAATTTATGCAATTAAAGGACAAAAATTAAACAATGTACAGAAACAGAACTTGGGCCTAATGTCCGCGGACGGATTATCACTGTAGAATTCACGGACAGATGCCCACCGCAAATTTCGCTGCAATGTCTGCCCGTAGACATGCCATGTTAAAAGACTCTTCCCTGCCCACGAGCAGAAATCAACTGCGATTTTCTGTTCGCGGTGAAGAATCGTAGCATACTTTATTTTGTGCAGAAATCGCAGGGACATCTTCCATCGCAGTCAATGGAAGCCGTCTGATCTACGGCAATTTTGAAATCGCAGCGAATTCGCGTCCTAATGTCATGCCCTGCACTTGCCGCGGATCCGGACAGGTGAGTATAGAGTCTCTGGCCAGCACCAGGTCTGATTCTGCTGCGAGATTTCACAGTCGGAATCAGACTCGGCCGTAGGCATGTGGCCTTAGAAGTAGCTGCATAATGTTGTGGACTACTACAATACGCAATACTGAAACTATATCAAAAAGGAGGAAAAATCTTTTCTACAGCTTGTGACTTGATACAGTATAGACATAAACACATATGTATTGTGTTCTGCATCACATAGTAAGAATGAAGCCATAGTGACCTTCTATATGAATCATTGTTTCTGTTCCATTTGTGCTTATTAACATATAAAGTGTAATTTAATTTAACCGAAGCCACATCAGCAACACACTAATGTTAGCACATTGCAAAACTCACTGGCACGGTGGAAAGAAACGTGATTTAATGTCACCACCATATATCACAGTTTTCATGGTCTGCCCTTATTGTGCACATATTATTCTGCCATGTTCGCCTCTGCATAGAATAGTAGCAATATATATGTGAATAAATTATTCTTGCTTACAAATGCTAACTACACAGTGGAGCTATTTGTTTATCATACAGAACATTAAAGACAAACATACCAGTTCTTATAAATTCAAGTAATGAATGAAGATTGTCTGAGCAGAACTGTGAGAGCTGCTGAACATCAATATATCTTTTTTCCAACTCAGTTCCATTTGCATTAGATCAATTTATTCTCACAAAGTGTAGTCATTTCATTTCATTCCTATCTTCCACATGACGTTTGAAATAAATGTTCATAATTTTCTTCTTGTATACACAGCAAACATTTCCTCAAATAGCTACTCTAAGTGACTGTCAAAGTATTTTTAGCATTTGAATGCAACTGAGCTATGTGTCAGATGGACAGCAATGTATATTAACGGGCAACACATACACTCATTGTCCAAAAGAAGCCAAGCACCTAGAAGAAGTGGTTGGAATCGAATGAAACTTTATAAGTGGGATTGTAACGTTAATATAAGTAAGTGATTACAATAGCCTATTGGGCCACCTGTAGCTTGGATGCAAGATGTGATATGGGCGGGCAAGGAGGCATACAGGTTCTGTATGGTATTCTGTGGCATATCAGTCCACATTTGCTATAAGTGAGACTCTGGATCATGCAAACTTGTAGGCTGTTGAAGTTGGCATCATAGATGGTCCCATACATGTTGTATTGGCAATAAATCTGGCAACCAGGCAGCCAAGGAAGTGTGGCAATGTTGTGGAGACATTCCTGTGTGCAGCCGAGGGTTATCCTGCTGGGAAATGCCTCTTTGAAGCCCTGCCACGAGAGGAACACATGTGGCTGCAGGATGTCCTGAACATATCACTGAGCTGTCATTGTCCCTCATACCACTACTAGGGGTGACCGTCTGTTGTGATGGTCTGGGGGCCATAGCAGATACCAGCAGTGGTGGCAGTGTGCCTCTCCACAATAAAGGCAGGATTGAGGTGCTCACCTCTAGGTGTCCAGACATGAACACTCTCCCAACACCTCCTTACAGCCTAGTCAGAACTGCCCAGGAGGCGGGCAAGTAATTGATATGAACATCCAGCTTCTCGCATTCCAATAATGTGCCCGCTTTTAAACTCTATTAACTGTATGAAATCAGTTCCATTGCATTGTAGAGTCATGTCTAGTGATCATCAAGCTCTACACAAGTGGAAAAAGAGGTCCACTACACACAAGTAGCCTCTGGCCCTTTAAAGGGCAAGGGTAGAACCACTTTTAGGGCATCATGTGGTAAGACTGTTCATCTAATCACGCCACAACTGTAATCATTTGCATATCTGCCTAAGATGTAACTGCATGCCGAGTTTTGCAGCAAAATGACAACTCCTTCTAGGGGCACAATTTTTTTTGACAGAGTATACATGTAGGTTTTAACATACAGACTGTGCAGAGAAGCCTCAAAAGCAGTCTAACACATAGTGCCAGGATGCACTGAACGGCACACATGTACCGGAACATCTGCACAGCGTATGAGCTTTACGTGACTCTACAGAACGTTGGGGAGAATATCAGAGCTAAGATCCTGTGAGACTGCCAGATATGGACAAATAGGTACTGGCCAACCAACGAGACATTGTGGTTATTGACAAGGACAAGAAGACAGCAGTGGTGATACATATAGTGGCACCAAGTGACAGCAACATCAGGAAGAATGAGTATGAAAAGCTGTGAAGAAGTTCCAGGGCCTGAATGCAGAACTAGCTTGGATGTGGAAAGTGAAGGCCAATATAGTCCCAGTAGTGGTAAGGAAGACTTCATATAGAAGCAGATGTGACGTAGAAGCTCGTTGCCAATAAAGCTTGTTTACCTATCCTCGGACTCCCTGTCTTCTGCGTGCTGGATTCCCCTTCTTTCTGCTCCTTTCCCCTTACTGAAGGGATGTACTATGTGTGCAATGATATCAATAAAATTTAGAATATAGTTAAAAATGGGTATTCTATAGGGTGGGCTACGAGAAATTATCCCGGCACCACACTCTTGCCTTAAAGAAAACCTTTTTTTCCAATATCAACCAATCACAGCACAGCTTTCATTTTACCCCAGTAGTATAAGAAAATATTAGCTCCGCTGGTAATTGGTTACTATGAGTAATAAGGACAGATTTTCTTTTAGACAGCTTTCATAAGAGTGTGGTGCGGGGCTAGTTTTCCGTGGATCACCTTGTATAGAGATAGATGGTAAGGTATTTTGGTGGGCTCAACAAACCTCAATCCATCATTGGATGTGTCCTACTGACAAATGCCCTTTATTGTCTCTCACCTAATATCAAGCATTATTAAAGCTTTCCTGCATTATAAACTGCTTGTCCTGTTCTGTATAGCAGTGATATATCCTTATCCCTTACAAAGCATATCATGAGACATTTCGTATTTGTTCTTCTGGAAAGCATTTAAAGTTGGCTATCGATAACGGCTGCTGGGTCCCTATTATTAAACAGTCTTGGGTCTTTAACCCGGTGATGTTGTGTGCATTCCTGCTGCCGTGAAGGATGATTACACATTAAAATCAAGGATCTGTGTCAGCATTAATCTTGCATGACTATGTTTTTCCCCCAAACACCACACATCACACGTTTTGTAAATGTGACATATATACTTGAATATTGAGTAAGTGTCGGGTTAAAGAGCAACATTACTCTAGGGAATTTCAAATGCCTGCCACTTGCTTCCTTCCTCCCAAGTATCCGTCATACGTTTATTATTTATGGTTGTTTACAAGAGGTCATATTTCATTTTTATGAGGCTCAACTCTTAATTTAGTGATCTATTCATTTTAAAGGGATTTTTTAAATATTTTTTCTTGGCATAATAGTCTTGCAGATCTAACATAGAAATCCAAGCTTGCTGAAATACAAAAAATATTTAGCTTTAGTGGATAAGAATATATCTGCATATACTGTATTACTTGTGATATAGGTTATTTGATTACTATTTGAAGGCATAGAAAGGTTAGAATTAGAGATGAGCGAGCGTACTTGCTAAAGCAAACTACCCGAGTGAGTAGTGCCTCATGCGAGCACCTGCCCGCTCGTCTCAAAAGATTTGGGTGGCGGCGGGGGGCGGGGAGCGGCTCACTCCCACAACTCACCGCTCTCCCCCGCCGGCACCCGAATTGTTTGAGACGAGTGCGCAGGTACTCGCATAAGGCACTACTCGCTCGAGTAGTTTGCCTTAGCGAGTACGCTCGCTCATCTCTAGTTAGAATACATATAACCATTAAGCCCAACCTCCGTTTTCTTGTTATTAATTTAAGCAATGATCTCAAACCTGTGGCTCTCCAGCTGTTGTGTAGCTACAATTCCCCATAGGCAATGGCAACTTCAGACTGCCAAAGCATGCTTGGAGTCATAGTTTAGCAAAACTTGGTTAACTACAAGTTGGACACCACTGATCTGAAGGAAGTCAAAACACCCCCTCCCCCATCGTGACATAATAACTTTCTTATATATAACTTTCATATATATACATATATAGTACTAAAAGTTTGGATGAACATCTTCATTCCATGGTTTTTCTTTTTTTTAATTTTCTACATTTCAGATTCAAATTGAAGACATGAAAACTATGAAGGAACACATGAAATTAAGCAGTAAACAAAAGAGTGTTAAACCAGAATATGTTTTACATTTTAGATTCGTCAACATAGTCAACTTTTGCTTTGATGACAGCTTTGGTCACCCTTGACAAAACATTATCTAGGACTATTAGAAATGAACTGGTCCAAGTATTCAGTCAGGTTGGCACTTGAAAAGAAATTCTCACAGATCAGGGCATCCCCTCTATGTTGAAAATGATAAAAGAATTGTGTAGAATGCTCAATGTCTCACAGCTATGCACATCAATCTATCACCCCCAAATGGGTGGTTTTATTGAGAGATTCACAAAGACTCTGAAACAAATGCTTAAAAAGGTGGTAGACAAGAATGGGAAAGACTTGGACATTTTACTCCCTTATCTACTGTTTGCCATTAGGGAAGTAAAGCAGTCATCTGTATGATTTTCACCCTTTGAGCTTTTGTATGGGAGGTGTCCTCATGGTCTATTAGATGTGGCCAAAGAAACATAGGACAAGTCACCCCTTACAAAAGTGTGATAGAGCATGTTTCACAGATGCCTGACAGAATTGCAGCCATTATGCCAATGGTTAAAGAGCATATGGAACAGGCTCAACGAGCCCAGAAAAATATTTATGTTACAGGTGCCAAAGTTCACATATTTGTGTTTGGAGACAGGGTGTTTCTTGGAGAGTAGGTTTCTATCCAAATGGCAAGAGTCTTTTGAGGTAAAGGAAAATAAGGAGTGAGGTAACTTACAAAGTCTATTAGCCAAGTAAAAGGAAACGTGAACAGATTTACCATGTGAATCTGATACAAATGTGGAGAGACCGGCTTGTTCTGTCAGTGGAACAGGCTCTACCAATCCCTGATGAGTCAATACCGGAGGTAAAACTAGTCACTATTAGAGATGAGCGAGCACCCAAATGCTCGGGTGCTCGTTACTCGGGACGAAATTATCGCGATGCTCAAGGGTTCGTTTCAAGTAACGAACCCCATTGAAGTCAATGGGCGACTCGAGCATTTTTGTATATCGCCGATGCTCGCTAAGGTTTCCATTTGTGAAAATCTGGGCAATTCAAGAAAGTGATGGGAACGACACAGCAACGGATAGGGCAGGCGAGGGGCTACATGTTGGGCTGCATCTCAAGTTCCCAGGTCCCACTATTAAGCCACAATAGCGGCAAGAGTGCCCCCCCCCCCCAACAACTTTTACTTCTGAAAAGTCCTCATTAGCAATGCATACCTTAGCTAAGCACCACACTACCTCCAACAAAGCACAATCACTGCCTGCATGACACTCTGCTGCCACTTCTCCTGGGTTACATGCTGCCCAACCCCCCCCACCGCACGACGCAGTGTCCACAGCGCACACCAAAGTGTCCCTGCGCAGCCTTAAGCTGCACTCATGCCACACCACCCTCATGTCTATTTATAAGTGTGTCTGCCATGAGGAGGAACCGCAGGCACACACTGCAGAGGGTTGGCACGGCTAGGCAGCGACCCTCTTTAAAAGGGGTGGGGCGATAGCCCACAATGCTGTACAGAAGCAATGAGAAATATAATCCTGTGCCACCGCCATCAGGAGCTGCACACGTGGGCATAGCAATGGGGAACCTATGTGCCACATACTATTCATTCTGTGAAGGAGTCTGCATGCCCCAGTCAGACCGCGGTTTTTTATAAATAGTCACAGGCAGGTACAACTCCGCAATGGGAATTCCATGTGCACCCACAGCATGGGTGGCTCCCTGGAACCCACCGGCTGTACATTAATGTATCCCATTGCAGTGCCCATCACAGTTGAGGTAACGTCCGATTAAATGCAGGTGGGCTTCGGCCCACACTGCATGCCCCAAACTGACCGGGGTTTTTAATTCATAGACACAGGCAGGTACAACTCCCTATTGTGAAGTCCGTGTGGACCCACAGCATGGGTGGGTGCCAGGAAGCCACCGGCGGTACATAAATATATCCCATTGCATTGCCCATCACAGCTGAGGTAATGTCATATTTAATGCAGGTGGGCTTCGGCCCACACTGCATGGCCCAGTCAGACGGGGGTTCTTTAGAAGTGGACACATGCAGTTACAACTCCCTGTGGACCCACAGCACGGGTGGCTCCCTGGAACCCACCGGCTGTACATAAATGTATCCCATTGCAGTGCCCATTACAGCTGAGGTAACGTCCGATTAAATGCAGGTGGGCTTCGGCCCACACTGCATGCCCCAGTCAGACTGGGGTTCTTTAGAAGTGAACACATGCAGTTACAACTCCGTGTGAACCGACAGCATGGGTGGGTGCCAGGAAGCCACCGGCGGTACATAAATATATACCATTGCAGTGCCCATCACAGCTGAGGTAATGTCATGTTTAATGCAGGTGGGCTTCGGCCCACACTGCATGCCCCAGTCAGACTGGGGTTCTTTAGAAGTGGACACATGCAGTTACAACTCCCTGTGGACCCACAGCATGGGTGGCTCCCTGGAACCCACCGGCTGTACATAAATGTATCCCATTGCAGTGCCCATCACAGCTGAGGTAACGTCCGATTAAATGCAGGTGGGCATCGGCCCACACTGCATGCCCCAGTCAGACTGGGGTTCTTTAGAAGTGGACACATGCAGTTACAACTCCCTGTGGACCCACAGCATGGGTGGCTCCCTGGAACCCACCGGCGGTACATAAATATATCCCATTGCAGTGCCCAGCACAGCTGCTGTAACGTCAGCTTTAATGCAGGTGGGCAAAAAATTAATTGGATTACACTGTAGGCGAGGGCCCCAAAAAATTGGTGTACCAACAGTACTAATGTACCTCAGAAAAATTGCCCATGCCCAACCAAGAGGGCAGGTGAAACCCATTAATCGCTTTGGTTAATGTGGCTTAATTTGTAACTAGACCTGGAGGCAGCCCAGTTAAAATAAAAATTGGTTCAAGTGAAAGTTTCAATGCTTTAATGAGCATTGAAACGTATAAAAATTGTTTACAAAAATTATATGACTGAGCCTTGTGGGCCTAAGAAAAATTGCCCGTTCGGCATGATTACGTCAGGTTTCAGGAGGAGGAGCAGGAGGAGGAGGATGAATATTATACACAGATTGATGAAGCTAAAAGGTCCACGTTTTTGATGGTGATAGAGAACAATGCTTCCATCCGCGGGTGCAGCCTACGTATTGTTTAGGTATCGCTGCTGTCCGCTGGTGGAGAAGAGAAGTCTGGGGAAATCCAGGCTTTGTTCATCTTGATGAGTGTAAGCCTGTCGGCACTGTCGGTTGACAGGAGGGTACGCTTATCTGTGATGATTCCCCCAGCCGCACTAAACACCCTCTCTGACAAGACGCTAGCCGCAGGACAAGCAAGCACCTCCAGGGCATACAGCGCGAGTTCAGGCCACGTGTCCAGCTTCGACACCCAGTAGTTGTAGGGGGCAGAGGCGTCACGGAGGACGGTCGTGCGATCGGCTACGTACTCCCTCACCATCCTTTTACAGTGCTCCTGCCGACTCAGCCTTGACTGGGGAGCGGTGACACAGTCTTGCTGGGGAGCCAGAAAGCTGTCAAAGGCCTTAGAGAGTGTTCCCCTGCCTGTGCTGTACATGCTGCCTGATCTCTGCGCCTCCCCTGCTACCTGGCCCTCGGAACTGCGCCTTCGGCCACTAGCGCTGTCGGATGGGAATTTTACCATCAGTTTGTCCGCCAGGGTCCTGTGGTATAGCATCACTCTCGAATCCCTTTCCTCTTCGGGTATGAGAGTGGAAAGGTTGTCCTTATACCGTGGGTCGAGCAGTGTGTACACCCAGTAATCCGTAGTGGCCAGAATGCGTGTAACGCGAGGGTCACGAGAAAGGCATCCTAACATGAAGTCAGCCATGTGTGCCAGGGTACCTGTACGCAACACATGGCTGTCCTCACTAGGAAGATCACTTTCAGGATCCTCCTCCTCCTCAGGCCATATATGCTGAAAGGATGACAGGCAAGCAGCATGGGTACCCTCAGCAGTGGGCCAAGCTGTCTCTTCCCCCTCCTCCTCATCCTCCTCATGCTCCTCCTCCTCAATGCGCTGAGATATAGACAGGAGGGTGCTCTGACTATCCAGCGACATACTGTCTTCCCCCGCCTCTGTTTCCGAGTGCAAGGCGTCTGCCTTTATGCTTTGCAGGGAACTTCTCAAGAGGCATAGCAGAGGAATGGTGATGCTAATGATTGCAGCATCGCCGCTCACCATCGGGGTAGACTCCTCAAAGATTCCAAGGACCTGGCAGATGTCTGCCAACCAGGCCCACTCTTCTGTAAAGAATTGAGGAGGCTGAGTCCCACTGCGCTGCCCATGTTGGAGTTGGTATTCCACTATAGCTCTACACTGCTCATAGAGCCTGGCCAATATGTGGAGCGTAGAGTTCCACCATGTGGGCACGTCGCACAGCAGTCGGTGCACTGGCAGATGAAACCGATGTTGCAGGGTGCGCAGGGTGGCAGCGTCCGTGTGGGACTTGCGGAAATGTGCGCAGAGCCGGCGCACCTTTCCGAGCAGGTCTGACAAGCGTGGGTAGCTTTTCAGAAAGCGCTGAACCACCAAATTAAAGACGTGGGCCAGGCATGGCACGTGCGTGAGGCTGCCGAGCTGCAGAGCCGCCACCAGGTTACGGCCGTTGTCACACACGACCATGCCCGGTTGGAGGCTCAGCGGCGCAAGCCAGCGGTCGGTCTGCTGTGTCAGACCCTGCAGCAGTTCGTGGGCTGTGTGCCTCTTCTCTCCTAAGCTGAGTAGTTTCAGCACGGCCTGCTGACGCTTGCCCACCGCTGTGCTGCCACACCGCGCGACACCGACTGCTGGCGACGTGCTGCTGCTGACACATCTTGATTGCGAGACAGAGGTTGCGTAGGAGGAGGAGGAGGAGGGTGGTTTAGTGGAAGAAGCATACACCGCCGCAGATACCACCACCGAGCTGGGGCCAGCAATTCTGGGCGTGGGTAGGACGTGAGCGGTCCCAGGCTCTGACTCTGTCCCAGCCTCCACTAAATTCACCCAATGTGCCGTCAGGGAGATATAGTGGCCCTGCCCGCCTGTGCTTGTCCATGTGTCTGTTGTTAAGTGGACCTTGGCAGTAACCGCGTTGGTAAGGGCGCGTACAATGTTGCGGGAGACGTGGTTGTGCAGGGCTGGGACCGCACATCGGGAAAAGTAGTGGCGACTGGGAACTGAGTAGCGTGGGGCCGCCGCCACCATCATACCTTTGAAAGCCTCCGTTTCCACAACCTTATACGGCAGCATCTCCAGGCTGATCAATTTGGCTATGTGCATGTTTAACGCTTGAGCGTGCGGGTGCGTGGCGGCGTACTTGCGCTTGCGCTCCAACACTTGCGCTAGCGACGGCTGGACGGTGCGCTGAGAGACATTGGTGGATGGGGCCGAGCACAGCGGAGGTGAGGGTGTGGGTGCAGGCCAGGAGACGGTAGTGCCTGTGTCCTGAGAGGGGGGTTGGATCTCAGTGGCAGGTTAGGGCACAGGGGGAGAGGCAGCGGTGCAAACCGGAGGCGGTGAACGGCCTTCGTCCCACCTTGTGAGGTGCTTGGCCATCATATGTCTGCGCATGCTGGTGGTGGTGAGGCTGGTGGTGGTGGCTCCCCGGCTGATCTTGGCGCGACAAAGGTTGCACACCACTGTTCGTCGGTCGTCTGCACTCTCAGTGAAAAACTGCCAGACCTTTGAGCACCTCGGCCTCTGCAGGGTGGCATGGCGCGAGGGGGCGCTTTGGGAAACAGTTGGTGGATTATTCGGTCTGGCCCTGCCTCTACACCTGGCCACCGCACTGCCTCTTCCAACGTGCCCTGCTGCTGCACTTGCCTCCCCCTCTGAAGACCTGTCCTCAGTAGGCGTAGCAAACCAGGTGGGGTCAGTCACCTCATCGTCCTGCTGCTCTTCCTCCGAATCCTCTGTGCGCTCCTCCCTCGTACGTACTCCAATTACTACTACCTGAGTGATAGACAACTGTGTCTCATCGTCATCGTCCTCCTCACCCACTGAAAGCTCTTGAGACAGTTGCCGGAAGTCCCCAGCCTCATCCCCCGGACCCCGGGAACTTTTCAAAGGTTGGGCATCGGTCGCGACAAACTCCTCCAGTGGGAGAGGATTCGGAACCATTGCTGCCCATTCTGGGCAGGGGCCCGAGAACAGTTCCTGGGAGTCTGCCTGCTCCTCAGAATGTGTCATTGTAATGGAGGGAGGAGGCTGGGAGGAAGGAGGAGCAGCAGCCAGAGGATTCAAAGTTGCAGCAGTGGACGGCGTAGAAGTCTGGGTGGTCGATAGATTGCTGGATGCACTTTCTGCCATCCACGACAGGACCTGCTCACACTGCTCATTTTCTAATAAAGGTCTACCGCGTGGACCCATTAATTGTGAGATGAATGTGGGGACGCCAGAAACGTGCCTCTCTCCTAATCCCGCAGTAGTCGGCTGCGATACACCAGGATCAGGAGCTCGGCCTGTGCCCACACCCTGACTTGGGCCTCCGTGTCCTCGCCCGCGTCCACGTCCTCTAGGCCTACCCCTACCCCTCAGCATGCTGTATTACCAGTAGTGCAGAAACAGAACGCTGTAATTAAATGTGCCGCTTATTGGCCTGTGGTTGGAGGCTGACTTCCCTTACGGAACGCACAGCAGAGCCAGGAAACAATTTTGCGCACGCCTGTAGTGAGACGTAGGTGCGTATGACTGAGCTAGTGGAATTCACAGCGCAGAAGCAGTCAAGTGGCCAAAGGCCAGTAGTAGGCCTTAAGTATTTTGCTTCTATTTTTTTTAAATGCTGAGCTGATACAGCAGACAGATACTGTAGGCAGCGTATAATATTATGTATACTGTTTCCCTCTGGCAGGATGACGGCGATCATGTAACAGAGACAGCAGATCCAGGAAACAATTTTGTGCAAGCCTGCTGTAACGCTTAGCTGCGTATTAATTAGGACTACTACCCCCAGCAGATAGATACTGTAGACAGCGTATAATATTATGTATACTCTTTCCCTCTGGCGGGATGACGGCGCTGATGTAACAGAGACAGCAGATCCAGGAAACAATTTAGCGCAAGCCTGCTGTAACGCTTAGCTGCGTATTAATTAGGACTACTACCTCCAGCAGATAGATACTGTAGGCAGCGTATAATATTATGTATACTGTTTCCCTCTGGCGGGATGACGACGATCATGTAACAGAGACAGCAGATCCAGGAAACAATTTTGCGCAAGCCTGCTGTAACGCTTAGCTGCGTATTAATTAGGACTACTACCCCCAGCAGATAGATACTGTAGGCAGCGTATAATATTATGTATACTGTTTCCCTCTGGCGGGATGACGGCGATCATGTAACAGAGACAGCAGATCCAGGAAACAATTTTGAGCAAGCCTGCTGTAACGCTTAGCTGCGTATTAATTAGGACTACTACCCCCAGCAGATAGATACTGTAGGCAGTGTATAATATTATGTATACTCTTTCCCTCTGGCGGGATGACAGCGCTGATGTAACAGAGACAGCAGATACAGGAAACAATTTTGCGCAAGCCTGCTGTAACGCTTAGCTGCGTATTAATTAGGACTACTACCCCCAGCAGACACGCAGTAAACTGAAGATGGTCACAGGCAGCCCAAATATAGTATTTTTCCCCAATTTTTTGGAAAAAGCCCACTGCCTATATAGCCTGAATATCTCTTTCCCTGCCTTACCAGTACTGGCCCTATACTCTGTACAATGACTGCAGACTGCGGACGCAATGCTCTGCACGGCCGATATACAAAAAAAAAATTGTGCAACACTGCTAAAAGCAGCCTCAACAGTACTGCACACAGTCAGATGTGGCCATAAGAAGGACCGTTGGGGTTCTTGAAGCCTAAAATAACTCCTAACGCTCTCCCTATAGCAGCTCCGGCACCAGCAGCACTTTCCCTGATCTCTGTCAGAATGCATCTGTGGCGAGCCACGGGAGGGGCCGATTTATATACTCGGGTGACACCTGATCTCGCCAGCCACTCACTGCAGGGGGTGGTATAGGGCTTGAACGTCGCAGGGGGAAGTTGTAATGCCTTCCCTGTCTTTCTATTGGCCAGAAAAGCGCGCTAACGTCTCAGAGATGAAAGTGAAAGTAACTCGAACATCGCGTGGTACTCGCCTCTAGTAACGAGCATCTCGAACACGCTAATACTCGAACGAGTATCAAGCTCGGACGAGTACGTTCGCTCATCTCTAGTCACTATCTGATATACAAAAGAAAGATGCTAAACAGTGAAGAAGTTTTATCTGAGAAACCAGAGAAGACAATTGTCATAAAACATAGCATTTTAACAGGACCTGGAGTTAGGGTACATGTCATACTCTACAAGATTCCTAAGGCCCGATGAGATGGAGTCTCAAGAGAAATAGAAGCTATGTTGGAGTTGGTTATGTTGGCTACTATAGGCTGTTCATACCCAATTTTGCAGCTATAGCAGTGCCATCAACGGATCTCACCAAGGTGAAATAGTCAGTTATGATTAAATGGAGTCCGAAAGCTGAAAAATCACGGGAATCGGAGAAGGTATGTCATAGATTAGCAATGAAGAAGAACATCCTGTCATTTTTTTTTTAAAGTAGAATAATAAATAAGCATGGGAAGAACTATGATATTGTAGAAAAGGAATGCTTGGCCATTAAGTGGGCTCTCGAGTCCATTAAATACTATTTGTTGAGGAGAAAGTTAACGTTACTTAAGTTAATCATAGACCATGCCCCTCTCAAATGGATGAATTGAAATAATGAAATATTAGAGTATACAGATGGTTACTAGCCCTACAATCTTATAATTCTCCAGTAGAGCACTGTCTCAGAAGTGTGCAGGGAATTACAGATGCATTATCATGAGTACACTGTCTGGTGGTTGCAGTTGCCCAGTCCGGATGACCTCAGAGATAGGGGATGGAGGAATATGGGACATTCATACAGGCTTGCTTGTAGAGGGTAGGTATATATCACCCATGTTTCTCTCCTGTGTGGAGTAGCAGGGAAAGACTCACCTGCTGGCTGATTAATTGACTTAGTCAGTGGCTGGATATTTAAGGAGCAGCTAGAACAACAGTAGACGCTCTGCCTGGGGACACAGAAAGCCTGACTGTGTTTGAGACAAAATGTGAGGAAGGTTGCTAAGTGTGTTTTCAAGCTGCCAGGGAGAAGCTCTCCAGCTGATAGAGAGGGACACATTCTAGATAGTTAATGCTGGACAGGCAAGGATTTGATTTTTTCCTGTGTTTTACTTTGTTTTACTTGCAACCTTGCTAATAAATTTAGTCAAGTGTTGGCTTAAACTTGTTCTTTGCTGCTTGGCTTGGTTTTGGGTGAAGGTGATACATGCCTTTAATGTCAGCAAAGGTAATCCCGAGCTCAAATCATATACAGTATATTCTCTCCTTCACTTTTTGTTCTGCCTGTTGTTAAGGTATCTGAAATGCTTCTACTTGACGATAAAATGTGCATTTCAAAAACAAGAGCTACACAGCTGACTGTTTAGTTTACAGGATGGACAAAACCTAATGTAAACTGGGCCTTACGTTAGATCCATACCACATTTTGGCCGTACAGTTGAGTATATGGCAACAAGATAAAATGTTCCAGATGCATACTGTACACTTTCTATAGGCTTTTATGAAGGAGATGCATAACAAAAAAGTGTGCTTTTAGTACATGCTTTGGTGATTTACATCTGGATACTTTGTTTTTTTAGTGTGGCCAAGCTACACTCTTCAGGACACTGCAACCCCCCCCCCCCCCCAAAAACTATAAAGTATGCATTCTTTTCAGTGGCAAGACTTCTTAGACTATGTTGACATAGCTATTTATGAGGTGGACCTGTGTTGTATTTTTCTCATGGCCATTTTACACGGGCCAACAGTCTTTTAAATAACTGCATAAGCACTGTTGTCACCGCTAAGGTCTTCAGCGCTTGTGCAGAGCGTTTAGGAATAAAAAGAGAGGAAGAAGCCCTGGAGGGTGCAGGTAGGACTCTAAGACCAGAGGCATACCCAGCACCCGAGTGATCCAAAAAAAGCCATGTGTCTTCAATCAGAGCTTCAATCAGAGCTGCTAGTGCTGTACAGAACAAGAACGACCTCACTGCAATGTGGGTCGACAACAGTCAAAAAACCTACAAGTCTGTAAGCTCTGATTTAACAAAATAGACTATGAACATTGTTTAAAAGGATAGCCAAATGGAGCTACCCAGTGTATGCTTAGAGTGTATTTTCATGTATTTTCACAAAAATAGAAAAATGGCTCCAGCTTCAAAACATAAAAAGTCCAAACTTTATTAAAGCATATTCAAAACGAGATGGGGTGCACAACCCATGTAAAAACAATGGCAGACATATATGGGTTGTGCACTCCATCTCGTTTTAAACATGCATTAATAAAGTTTGAACTCTTTATGCTTTGAAGCTAGAGACATTTTTCTATTTTTGACTCTTGCCTGAGAAGCGGCTCAATGTTTTCCTTTCTCTTTGTGCTTCAAATGAATTACCCATTAAGCCAGAGACTGACATTTTTTGGATGGTGAGCTGATGCCTTTTCTTTTTTTTTGTTTGTATTTTTATGTACCAGGATATGATCAGAGGTCCAATTACCAAAAGGCAAGCATTCCTCCAATGTTTTGCTCATGGATCTCTTCTAAAAGCAAATAAATCACACATTGTTTAAAACTCCTTGGACAAGCATTACCTGTGACCACCAAATGTTTAGCCCTATAGGAGGCTGAAGCTCACAAAACTTCTGGGGCCTGATGTTATCTAGTGCTGATATTTTGCTGTTCAAATAAAAAAATAACTTACTCTATATAATATAGTTAAAGATGCTTTGGGTCATTTTACATCTCACCATGACCTGTGATGATTCCTCTTTGGTTAACTTTAGAGATGAGCAAGCATACTCGCTAAGGCAAACTACTCTGCAAACGCTTAATAAAAAACACTATGAAAAATGTTTGAAAATCATAGCATTTTTTGCAATCATTTTCAAAAGCTGAAAAATTAGTGTCTGCTAAGGTGACCCAAAGGTGTTAACTAGAGATGAGCGAGCATACTCGCTAAGGCAAACGACTCGAGTGAGTAGTGCCTTATGCGAGTACCTGCCCGCTCATCTCTAAAGATTCGGGTGCCAGCAGGGGAGAGCGGTGAGTTGCGGGAGTGAGCAGGGAGGAGCAGGGGGGGAGAGAGTGAGAGAGATCACCCCCACCCCCCCATTCCTCCCCGCTCTCCCCTGCCGTTCCCTGCCCCTGCCAGCACCCGAATCTTTAGAGACGCGCGGGAAGGTACTCGCATAAGGCACTACTCACTCGAGTCGTTTGCCTTAGCGAGTATGCTCGCTCATCTCTAGTTAACACCTTTGGGTCACCTTAGCAGACACTAATTTTTCAGCTTTTAAAAATGATTGTAAAAAATGCTATGACTTTCAAACATTTTTCATAGTGTTTTTTATTGTGTTTTTAGTGATATTTTTATTTTAAAACATTTAAAAGGTGTTTTTTGTTTTGCATTTTTAAGTCCTATAGAGAGGTCTATGGTGAAAAACACCAGAAAAAATCCACAAAGAGGTGATAATTTAGGAGGTTACAGATCAGGCATACTGAGTCATAAATCCACGTGCTAAATCTAGCTCATATGCTAATATCTGGATAGTTCTGTTAGCGCAATTGTGCTATTTGATACACTGTGTGTACCCTAATAGTTATGATTAATATGAGTTTGGAGGAGCCAATGAAAGACCATTTTAGGGCTTAGTCAGACGGGCGTTTTTTGCCGCGATTTGCGGATCGCATGACGGATGCGCATCCGCAAATCGCGTGACCGGTGCGCGCATGTCGTTCCGCAAATCGCCCAAAAATCTGCTCCTAGCCGCGTTTCATTAGAAACGGGCCGGAGCTGTCCAGCGCATTGCATTCAATGGAGACGGCAATAGAGCCGTCTCCATTGAAAGCAATGCGCTGCGGGCGAGCCCGGGATGAATTGTCGGTAAGGGCTTAAATATATAAGCCCTTACCTGCAATTCATCCTAAAATGTGTAAAAATAAAAAAAAATTGCATTCTCACCTTCTGCCGGCAGCTCCGAGCGGCCGTCCTGCAGTGGGTGTGAAGGGGGTGTGAGTCAGACCTGCCCCCTGATTGGCTCAGCGCTGAGCCAATCAGAGGCATGCCTCACTCACACCCATTCATGAATTCATGAATGGATGTGAGTCAGACCTGCCCCTGATTGGCTCAGCGCTGAGAGGCAGCAGTCACTCACCCATTCATGAATTCATGAATGGGTGTGTGAGTGAAACCGGCCTCTGATTGGTCAGGCTGTGACCAATCAGAGGCGGATCATTCAGCAGGCGGGGATTTTAAAGCCCCGCCGGCTGAATAGTGCAGAGAAGCAGTTCAGGAGAACTGACAGCGGCCGCGGCTGGACTCCGGCTGCAGCGGAAAGGTGAGTATACAATTTTTTTTTATTTTAACACATTTTAGCATGAATTGCAGGGAAGGGTTTATATATTTAAACCCTTCCCGACAATTCACCCCGCGCACGCCGGCAGCCCATTGCTTTCAATGGAGCGGCTGTATTGCCGCTCCATTGAATTCAATGGGCAAACATCGTTCTTCTCTGCCACAGCTGTTACAGCTGTGGCAGAGAAGAATGATTTGTCTTCTATATGTTCTCAATGGGGTCGGCGCTGCTGCCGCCGGCCCCGTTGAGCGCATATACAGAAGCGAACAGAAATCGCAGATCGCAGATAGGTGCGATCTGCGATTTTTTGTTCTATAATTTTTCGGACGAGCGCATAAAAAGCGCTCATGTGTCCGATACCATTGCGAAGCAATGGTTTTAAAAAATCGCCGGACGCATACGCATGCGCAAATCGCGGCAAAAAACGCCCGTCTGACTAAGCCCTTAGTGTGTATACCACAGGACAGTTGCCTTTATTTCGGCAGAAAAGGTTTATATCGTAATTCAAACAAAGGAAGGTGGGACATTTAGATACTTTACAAAATTTTGTGTGCTGATAGGTCATTCTCACAGGGTGTGGTTATGATGTAATCAGAAAAGGGTAGGAGATTATCAGACATGCTCAGTAGAGATTTTGCCAACTTGAATCTTCTTTCTTGGCCTTTTTCCTGCTTGTCCTGTTTACTCTGATTGAGGTGTGCTAATTTAATTATTCCAATGCCAGTCTTTGTGTGTTCTGCTTCTTTGAAGCTTCTGTTGGTTTCATGTGAAAATAAGAGACCAGTTTAACCTGTTTATGTAAACAATACATTTCTTTGTAATTTCATATGGGGGATGGTCTCTTCCCCAAGGAGGTTTAAAGACTGAAACACAAGTAGTGTCCTCCATCTTAAATCTACACAGCTGAACAACAGATAATACAAGGGGCTGCTGATAAGTCTTTGGCTTTACCCAGAAAGAGTCGAGATAGGAAGATGAAACTTTACATTTATTCCGCATACTCTCCACTGATGTCAACACACTTCTTACATCGGTATTCCAAGTTCTGTAAGCCTTGCAAAAAAAGGATTTCGGTTGTGCTTTAAACCAGTCATCCGTAGCAGCCATGGTATCAGAAATGGTGTGAAATTTGGTAGCCTTGAGGTGTTTCTTCAGGTTTGGAAATAGATGATAGTCGGACGGAGCTGGATCTGGTGAATAAGGTGGGTGGTCAACCAGCTGGAAGCCTAACTCCACCAGTTTTGCTGTGGTCGCTTGTGCAGTGTGAGCGGAGGCGTTGTCTTGCAGGAACAAGATTCCTTTGGACAGCTTGCCGCGCCTTTTTGCCTTCAGAGCTGCCTTCAGTTGGTCCAAAATTTCAATGTAATACCTTGCATTGATGGTGGAACCATTTTGAAGGTGGTCCACTAGCAGCACGCCCTCCTTATCCCCGAACACAGATGCCATCACCTTAGTGGCTGATTTTTGCACCCTGAACTTCTTTGGGCGAGGAGAACCACCTTGGTTTCAGGGTCATACAAATATATCCAGGTCTCATCCATAGTGACCAGTCAATCCAGGAAGCTCTTATCTGTCTGGAAATGCTGACAAATGGATCGGGAAGTTTTCACTTGCATGCTTTTCTGATCTGTTGTCAAACATTTGGGGGCCCGCTTTGCAGATAGCTTCTTCATGTTCAAATGTTCATGGATAATGACACAAACACATTCACGAGAAATCCCCATAATGTCTGCTATTCCTTTAGCTGAATTTGGCCGATTCTCCAGTATGAGGTTGTGCACAGCATTTACGATCTCCGGAACAACAACCTCTCTCAGTCGTACAGGACGTTCCTCATCATTGGTGCTGAAATGGCCCGTTTTAAGTGTGGCAACCCAGTTCTTAACTGTAGAATATGAAGGGCATTGATCCCCCAATGTCTGCGACATATCCCCATGAATATCCTTTGCGGACTTTCCTTGCAGAAGCAAAAAATTTTATCACTCCTCTCATTTGCTGTGAATATCGCCTTAGACTCCGCCATTTTGTTTTCCCGCGTGCCTAGATCACTGTTGCCATAAGCTACAAACACTAAATTTTGAAAACATATATTAGACACATAAGGCTTTCACGTGATGTAACATTCGTTACCATAGAAACAAAAAAAGGACACAAAACCAAAGACTCATCAGCAGCCCCTCATACACATACAAAATGGCGAACATCTCCATCATCTTCCACAGTTCTTATCAGTTTGAATTTCAAAATTTTTCTGTGCCTGTCATTTTTGAGATGACCTTTGGCTATTAAGACTTTTAAATCCATTAAACTGTGACCTGGTCTAGAGAAATGCTTCCCTACAGGTGTATCCAGCTTCTTCATTGGCTTTCCTTTCTTTCACACTGAGGTTGTGTGTTATTTTGTGTGGAAAGGAAAGCCATAAAATATAATTGTTCTAGTTAGCCAACAAAGATATCACCTCTACAATGCTGTTTTATTTTTATACAAGAGTATTTAACACCACACTTCTATAGGACATAGCTGAGCAAGTTTGCCCATCTGTTTCCATGACTCCCATAGAAGTGCTTTTAGTACATGCTTGACAGATTTACATCTGGATACTTTGTTTTTATATTGTGGACAAGTTACACTCTTTAAGACACTGCAAACCCCCTAAAACTTATAAAGTGTGAATTTATTTTCAAAGGCAAGACATCAAAGACATTAGATCCATTAAACTGTGACCTGGTCTGGAGAAATGATTCCTTATGGGTATATCCAACTTCTTCATTGGCTTTCCTCTCTTTCACACTGAGGTTGTGTGTTATTTAATGTGAAAAGGAAAGCCATAAAATATAATTGTTTACTCGTCTGTTTCCATGACTCCCAAGGAAGTGAATGGAAAAAGCCACACACATGCCTGGCCAACTCCCCTTTAATTCACCACTGGGCAGGCAGTAACTGCCTCATAAGGCTGGACATGAGTCAGTGGGCCTTTGTTCTGATCATATGTGTCAGTCCCAAAGGTGGGACTCTCATCTCTTAGATATTTATAGCATATTCTGTGGATCTGCCATAAATGTATAAGATTAGAATATTCCTTCAAAGAAGCTGTAAATCTGAAATCAGTGATAGGCAGTAGTCTGAGCCATTTAAACAGGAACAGTTATTTAGTCCCATACTGAAAGAAATAATGTGAACGTACTTAATAACTGCTTTAAAAAAATTCTAAATTTGCATTAGCCAATGGGTTTTCTAATGTATAACTGTAATGCTGACATATACAATTTAGTTATTGCTAAGGAGATATTCACAACATGTAGTATTGCAGTTACTGTGACAAACATGAACATTTTCTTTACTACTATAACTTGACAGGTATTAAATCATGCCAACCAAAGACTATAAAAGAAGTGGAATAATACTCTGTACACAAGAATCTGTACATTGCATTTGTCCAATATTGAGAACAGCAGCTTAGACATTTTTTTATTAAAATATTTGACCTTGTTGAATGTTTTTAAAGTCAATCACAAAGCCTGAAATGATAGAGGAAGAAACATGTGGATATCAAAGGGTTAATCCTAAATGGCTAATACGTCCACCTCAGCCTAATATTTAAAGGGGTTGTACCGCGAAAGCAAGTGGGGGTATACACTTCTGTATGGCCATATTAATGCACTTTGTAATGTACATTGTGCATTAATTATGAGCCATACAGAAGTTATTCACTTACCTGTTCCGTTGCTAGCGTCCTCGTCTCCATGGAGCAGTCTAATTTCAGTGTCTAATCGCCTGATTAGACGCGCTTGCGCAGTCCGGTCTTCTCCCTTCTGAATGGGGCCGCTCGTGCCTGAGAGCTGCTCCTCGTAGCTCCGCCCCGTCACGTGTGCCGATTTCAGCCAATCAGGAGGCTGGAATCGGCAATGGAACGCACAGAGCCCACGGTGCACCATGGGAGAAGACCTGCGGTCCACCGTGGGTGAAGATCCCGGCGGCCATCTTCGCAAGGTAAGTAAGAAGTCACCGGAGTGCGGGGATTCGGGTAAGTACTATCCGTTTTTTTTTTTAAACCCCTGCATCGGGTTTGTCTCGCGCCGAACGGGGGGGCTATTGAAAAAAAAAAAAAACGTTTCGGCGCGGGACAACCCCTTTAAGTAATGGTAGGAATCCTGAGGTTTGCAGAGTGGTTGCCTGTTTTCTAGTATCAGTATATGCTTTATCACCAGGAAGCAAAGTTTGACTAACAGAAAGACATTTACATGTTACCTTGGTTAATGACTTTTATATTCTGTTTGCAAAATCTGTTAAATTATTTGTAGTCTAAAAGCATAAGAAGTGTATTTTCTTCTTTGGACAATAAAACTGCTCGTTTAATGCTGACCTAGTATACTGTTGATCGCAGCTACTAAAGATACATAGTAGAAGCTATTATTATGTGTGAAGGAATTAGAGATGAGGGAGCATGCTCGGTAAGCTCAGTTACTCGAGCAAGCCTCGCTTATCTCGAGTAACTGCCTTCTCCTCCGAGCGTGCTCGGGGAGGCAGCGGACGGCAGGGGAGAGTGAGAGAGATCTATCTCTCCCCCCTGCTACACCCTGCCGCCCGCCGCTCACCCCTGCCCCCCCCCCCCCCGAGCACGCTCGGAGGAGAAGGCAGTTACTCGAGATAAGCGAGGCTCGCTCGAGTAACTGATCTTACCGAGCATGCTCGCTCATCTCTAAAAGGAATGTCTCTATTTATTCTTTAGTTTCTGAAGTTCCTGAATGTATCCCATTTAGAATTTGTGCATCACTTATATTTTCTGATACTTTCAGTATTATTTTAGATATTATTAGGTATTATTTCATCAATCATCTGCTAAGGTTACACAATGACAGTTTCACTAAGAAGCAAAGACTTAATTTAACAAATTCTAAACATAAGTTCTGTGAAATCCTGATACGTCCTTGAATCAAACTACTAACGACCATTTGACTGTGAGTATGTATGTTTGTGTGTGGGTGCTTCTCATACTCCACCCCTGGTGACATCATTGCTCTGCGCCCTGGTGACGTCAAAACAGATCCTACAACATATATAAAACACAGAGCCTGACCGACAGAAGAACAACAAAATTAGGGCTCCTGGAAGGGGAGGACAAAAATAACAAAATGAGAATACAACTAAGCCATTATTATCTCAGACACAACTTAGCAATCATGACAGAAGACACCGACCTACCACAGAGATCTGATGGGCTGAAGGACCTGCGATGACGTCACTGCTGTGGGATAAGCCATTGTGCAGATTGGTAGAAAGTACTGTCTACTGGATAGGCTGACAGCAGCCACGAGGACCTGTGATGATGTCACTGTCATGTGATCACCTGTGTGGGTGGAGTCAGAGATTACATGACCAGGGGGTGATCACTGTATCCAGGAGTCTGCTGAGCTGGTGATGTCTGGAAATCAGCATGGATGAATCGCAGCTGTGTGTGTGTGATGTGTGTAATCAGGATGCATGTGGAACAGCTGTGTGTGTGATGTGTGGGGATCATAATGGATGTACCATGTAGCACAGCTGTGTGGTGCATTGCACCACCAGAAGCACTGGTAGTATAATTTTCTAATAATTACTAGTATATAATAGTGAAGAGGACTGCCGAGCTGCGCGAGCAGAGAGAATGAGACAAAGAAGAGCCAACAAAAGTAAAGAACAGCGAGATGCAGGGTTCCAGCAAGTGGCTCCTGAGCATGGATATTTATATGTATAAATTGCCGTTGCTGTCCTGGCTTGGCTTTCTACTAGTACTATGCTTTTGGTCAGGTGGACTTCTGATAAGGAGAGTCTAATACTACATGTGTCATCAGATGGACTTCTGACACGGATAGCCTAATATTAAATGTGTGGTTAGGTGGTCATCTTATAAGAAGGGTTGAAAGCTATTGTACATGTGTGGTCAGACGGTCTTCTGATAAGGAGAGCCTGCTACATATAGTCAGATGTTCTAATAGCCTTATCCCTCCTGAGCGGTTGAATGAACTTAACAAGGAGATCCTTAGCCTAATGCTCGATATGGCCATATGATCTTTCATTCTTCAACTTAAGCTACATTTATGTGTTTTCTAATATTACATTACAATATTGAGTCAGAAACGCTATCTTTTCCCCTTAGGGAGAGCACCTAGGCACCTACTCCTCTGGGTAATATGCAAATAAGGGAGATGAAACAAAACCTCCACGTTGCCACCTATTGGATGGCAGCAATACCTAAAGTCAACAACATTGAACATGGCATACTGTAGCATGATGAAGCTCACTCAGATAGCAGAGTTTTTGAAACTACTGCAGTTCTTAGAATTGTAGGGAGAAATACATCATTTAAATAGTAACCCATATTCTCAAGCCTCTGTGCTGCAGAATAGAGAGTGAAAGACTGAGATTTTATAGTCTTTCCTTCAATTTGCCTAAAAGGGAGGAAATGGGGATATATGGAATGGGAGGGGTGACTGAAAACACAGTCAAACCCCATCATTTAAACATAACCTGCTAAACCATATTTCATAGATTCACACCGTTACCTAGCTGATTCAATAGTACGACATCATTTTCTACCAAATGTGTTCTAATAATTGTTTGGATTTCTTTGCCAGTAATTATTCTGCATGCATTTTTTGTTCCACTAGTCTATTAACACTAGAAGTGAGCTCGAATTTTAAATTACACTACAAATCCATCAGCATATGTCGCCCGTTATGCTTCAGTCAATTTGCTATACATTTACTAATTCTTTTCTTGCTAAATGTATTGCAGTATCTTAACTTTAAAGATTTTAGTAGAATTAAAAGTCCTAAGCCATTGGATTTTGGTGGTAGAAAATAAGAATTTTTGTACGAGTCAATGCCGCAACATATAACAAACCTGCAAAATAACGGCACTTTACTGAATCAATTACAGTTGCAAAACCCCTTGAGTCAGACTAGAATAGAACATCCACTTGCGAAGTACATTATTACTAGCACGAGCATGCTGGTAATAGTAATAATCACCGGCCGCAAAAATATCTCTTTTTATCCAAATCCTGCTTTGTCATACATAGTTATTGTACCATAGACTGAAATATACTTCATGCTTTGATGTGGCTCGTTTTGTGCAGGTCAGACATTCATTGTATGGATTTGAATCTGGTATTTATTTGGATATCCCTCATTCTGAAGGGTTTGAGGTCACCTATTCCTTGCAGGATGTAAATTAGTACAGATTATTACCACTGACTGGTATGGATAATGGAGCTTCAAATCTGGGTT
Source organism: Eleutherodactylus coqui (assembly GCF_035609145.1). Lineage (NCBI taxonomy): Eukaryota > Metazoa > Chordata > Amphibia > Anura > Eleutherodactylidae > Eleutherodactylus > Eleutherodactylus coqui. Next base: position 137,666,841 of record NC_089842.1, read on the forward strand.
AAAGCTTTTCAGTGATATACGAGAAGACATGCTTTTAAAGCGCATAAATATATATTGGAGTGTAAGTTCCTGTGTTCTTGGAAAAAGCATATTTCCTGCAGTTAATTTAATGGGATTACAGTTAATTAGAAAAAAATAAATTCACTTTGTGGTTAAAGTTTAAAGCTAAATGGGGTCAAGAGCATATTTCTGGTAGAACTGGGGTATACCGCATCTATGAGGCTTGGAAGAAAGGCACTTGGCTAAGGAAGATTTTAGTGTTCAACCTTCCCTCAGCACTATATTTTCGGTGTGACACTGTTATGTGTTTGCCCAGTAGTTTCTTGAGTGAGTCAATGCGCTATGGAGTGATTCAGGTTTATGGTGGCATGGATATGAAAAACTATAAAGTCAAGTTTGAGAGTCCAGATTAATATTGTCCATCCATGATGCTGAGGTTCTAAATGGGGGCGGAGAATGTTTCTGAAGAGTTAATCTAGGCTGCTGAGAGATAGATGATTGGGTTAGATATAGGAAAGTAAATTTGGAAAAAATAGGCTGAAGTTGCTGAAAGTGCAAATAGAAATTTTAGCAATAATCAAATTGCTCTGTTGCCGTCCCTAAACCGTGTTCATCCCATCTTGTAGCAAAAGATTTACTTTGTGCAAGTCTTATTATGGCAGCCTGTGGGACATAACATTAAGTCACCTATGTGACAGCTACAGAACTTCATATAATTCACCCCACCCCTCTTCCCCTCCCCTGCTCATCCTGGTAATAAGGGCAATAATGATTGGGGACAAGAAAAGACAAGCCATGTTGGTCTGAAACAATATTGCTTTGGGAAGGCAATTGTTGTCTGGTTCCTCTCTGCAATCTGTGTGTCATACTCAACTATGCAATATAAATAAAGCCTATAATCACACTTTTATTGATATTCTGTGATAAGGCGTCTTAAGAAAGTTAATGAAAGGAAAGTTAAATAAATGTAAAAATAAATGAAACTAACATAATAAAATATAACAACTCGTAATATATATTATATACAGTACTGTGCAAACGTTTTAGGCAAGCGTGGAAAAAATGTTGCAGAGTAAGAATGCTTGCAGAAAAAGAAGTGTCAATAGTTTATTTTTGTTAATTACATTGTGAAGTGAAGGATCAAAAAAGAAATCGGTGTGACCATCTTTTGCCTCCAAAACGGCATGAGTTCTTCTAGGTACACTTGTACAAAGTCAGGGATTTAGTAGTATTATAGTCAGGTGTATGATTAACCAATTATACCAAACAGGTGATAATGATCACCATTTTCATATGTAGGTTAAACCAAAGTCATTAACTGAAACAGAAACAGTCGTGTCAGAGGCTTAAAACTAGGCGAGGAACAGCCATACTCTGCTTCAAAGGTGAGGTTATGTAAGACAGTTTTATGTCACAGCACAGCAAAAAGAGATGAGGTAGTTATACTGTATTAGCAAGGGCTCTCACAGTCAAAGATTTCAAAGCAGACTGGGATTTCAAGATGTGCTGTTCATTCAAACTACTAACGATGACCTGTGTGTTCGTGCATGAGGGAATGGGTTTGTGCGTGACATACATGCTCCGCCCCTGATCACATGACGGTGACGTCATCAAAGGTCCTTCGTCCCCAGGTAAGAAATCACATGCTCCACCCCTGATCACATGATGGTGACAACATCACATCTCCTGTATGCATATGGCTGCTTTCTGGCTCCATGTTTGTTAATATTCCATAGCAACTGAGGCCACAGGGGATTGGAGTCTTCCCGTAATCTGCACAAGGATGCAGGATCTTTGATGATGTCACCATCATGTGATCAGGGATGGCGCATGTGAGTCCTTCACTCCGGATGAGTGTCACCATCATGTGATCAGGATCAGAGCATGATAGTGACATCATCACAAGTCTTTCAACTCCAGTTCTGTGCTGCTTCTGATCCCCATTGTATGGGATGAACAATGTATGTAGCAGTGCTTTGTGCGTATGACGTGCATGTAGCACACATGTGTGGCACATTGCACCACCAGAAACACGGCTACTATAATTTCCTAATAATTACTAGTGTCTTTTTTTTAAAGAGCATAAAAGAACAGGTAAAATTGAGGAAGCAATGGTCAAACAAGGAAACTTTATGCAGCAAATAAAGACACATTGTGGTTACTTCTCTTCGAAGTTGGAAGATGTCCAATAGTGCCATCAGCTCAGAACAGGCAGATACCAGTGAGACCCAGGTACACCCATTTACCCCTGTTTAACCCCTTACTGCTCCAGGAGATACATTTTCATCCTGTAGCGTCAGGGTATGTATGCAGAGAGGTCACGGGGCGACCTCTCTGCATACAGCACGGGCGTCAGCTGTTTACTACAGCTGACACCTGCGGGCAATAGCTGCGATCGGCCGTTCAAAGGGTATTAATTAGAGATGAGCGAACACCAAAATGTTCGGGTGTTCGTTATTCGGAACGAACTTCCCGCGATGCTCGAGGGTTCGTTTCGAACAACGAACCCCATTGAAGTCAATGGGCGACCAGAGCATTTTTGTATTTCGCCGATGCTCGCTAAGGTTTTCATGTGTGAAAATCTGGGCAATTCAAGAAAGTGATGGGAATGACACAGTGACGGATAGGGCAGGCGAGGGGCTACATGGTGGGCTGCATCTCAAGTTCACAGGTCCCACTATTAAGCCACAATAGCGGCAAGAGTGCCCCCCCCCCCACTGTCAGCATAAAGATCGTTCTCCTCTGCCACAGCTGTAACAGCTGTAGCAGAGAAGAACGATGTTTGCCCATTGAATTCAATGGAGCGGCAATACAGCAGGTTCCACTGAATGCAATGGGCTGCTCGCGATCCCAGGATGAATGGTCGGAAAGGGGTTAAATATATAACCCCTTTCCTGCAATTCATCCAGAAATGTGTTACACTAAAAATATATACCGGCGTATAAGGCGACCGGGCGTATAAGACGACCCTCCAACTGTCACCTTATACGCCGGTAATACAGTGGAGCAAAGAATAAAAATCATTACTTACGTTTTTAGATGATCTGCGGCGCTCCTGCAGGTTGTCACTCCCTCCTAATCCACGGCAGACAAGCTTTCTCTATGAAAGGCTTTAAATCCCTGCCTCCAGAAACACAGCCAATCACAGCCATTCAATGACATCATTGTCATTGGCTGTGATTGGCTGAAGGCACGTGTGCTTCTGGAGGCAGGGATTTAAAGCCTTTCGTGGAAAAAGGAATACTTTGCCGTGGATTAGGAGGGAGTGACAGCCTGCAGGAGCGCCGCAGATCATCTAAAAACGTAAGTAATGATTTTTATTCTTTGCTCCACTGTATTACCGGCGTATAAGGTGACAGTTGGGGGGTCGTCTTATACGCCCCGTCGCCTTATACGCCGGTATATATTTTTAGTGTAACACATTTCTGGATGAATTGCAGGAAAGGGGTTATATATTTAACCCCTTTCCGACCATTCATCCTGCGATCGCCGGCAGCCCATTGCATTCAGTGGAACATGCTGTATTGCCGCTCCATTGAATTCAATGGGCAAACATCGTTCTTCTCTGCTACAGCTGTTACAGCTGTGCCAGAGAAAAAGGATTTGTCTTCTATATGTTCTCAATGGGGTCAGCGCTGCTGCCGCTGGCCCCATTGAGCGCATATAGAATGCATCCATAGCGAACCGCGGGAGGGGCAGACTTTTATATCAGGCGGACACCTTATCTCCCCAGCCACTCACAGCAGGGGGGTGGTATAGGGCTTAAACGTTGCAGGGGGAAGTTGTAATGCCTTCCCTGTCTTTATATTGGCCAAAAAAAAGCACTAACGTCTCAGGGAAGAAAGTTAAAGTTACCCGGACACCGCATGGTGTTCGTTACGGATAACGAACATACCGAACACCCTAATATTCGCACGAATATCAAGCTCGGAAGAACACGTTCGCTCATCTCTAGTATTAATCCTTCGAATGCCACTGTCAATTCTGACAGTGGCATTTAAAGCCCCCGAACGCTGTTCGGGGGTTCCATACGGCCCCCCTGCAGTGAGATCGGGGGAGCCGTGCAGGTGTCATGGCTGCCGGGGGCCTTCTGAAAGGCCCCAGGGCTGCCTTGAGAGACTGCCTATCAAGCCATCCCTGTGGGGTGGCTTGATAGGCTGCCTGTCAGAATGCAGTATGACGTAATGCTATAACATTACGTCATACTGCAGGAGCGATCAAAGTATCGCATATTGTAGTCCCCCAGAAGTGAAAAAAAGAGCAATAAAGTTTTTTTAATTGTAAAACAAAATATAAGTAATAAACGTTTAAATCACCTCCCTTTTGTCATATCTATAATTAAAAAGTCTAAAAAATAAAATAAAAATACATATTTGGTATCACCGCGTCCGTAAAAGTCCGATCTATCAAAGAAGCACATTATTTACCTCACACGGTGAATGTTGTCCGAAAAAACCCGCAATAAAAAGCGACCAAAAAGTCGTACGTATTCCGAATTAGTACGGAAACTACAGGACATCCCGCAAATGAGCCATTGCTGAACTACGTAGACAGAAAAATAAAAAAGTTATTGCGCGCACAAGATGACCGCAGAAAATAATTGAAAAAAATTAAATGACTTTGAAAAAAAAAGAGTAGTATAGTAAAAATAAAAATAAAACCATACAAGTTTGGTATCATAGCAATCGTACTGACCCATAGAATAAAGTTATCATGTCGTTTTTGTTGCAGTTTCTGCGCCGTAGAAACAAGACGCACTGAAAGATGGCGGAATGTTGTTTTTTTTAAATTTTACTACACTTAGAATTTTTTAAAAGTTTTTCAGTACATTATATGGTACTTTAAATAGCACCATTAAAAACTAAAACTCGTCCCGCAAAAAAACAAGCCCTCATACAGCGACGTCGATGGATAAACAAAGGAGTTAAGGGCCGCGTCATGAAGGGGTTAAAAGTTTACTTCATTATATGTAAAGTGATGTTTTCAGTAAACATTTTAAAAATTTGTGTCTTTAAAAAAAGAAAAAAAAAACAGTTTTGCCTAAACCAGTAGCTAATGTTATTGCTTAGCGAGGTTTTACTTAGTGTATCTTCCTCATATATATTTATATATAAAATATTATTAGAATGTATATTTCTAATTCCATAAGGCTTTTCCATCAAAGCTTGGATGTTTGGATATCCATATACACAGCTGTCCCTTTCATTATAAGGAGGGCATAGGAGTTCTATTAAATATAGTAGACTTTAATAGATCAATATTAACCTGGCTCAAATGGAAGTAATTTCCACTTTGATATCAGGACACAGTTCAAAATTGGCTTGCCTGGGTACATTTAAGTGTAACTGAGGTAACATATCTTGCCTTATAGCTATAGTTAATGTTGCCCAAAATGGATTATCTAAGGAATAATTACTCTAAAATTAGGAATTGAACACCTCAGTATATTAATAAGAAAATGAACTCTATAAAATAAAATAATTTCTTTTAGATTTAGACATGTGGCTTTATAAGGGCATACTGTGCATATGACAAATTTCAGTTCAGACTGTTATCAGCCACTTTCTGACCTCCCTAATCTTATGTTATTCTGCTACACTGAAGTTAACAATGCAAATTAGTGGTAGTTTGAACTAGCCTCATTTACTATGCCTAACTTCCAAATACCAGCTATACTGATGATAAACTGTACCAAAACTGACATACAATTGTGGATTTGTTTCACAAAATAACCAAGAATATATGCCCCTTTGTTCAAATATAGAATAATCGCAGACATGGAGAATTTAAAAATCACAAAAAGGTGTGCTGTATCATATAATAAAATATATATTTAAAAATATAATAATATAACTATTATTAATTCTAATTTAAAAAAAAAACTATTTGCACACTAATCTAGAACAAGCACTAATCTGTAGATGATATAGCAGAGTAACCGCCCTGAGAAGGACGACTCTGCGCAGGAGAGGAATAGGGAAGAGGGCAGGTATACAATAGTAAGGGTTAGGAAAAAGAGATCTGATCCAACTAGTGAATATTTAACAAAAAAGATAAATATTTCCTTTGTTCTTGTATTGTTACTCCAAATGACAAAAATATTGTATAAAGATAGAAGTACAATATTACTTAATACCACATTAATACCAATGACAACATTGTAGCCGGATAATGAAATCACATCTTGCTTATATTATAAAGCATATATTTTGGGCACTGAAGTAAAAGCAAAACAATACGCATTGTTTTAATATTGTGGCGCTTCATTGCCATGACTACTGTTTGGTGGAGCAAGCACGTGCATGATACTTAACTTTGATTTATGTGCGCATCCCAAAAATACTGGATGTGCACATCTCCGTTCAAGTGAACACTGTTTTGTGCACATGCATATTTTTTTTCTCGATGCGCTGAACTTTGTGTCGCATCCAGGTTAACGCATCCGCCATTCGCTCCTGTATGGGTGGTGAGGGGGTGATTGTGCCATGGCATCTGGGCACGTCGAAATGACGTAGCGATAGTAGGAGATTTAAGGAGGGTATGTTGAACCTTTTTTTTGTAGCTCATACTCAACATCAATAGGCATCCCAGAATGGGTCCATCCATCCATCAAAGTCACATGCAATGGGATGTGAGATCCTTATACCTGCAAGACTTTTTACATTGATAATACCTGGCTATATGTTCATTGTCAGTCTGTCCAGGATATGTTTTCCATTTCAATGTGGAACAAATGGTCTCCACGGTGCAGTGGAGTGTTGTGCTGTGTATCTAACATTTGGTCACTGTGGTTTGATAATATGTGGCTTCAATGTAACACTATATCTACATTAATATGAGGTCGCACTTTGAAGGGTACTATTCTGTTACATTCTTAATTTGGCTTCTAAATCCTCAAGGCTTGATTATTTTTCCAATGCATTGATATCACCAATGAAATTATTGGGATATTCAGCATACTAAAAGGTGTAGCCTATATTAATTATATTGACTGTATCTAACAACTATATTCTTTTTGGAATATTCTTTTGCCATCTTCTACCAGTTTTGCATTAAGGATGTATATATAATCAACAATCCACTCGCTGTGAGGAATGAAAATTGACTAATGCACTGATATACTGTAGCTCAAAATGGGAACTTCTGGGGTGTGGGGTTGGCCCATATCTGCCTATGTGGGTGACAACACACAGTATATATTTATATTTGGTTCTATATACAATTGTTGGTGATTGAAAGTCTTACCATGACACAAAATATTGGTTCATGGCCACTGATGAGAATTATGAGCTATAGCAAGAATCTTCTCCAGAAATAAAAGATAACCAATGCACAGACAGCTGTTTCAGAGTGTTTGTCCCTCATCAGTGGGCAGTAGATTTCTGGCTTGGTTAGTGAGAATCCTATAGATGTGGGTTGGGCAGCATAACATTTCTCCTTAGGGAGACCACCTAGAAGATGTGAGGAGACTTATAAGGCCATCCATGCTCCTCTGGGAAATATGCAAACAGAAAGATGAAGATTTTGGCTTTCGTTCATAATTCGCAGTCATTGTTACAGGGCTTGTCAAAAGGTCTGACATTGACCTGCAGGAATACTGCCTTTCAATAGGTGGTGCTGTAGAGGCATTGTTCCATTTTCCATTTGCATATTTCCCATAGGAGCATGGATGGCCTTATAAGTCTCTAAACACCTTCTAGGTGCTCTCCCTAAGTAGAAATGATAGCTTTCCCCACTTAAAATCTACGGTATGGCATGATTTTGTTAAGTATGTTTGCCATGAGATATAGAACTAGCCTTCCTGGAGGCCACCAAAGTAATGCAGGTGCTTGGACACGTGTCGTTTGTTCTCTCACTATAATTTAGCCATGTTTTCATGGCTGCATTTTTTGAGGAGGAAGACAAAATAAAATGTATAGAATATTGTTTATTTACAGTAATAAAAACAAGTAATTGTTTTTTTATATTGTACAAGCTTTTTACTTTTTTAACTTCCCTTTCTTTAATGTTAGTTAGATATCATCGTTAACAATTTTTTTGGTCTCTTAATCGCTATCATTTGAAACATTGTCCCCTGCTGTTTCCAAATGGTCCTTATACAAACTCAATTAAAAGGACAATTATCTACAGGAACATAACAGGTACTCTTATTTGAACAAGACAGATGAAAGAGGAAAATGAGTAATCCGTCATCTTTTATTTCATTACAGTGTTAACTTTATACTAACAGAAAATAAGTAAAAGTATCTATAGTGTGTCTACGAGCACACATGTACAGTAAGAGCTATACTTAATGTAAATGTATCAGTGGGGTCCTTAAATTGATAAACAATCACCTTGGGTGGTATTAACCTGCAATTTATTGTCTTCTAACGTTGACTTCTTGCCTATTTTTGCCACTGGTCATCAGAATTGACCTATGGTCTACAGTTATAAGTTAGTCTAATAATACCCCCTATCTCCTAGCAGTTCTAGCTGCTAATTCACCTCTTCTGTATTCTGTACAGTCCTCTGTTAGTTCAGATTGGCAATTGGTCATTCACAAAAGCCTACAACCAGAATGAGAGAGGAGGGCAGTGCCAGAATCTTGCTTGTCTGATCTTTTTTTTGCTTGTTTGCCTGATAAAATATATGAATAAAATAAGTCAGAGGAAGAAACCCCGTTCTTTGCTGTGGATTTGTAATATGACCTGAAGAATTTTTATATTTTTTCTCCTTGAATAAAGATGTGTTAGATTACCTGTATTAATTTATATTGACATACAGATAAAGCAAATATTAATATGACTGATTTACAGTATTGTAGTTATCATCATAAATGTCAATTTACTGTTTGCTACATCTGTACATGTTTTATGTTGATATGTCTGACTGAGCCCCTTTCTATTGCTATGGGCAATGGCAAAATCTTAAATCATGTCCACTGGTGGAGGGTGCAGGCAGGTCTCCAAGAGCGGAGGATTACGCAGCACCCGGGTGATCCAAAAAAAGTCATGTGTCTTGAATGAGAGCTGCTAGTGCTGTACAGAACAAGAAAGACCTCATTGCAATGTGGGTGGACAGAAGTCAAAGAACCTACAAGTCTGCGAGCTCTGATTTAACAAAACAGACTGTCAGCACTTTTTAAATGGATAGCCAAATGGAACTACCCAGTTTAAGTTGAGAGTGTATTTTCATGTACCAGGATATGATCAGAGGTATAATTACCAAGAGACAAGCATTCCAGGCCCAAGTTCAGCTCAGGGAACTCTTCTGAAAGCAAATAAATCACAGTTTTCCCAGAGAATTTAAAACTTCATGGAAAAGCATTACCTGTGACCCCTAAATCTTCAGTACTATAGGAGCCTGGAGCTCACAAGAGGTTTTAAGAAGCTTACTAATTGTTATTACTAATGCTGATATTTTGCTTTGTTTGAGTTAGGGCTCCTGTACACTTAAGTTTTACTCACGCGTTTTTGCATTTTTCTAATGTTAACCCTTTGCAATCCAATTTTGGATTGCAAAGGGTTTTCCTAGGGGGTTTTCTCTTTCTGCCATTATACAATGGCGCCACCTGCTGGCTAGAGCCAGTACTGCGGTATGGGACATGCTGGAGAGGCCCCCAACAACAGAGTGTCCAGTAATATACAGTAAGAATACCCTGCCGGACGTCTTCCGACATCGAAGCTGTACAGCCATCAATCAGAATGTCTTTAGACGTCAGACAGTGGATTGGAAAGGGTTAAAAATGCATTGCGATTTTCATGTGATGCATTTTTAACATTAGAAAGTCCTATTGACTTTCGCATTAAAAAAACACAGCAAAATCATGTGAAAACGCACGAAAAAAATGCAAGTGTGCAGGAGCCCTAAAAATAACTTACAATATTCCTTACAGTATTTCTACTGTGTATATGAACATGCACGCATGTACAGTAAAAAGCCCATCTAATGTAGATGGTGTGATGTGGTACTTAAAATGATAAGCGATCACCTTGAGAGGTATCAACCTGCAATTTATTGTCTTGACTCTAATGTTGACTCTTTGCCTATTTTTGCCTCTGCTTCATTGGGACAGACCTATGGTCAGTGACTGCAATTCTAAATTAGTCCAATACATCCCTTCCCACCTCTGAGAGTTGGGCATTCACAAAGGCCCTCAACCCGACTGAACAGAAGGCAGAGCTGGAATCTTGCTTTTGTATGAATAAACCATATATAAGTAGATTATTAAACAAAGGCACTTATAATCCATTAACTTCTAATTCACTGTTTATAAGGTGTCGAAAAAGCCCTAGGATGATTATTGGGCAGCAGAGGGGTCTTGGGTTTAAATCTGACCATAGAAAAGCTTATACTTGGCCTTGAATGTTTTTTTCCTGGATACTTTGACTTTCTCTTCCCATTCAAAAACATACTAAGTTCATTGGCCTCCTATGAATTTGTCTTTGGTTCCTGCATATATGACAATGGTCCGGATCACGAAACTAGTTGTGGGTAAAATCCCTATATAATTGACAACAATATTTGGAATTAAAAATCTACCCGTGGCTCCTTGTCCTACCATGCACCGCGCAGGCCGCAAGCCTCAAGCCTCTTTTGGCCTACGGCCTGCGCTTGCGTCTGTTTGCGGGCTTCCTGTTAGTACACAGACGGCGCAAGCCACAGGCCGGAAGAGTCCTGCAGCCTGTGCATCTAGATACTGCGTTGGAGAGAGGACAGGTATGTTAAATGCCTGCTGATGCACTGTACAGGGAATTGTATAAGACATATGGATACAAAACTATATCTCATTATTTATTTGGCCAACATATAACATTTCACAGAGAACCTTACAGCAATGGTTATCTATCTATCTATCTATCTATCTATCCCATATCTATCTATCTATCTATCTATCTATCTATCTATCTATCTATCTATCTATCTATCTATCTATCTATCTATCTCATATCTATCTATCTATCTATCTATCTATCTATCTATCTATCTATCTCATATCTATCTATCTCATATCTATCTATCTATCTATCTATCTATCTATCTATCTATCTATCTATCTATTTATCTCATATCTATCTATCTATCTCATATCTATCTATCTATGTCATATCTATCTATCTATCTATCTATCTATCTATCTATCTATCTATCTATCTATCTATCTATCTATCTATCTATCTATCTGTCTAAGCTTCTTACATTAAAACATATTAAAGTAAAAAAAATAAGCAATTGAATGGTTAGAAAGAAAAGTATACTGAATTGTTCACTATTCAAAGTAACTAAATGTATCTCTAGTGTATTTTATAATGTATAAATAATACGTGAAAATCAGCAAAATGTTTTGTGCTTGCAAAAATATATGTACTTATAACAAAGGTGGATTGATCATTTGGGTTTTACGATTGTGCCTGGGGGGCCATGGGCAGATGGAGCCCACAACTTCTTAACTTAATGAAAAGTGTTTCTTGAATAAAATTGATTTATCTATCCCAAGTTTATTATGGCTCAAGTGCTTGGTACAGGACTCCTAGTTTAATAATGACATAGTTGATAAGGTTGAAAAAAGACTCAGGTTCATCAAGTCCAATCTATAATTCTACCAAATTGTTGTAGTGAAAGGTAAAAACCTTCATGATTCAGATGCCAATTGCCGCATATTAAGAAAAGCAATTTCAAAGTCCAAATTTAGCTATCAAAATAAATCCCTGGGTCAATGATTCATATTCAGAATCTAGTACCTCTAATTTCTTAATATTATGTTCCATAGTCTCACTTTCCTTACAGTTAAAAATACCCGGCTGTAAAGATGGCGAAGCCTTCTTTCCTTCAGGTTTAAAGGATGCCCTCTTCTCATGATTACTGGCCTAGGTGTAAAAAGATAAATGAAAGATCTCTTATTGTCCATTTATGATCCTTTACAGGGAAGCATGTGAAAAATACTTGGGTATACTAATAGATCATAGACTGAACATGAGTCAACAATGTGATGCAGCACCCAAAAAGGCAAACACAATTCTGGGATGTATTAAGAGAAGCATAGAGTCTAGATCACGTGAGGTAATTATCCCCCTCTATTCTTCTTTAATCAGACCTCATCTGGAATACTGTATCCAGTTTTGGGCACCTCACTTTAAAGAAGATATAGACAAACTGAAGCAAGTTCAGAGAAGAGTTACCAAGATATCTGAAGGGCTGTCACAGTGCACATGGATCAGCCCTATTCTCATTTGTACAAGGAAAGACTAGAAGCAATGGGATGAAACTGAAAGGAAGAAGACACAGATTAGATATTACAAAAAATTTTCTGACAATGAGGGTGAACAATGAGTGGAACAGGTTACCATGGGAAGTGGTGAGTTTTTTCTTCAATGGAAGTGTTGAAACAAAGGCTGGACAAATATCTGTCTGGGATGATTTAGTAAATCCTGCACTGAGCAGGGGGTTGGACCCGATGACCCTGGAGGTCCCTTCCAACTCTACCATTCTATGAACCTAGTTCAAGTAGGTTCAAGTTGCTCAAAGCATAGCCATCATGACGTCAGGGCAGGTGCCCACATTACAGAGAGGTATGTCTGACTCTTAAATGTGGCATTTCAGAAAAAATATAAGTTAAAAAAATGCATGGAATGAGAAGAAGATTCATGGAGTTGGACTCTGCTAGCTTTTTCCTGCTCGGATTGGTTTGATTGGCATGTCTTTCTTTATACACAAACAGGGAAAGACCTGTCAGTTTAACCAATCCTGGTAGGAAAAGAGCCAGTGGGGCCCTGCCCCTATAATATTTCTTCTTGATCCAAGTGGTTTTTCAAAGTATTTTCTTTTTCTGAAACACTGTAGTGTTACAGAATAAGATATATATAACTGTAATGTGGGCACCTGTCCAAACCTGTTCGGGCAGCATGGACTTAGTAATGGGTTCTCGTTAAACGGGTTGTATCACATGTTATCATCTATCCACAGGATAGGGAATAACTTGCTGATTAGTGAGGGTTTCACTACCGATACTCCCACCAATCTCAAAACTGGGATCGAGTGACCTTCACTTCTTTTCCTGCTGTGATTTCAAAATGAATGATGCATTGGTTGAGCATGCATGGTCGGTGCACCATTCATTTGAATGGGGCTAACGGAAATACCTTTGTACTTTCCGCCCCCTATTTCCAGTAGCACCATGGAAAATGGAATGCAGCGCCAGTTTCCTCCTCACTGGGGAGGGTGAGACCCCCATGATCAGCAAGTTATATCCTATCCATTGGATAGGGATTAACTTGTGATTCTAGTATAACCCCCTTAAGAGGTGTTAGAAAAGAAGGCAGCTTTCTTAGAAACCATAGCACTTTTTCCCAGTGGAGTGTATCTAATACTCCAGCTAAGGGCCATTAATTTGAATAGGGCTGATCCTCAATGCCAAAGACAATTGACCAAAATAGTATGATTTCTGGTGTAGAGTGGATCATTTTTACTAATCCCAGACTGCAGCTTTGATGCATTGATATTCAGGTTACTCATAATTTGCCAGTAACTCACAAAGTAATGAACTACATAGACTTCTTTGAATTAATAGTATTCATAGGAATGTGTATTTTCAGTGGATATGCTGAATATATTTCTGTTATAAATGGCATCTTTCCTATTCAAATGAGTAATCCAAAGTAGAGCATAGTATCCAGGAACTTGCATCTCTGGAAAAACTTGGTCAATATTGATATAGTCACTACTATAGCTCAAATAGGGGTTGTCAACCAACCTTTCTAAAAAGCATCATGGTATATATGTCTAGCTAACAGGCATATATCACTGTATAAATAGGCAGATTTGTCATTCTGTGGTCTAGGAAATCTGCGTCACTACCCTTGCTGTAATGGGGTTCATCTTGTTTGTTACTCAACTTTCTGATGAGCCTTTTGCATAAATCTGGTTCACTGATATATTTCCCACACAACCATAAGGGAATGTCCACATGAGGTGTAAATGCTGTGGATTTTCCTCAGTGGAATTGCATGTGAAAAATCCATGTACAGTAGTAACAAAGTGGATGAGATTTTAACAATTCTCATCTGTAAGCATAGCAACATAGTATGTTAGACCGAATGAAGACAATGTCCATCTAGTTCAGCTTGATTCAACCTCCTTGTTGATCCAGAGAAAGGCAAAAAAAAAACAAGAGGCAGAAGCCAATTAGCCCTTTTGGGGAAAAAATTCCATCCCGACTCCCTAATGGCAATCAGACTAATCCCTGGATCAACCCCTAATTTTCTCACCTGTCTGTAAGACCCAGATCAACAACCCGCTGGTCACCTAAAATTTATATCCTGTAATATTCTTCCGCTCTAGAAAGACATCTAGTCCCCTCTTAAACTCCTCTGTGGATTTTGCCATCACCACGTCCTCAGGCAGAGAGTTCCACTGTCTCACGGATCTTACAGTAAAGTACCCCCTTCTGTGTTGGTGATGAAACCTGCTTTCTTCTAGACGTAGCGGATGCCCTCTTGTTACCGACGCAGTCCTGGGTATAAACAGATCATGGGAGAGATCCTTGTATTGTCCCCTAATGTATTTATATATAGTTATTTGATCACCTCTTAGCCGTCTTTTAGCGGTAAAAATCAGTATGGAAATTGCAGAGGAATTGACCTCTGATGCAAATTTTAAATCTGCAGCTTGTCGATTGCTTGCTGCGCATTTTCATCATGGGATTTACCCCTTTCAATGAGTGGAGTGAATTCAGCAGCAGACTTGCAGCAAAATCCATGACAAACCTGCATCTGTGAATTTTATTGCGGTTTTGTTGTGGATTTTTTACTGCAGCTATTACGCTCCGCTTGGCCATACTCTTCTGACAAGGCTATGTTTTATTCTTTAAGTTTATTTATGTGGTTATACAAATTGCAACTTTTTAAAGATATCAATCTGACCCACTGTATCTTGACATCAATTTTTATTTATGTACAACATCTCTTGGCTTTTAGAACTCTATTTATGCAAATGTAAAGCACTTTTTGTATTATTTATGTTCAAACTACAGTTTAATGTCAACACTATCTAATTTGATTTCTTGAACTTCATCAAAAGATCTTTATACAAAACCGTACAAGGGCATAACTAAATATTCAAAGCTACAATTTCATTTTCGAAATGCTACATCTTCTTGGAAATAATAGAAGGGTATTACCCAATAATATTACTGTAATCTTCACTCTCCTAATCGTCTGGAGCTGCAAGAGCTGGCAAGCAACAGGGTAATTGCATTATAATGCTCTCTCTTCAGTGCTGGGTCCAACATTTGGATCACGATTTGGCACGTGGAATGGACTGGAACATATTGCTTTCAAATATTTGCAAGACACAGAAACATTGAAATGATTATGTATTGTATCTGGCAAACAGATTGTATTTATAAAGTAAATCCTCACTAATTTCCTTCCTTCTTTGAGTATTGCAAAATCAATAGAACACAATGACTTGTGGGAGTATGGGTTATCTATCATTTCCTTTTCTTCTAAAATATATGCCAAGGAGGGTAACATATGGTGACTGTAGTTAGATACTCTGTCTTCCTGTTCAACAGATGTTCACTATTTAATTCAAAAATACTAGAGATGAAAGGGCACGAGCGTTTGTCCATTGACCATTAGGAAAAGCAGATTGAGCAGAACTAGCAAAAACTTTACTCAACTTTTACACATAGAGTAGTGTACTGCAGCTGATGATGCTACCACTGCTAACACTAATGCTAGAATATTATTATTACTATCTAGGAATACTAGGTTAGGCAAATGTCTAGTCATCCTATATAGTGAATTAAAAAAACTATGACAAGGAAGGAAATAAGCAGTTATGTGTGATTTAAAGGCTTAAGCTATTTTTTTTCTCTAAATAGGTACAAGATTAAAAATACTGAATAGGGCTGACGAGGCAAAAAAAAATAAAAAGAGAATCCTGAAAATGTAATAACACTAGAGATCAGCGAGCATACTGTCATTCAGCTGAGAGCTGCCCCTGATTGGTCCCTGCGCTGAGCCAATCAGAGGCAGCACTCACTCACCCATTCATGAATTCATGAATGGGTGAGTGAAAGCTGCCTCTGATTGGTGAGGCTGTGACCAATCAGAGGCAGCTCATTCAGCAGGCGGGGATTTTAAATCCCCACCTGCTGAATATTACAGAAAGCAGTTCAGGAGAACTGCCGGCCAGACGCGGCTGAACTCCGTCTGCAGGGAAAAGGTGAGTATAATTTTTTTTTTTTTTTTTTACACATTTTAGGATGATTTTCAGGTAAGGGCTTATATTTTTAAGCCCTTCCCGAAAATTCATCCTGCGCTCGCTGGCAGCCCATTGCTTTCAATGGAGCCGGCTCCATTGAATTCAATGGTCAGTGCTCGTTTAATCGAGACGAGTACTGCGTGGTGCTCGTCTCGAGTAACGAGCATCTCGAGCACCCTAATACTTGAACGAGCATCAAGCTCGGACGAGTATGCTCGCTCATCTCTATTGCTCATCTCTAAATAATACTTAAAGAGTGTGCCAATATAAAATGTTTGGAAGAATGGTTATAAATGTTTTAAGAACTGTTGAGCCGAAGATTTGGGTTGAACTGTTGGTCGCCCGCGGCTTGGTCTTCCACGTTTTGGGGACAAGGCAATAGTCATACTGGTGAGCACTTGAAACGAATGTTACTTAGCAACGCTTGACTTTCCCTAGTGGTGCTGTTGGCTGAAGCACCTGTAGACTTAACATAGAAACTTTGACCTGGCCTGACACATCACTCAATGTATCAAACTCAAATGTTATGATTTTACGGCGGTGGTGAGGATGTTCCAAATCTAATGCCACCAAAATCCACCATCAAAGGTCACGCAAAGGGGTCAAAGTGTGGTGCAAGAAAAAACCTGTAGGCTTTTTTTTATATTAGATGTGTACAATCTACTGGGCAACAATACCAACTCATATGCCACTGTTGCTCAGCTCTTAGCAAAGCCTGATGCTTCCGGTGGGTATCCAGTAAAGCTTACATTAGTAAGTGCTGTAAGCAGAGGCATAACTTGAAGCTCCCAGGCCCCTATGCAAAACTTGTAACAGGGCCCCCAACTATAATGCTTTACTCATAGTACTGGGTTCCCTATATGGAGAAGAGAGGCCTTATGGGCCCCCTAAGGCTCCTGGGCCCGGGTGCAACCGCATCCCATGCATCCTCTATAGTTACGCCCCTGGCTGTAAGGCTACATTCAGGTAGGTCTTCCTTTAGGGAAAGTTATTGAATTTGGATGACTAGTTCATAAGGTGTCATCTGTAGTGACAGCATTTCATGCATATACTTTTAAGCCAGATGTGTAGAGGGGATCATGTAAGCATCTGAAAAATATCAACATTTCTGCTTTCTCCTGGTTGAGTAGAGTTATGAAATACTGAATTAAAATTTAATTGTGTTAATGGAGTGTCATTCTGACTTTAAACTATTGCTTTGAAACAGATTGCAGGTGTGGAATATGATGTCTGTTATGGAGAGGCTTTATACCTGTTCAGCTGAACAAACAAACAAGCGTACGGTAAAGAATAATGTGGCGATAACATACAACAGCATTATTTGGATATGATGTAAACAGCTTACAAAGGTTCGATTAACACTATGACTTGGTCCACAACTTACAGATAGTGTATCCTTAATATTGTGTGTGCAATATAGAAATATCAGTCACTTAATGGTTTATTCTTGGCCAGGGGGGAATAGCTCCACAGATGCTGTTTGAAAATTGGAGTCTCTTCTGAAAAAACTTAGTTTAGCAGCAACTTTGGTTATCCAAATAACTGAAATATGCAGTCACTGCCCCTGAAGAAAGTATTAGCACAGGACCTTTGGGGGGACTGTACAGTGATGAAGTCAATATACTGCATTTTTCGCTGTATAAGACACACCAGACGATAAGATACACCCATGATTTAGAGGCAGAAAATAGGGAAAAAATATTTTGAACTCATCCAGGGATAGTGCAGGCGATAGTACCAGGTGACGGAGCAGAAGGAGCAGCAGAGACCTGAAACACCGGAGCTCCGTGAAAGCGGCACTCGTGTATGGGCTTAGGAAGGGGAAAATCTGCTTGATCGAGGCAGGGGAGGTGCAGCAGTTCCCGCTGGCGCTCATCACCAATCAGCAGTATGTAAGTGGCAGCAATGCAGAGGTGAGAGAACTAGTAAATGATTGCGCGTTTGTTTGCATTACCAAGATTTAGTCCGCACGATGGCATGGTAAACTCGCGATCGCACCGACAAACTTGAATTTCAGTACGTTCTCTATAAGATGCACTGACTTCCTCCGCCCCCTACTTTGGAGGAAAGAAAAGTGCGTCTTATAGAGCGAAAAATATGGTAATCCGTTTTACTGGTGACGAGCTTGTGTGATGGTACTGCTGATTACACATGACCGGAACCTCAATGTGTGGATACTGGCTGTCAGCCTATCTGTTCTTGCAACAAATTATAGTACAATACAAGTGGATGGATTTTTGAAAGCGCCATCTAAATCTGCACTATGCTAATTCTGTCGGGGAAATGCTGCAGAATTTCAGGGCGGATGTCATCCTTTTAATATATAGGGGCGATATCCACTGTGAATCTGCAGCACAATCTGCTGCAAAATCCAGGTGTAACACCTACGGAGTTTGCTGTGGAATTCCCACAGATTTTCAGCAAGCTCCACGACAGAAATATTCTGCCATGTCTGAATTTACCCTGTGTGAAATTTTGAAAGCCAATCAATAAATTCTTGCAGTCTGAAAGTAAAATGTATGTATATACAGACACATGAATGTAAATGCAGTTACTACGTATCTGTAATTGCTTGTTACATCCATATGTAGGTCAGGACACAAGGTAAAGTAAGACTTTTAATGGAAGATGCTCTATACTTGACAAATGGACTGTGAATGTAGAGGCAATGAGCAATGAAAAAAATAATTGAATGCCTTTGAAGTATTTTGAAAGATGGCAACATTTTTGTGAATGTGTCTAGAATTGATATACTGCTTGTTATTCACTACTTAGAGCTCATGCACATTGCCATATTAAGTCTCGATACAACTTTTGAGTTATACAAAGCTGTAATAGAGAACATAGACCTCTACTGTACATCTATATGCCTCCAATTTCACACAGAATCCACCAGAAATAAATAATTGCAGAATGTTCTCTAGGATGCTAAATTACAGAAGTAATCTTTCCAGCAGCAGAGTCTCTACTGGTCCATGCTATGTGCAACCATCTTGAGATTAGTTTTGATGATCAACAGATATCATACACTACTGGGGTACTACCAGTCGGTACACCACTATGTAATTGCAGTGTAGTGTGTGGCCATGATGTGCTTGTCTATTGTGAAATAAGGCACAGCTCCTGAGATATGCTAGATTGTATTTTAAAGGAGTTATCCCAAAATCTAAAGTTATTCCCTATATCCATAGGATAGGGGATAATGTTTATGATCAGGGGCGATCTCACTGGCAGGATCCCCTCCATTCTTGAATTTACTGCACCCTCCACAGTGAGGAAGATATTGAATGGAGCAATGGCCGCACATGCATGATGGTGCTCCATTCACTTTCAAGTGCAGGTCCTCGGCAAATTCCCTAATCCTCATTAAAAATAATGGAGCGTCGACCGCGCATGTTTGGCCATTGCTTCATTCAGTCTGATGTCACTATGGGTGGGAGTAACGACCCTGTAGTGACAAGAAGAGGGGGAAGTGGGACCCCATTCTCAGGTTTGGTGGGGGTCTTAGCAGTGACACCCATGCCAATCATAAAATTATCCCCTATCATATTTAGGGAGGATAACCTTAGATATTGGGTAACACCTTTAAATCATTCATCACCATTTTGTTGGTCAGATAAGAAAAGGTGGAGGACAACTTGAAAGCCATACTGTTTTTTATCAGAGAAAGTGTCAGGAAAGCTTTATAAATGTGGCAAACATGCTGAACATCATTCTTTTCAGCACCATTTAAATGTGCCCTGTTGTATCATTCTCTCTCTGCATCATGAAAAACATACAATTTTTGCAGTGGGCCAATATTGGAGAACTTCAAATTACTTGGCCTGAGTCTAATTCTGCCTTGTGTCGATCATGCTGCAGTTAGTATTGTAGTTTTCAATAGTAGCACATTGCTTTCATTGCACATGGAGCACAGGGTAAATAATGGAGCTTCATTTAAAGGTCAGTAGGCTGTCTGAACATAGCTGTGATTACAAGCAGCTAAGTACAAATCACTTTTTTATATATATTATTTTTCCAGCAGGGAAATGTCCAGCAGCAAAAGCATCAAAGGAAACATATATGGTTGTGCTACAGTAGGATGTGAGGAAGCCACAAGAACAAAAGATTTGCCAATAGCTTGCAATTACTGTTCAGTAATGGTGCATTTAGACGGAACAATTACAATAATTATCATTCCAAAAATCGTTGAAACAAACGAAAGTGAAAGACAGTAGTTCAATTTAAACGTGAGCCAATGAGTGAACGACGAATGGGACTCGTTTGGCATTCAGTTTCAGCCGGCATAGAAATCATCGTTGGCTTGTTGGCTTCTCATTTCGTTCAAACACCGAACGAGCAGTGAACAAGAAGTTCACAATTCCCAATGATAATTTGCCTGTCTAAACAGGCCGCACAAGCACAAACGAGCTGGTAATGACATCACCAGCGGGTTCGCTTGGCCAAAGAGAATTCTCGCTTAGTGTAAAAGGGCTATTAGAGTGTCTATAGCTTTCAGCTTTCAAATCTATTTTCATGTTAGCGTGAAACGATAATTGCTAATATCTTCCAGTGTAGCCTTGGTTGTTTCTGTAAGGGCTCTTTCACATGGATGATGCGATTTTCGTCGACATACGTCGCGGCCGCATTGAGGCCAAAAATCGCATGAGCATGAGGAAGCCGTGACCAAGTCACGGCTACATCTCTTGTTTTGTTGCCTGTTCAGATGGCCGGGGCTGCGGCGCATATACACCCCAGCCCAGAATACCATTAAGCGGGGGAGAGAGTTTAGCTCTGCTAAACTCCTATTACCTCTCTGGCCCTTGCCGGCTGTTGGCAAGGGGAGGGGGTAGGACAGGGGAGGAGCTAGTCTACTAATCCCCATCCTGCCCCTCCATTTGCTGGCAAGGGGCGGAGAGGGAGAGGGAGTTTAGCAGAGCCATTTCTAAACTCCCTCCCACCTCCCTTTTGCAGCGGCTACCATAGGAGTCTATGGGACCGGTCGTCGTATTCCGGTCAAAGATAGGTCCAGACCTATCTTTTCCGGTCAGCGTAAAAGCAGCTGGCTGGAATGTGCACCGCGTGCGCTATTTTTTTCGGAAAATTTTACACCCCCAAAAATTGCCTATTTGAACAAATGCATTGGAATCCAATACTTCAGATGGTCGCAATTTTCAGCCGGAGTTTTATCGCGACCGAATAAAGCCTAATTCTAACCAATGCCCATGTGAATAAAGCCTAATCCTGACTTTCTTTGGCCAAGATGGTAAAACCCCTTTAAGTTAATACAATTTAAGATTTTCAATCTGTAGCTTCATAATTTATTTTGTCCTAGGTTACATATATTCAGAGTATCATTGTAGATTTATGATTTTCATTGACAAAGGAGAAGAAAGTCTTAAAGTTCAAAGGTATTAAAATGTGGTTTCTTACATCAACTTGTGAACAGCAGATGATAAGCATAAACCCAGCTAATAGGCACGGCTCTCTAAGGGCTGACACATTAATCATGCCAAGCTAACTCCAAAAGACAAAGTAACTTTTATGCTTTAAAAAATAAACACACAAGGGCAATGCGTTTCAACTCCGTAGCAGGGCCTTCATCAAGCACAACTGATCATGAAGTTTATTTGGACCTCAAAGAAGCCACTTATTAAACAAATATCCTTATCCTCACTGATAGTAAGGTGGTCTAACAGACCTAATATTATGACAAATAGTACATCGCAATACTACAGTATAGTGGACTGTTTCAGAAACCAGCCACATCATTTCTATCATTGAAACATCTACACTGTTATGATTCCTTAATTCTGTCCTGCAAATGCAGTTGAAAGGTCACCCATGTGATCCTGGGCATTGAGCCAAAGGTTTGGGGCTTAAACCCTGAATGCTTTGTGCTAGTGACACCCCTGATCCCAAGCGCTCCCAAATAATTGGCACCATACTTACAGCAGCTAGCCTTTTTTCCAACCATCTTGGACATCTTAGAGTCAAATACCAATCTCACGATCAATTCACAAAGTGCATAACATCTTTAATATAGAACTTGCGCACTGGAAAAGAAAAAAAAACTTCTATCCTTCGTAAAAATCTTGTGCCCATGAATTACTAAGGCCTTAGTCAGACGGGCGTTTTTAGCCGCGATTTGCGCATGCGCATGCGTCCGGCGATTTTATAAAACCATTGCTTTGCAATGGTATCGGACACATGAGCGCTTTTTATGCGCTCGTCCGATAAATTATAGAACAGAAATCGCAGATCGCACCTATCTGCGATGTGCGACCCCATTGAGAACATATAGAAGACAAATCATTCTTCTCTGCCACAGCTGTAACAGCTGTGACAGAGAAGAACGATGTTTGCCCATTGAATTCAATGGAGGCGGCAATACAGCTGCTCCATTGAAAGCAATGGGCAGCCGGCGTGCGCGGGGTGAATTGTCGGGAAGGGCTTAAATATATAAGCCCTTCCCTGCAATTCATCCTAAAATGTGTTAAAATAAAAAAAAATTGTATACTCACCTTTCCGCTGCAGCCGGAGTCCAGCCGCGGCCGCTGTCAGTTCTCCTGAACTGCTTCTCGGCACTATTCAGCCGGCGGGGATTTTAAAATCCCCGCCTGCTGAATGATCTGCCTCTGATTGGTCACAGCCCTGACCAATCAGAGGCAGGTTTCACTCACACACCCATTCATGAATGGGTGAGTGACTGCTGCCTCTCAGCGCTGAGCCAATCAGGGGCAGGTCTGACTCACATCCATTCATGAATTCATGAATGGGTGTGAGTGAGACATGCCTCTGATTGGCTCAGCGCTCAGCCAATCAGGGGGCAGGTCTGACTCACACCCCCTTCACACCCACTGCAGGACGGCCGCGCGGAGCTCCGGCTGCCGGGAGAAGGTGAGTATATATATATTTTTTATTTTTACACATTTTAGGATGAATTGCAGGGAAGGGCTTATATATTTAAGCCCTTCCCGACAATTCATCCCGGGCTCGCCCGCAGCGCATTGCTTTAAATGGAGATGGCTCTATTGCCGTCTCCATTGAATGCAATGCGCTGGACAGCTCCGGCCTGTTTCTAATGAAACGCGGCTAGGAGCAGATTTTCGGGCGATTTGCGGTCAACTTGCGCGCAGCGGTCACGCGATTTGCGGATGCGCATTCGTCATGCGATCCGCAAATCGCGTGAAAAAACGCCCGTGTGTCTAAGGCCTAATAGGGATTTTGTGCCAGGTCTGAAATCCAGAGTCTTGTGGCATTAAGGGGTTAAAGGCAGGGAAAAAAAATTCACAATTACGTGTAACCCAAGAGTTCCCTATTGAAGGAATACATTCTTTAGATTTCCTACAATATGCTATTCCATATTTGAATATCTGAAAGTGGAACTAGCTTGGCATCTCCACTCTTGCACACTTATTGCTGGAGGAATTTCTTCTTCCATTTGATCAATTAAGAACTCAATATCATTCGACTGCAGGGGACCATTACAAATATTTACAAACACAACATTTCTTGCAGACACACAAACGTCCAATATTCTTGGGCAACTCCAATATATTTAAAATATTTTCCAAGAGAACTAAAGGGCTAAAGCCTATATATACATTGCTACATGAAAGTGCTAGCTATCAAAAAACATATCCATTAAAAAAATGGGAGAAGGAGCTAGCCCAATACTTGAGTGGAGACAAGCCCTTTCATTGACACATAAAACACTAACGTGTAGCACATGTGGAAACATTAATGAAAATCACACTAAGATGGTACTTTACATCAGCCCAACTAGCTCACATATATTCCCACTGTTTGGCTGATTACTCAAGTAATTGCAGCAATAGGGGAATATTACTACACATGGTGGATCTGCCCTTTTCTCCAGCAGTACTGGGACTTAATGTTTCAGTTATTATCTTTTCTGGTTGATCCAGTCCAGAAAATTCCATCTTTGGCATCGATGAATATCAGCTCACATGTAATTCCCCCCAAAATTTGGATTTTGTAATGCAAAGTGTTGGCATTAGAGATGAGCGAAGGTACTCGTTTAGAGCAATTAGTCGATCAAGCATCGCTTTTTTCGAGTAACTGCCTAATCAGGCGAAAAGATTCGGGGGGCGCTGGGGTTGAGCGGTGGGTTTGTGGTGGGGAGTGGGGAGTGAAAGAGCGCTCCGCCCCTTTCCCCCCTGCTATCCCCCGCTCCACCCCGCCGCCCCCCGGCAGCCCCCGAATCTTTTCGCCCGAGTAGGCAGTTACTCGAAAAAAGCGATGCTCGATCGAGTAACTGTCCTAAACGAGTACGTTCACTCATCTCTAGTTGGCATTATCAAATTCAGCTATCCTGAAATATTGGAAAAGTGTTAACATCTCTCATATAGGAGAAACTTTTATGTTGATCAACCACACATATGTGTATCAAAAAATGCTTGCATGTAACAATTTTACACTGCTGAAGTTTTATCATATATGGAGAGCTTGGACATTTTGCAGCCAATGTACTCCAGGATGATTGCAAACCCTTTCTCTTTGTAGACTCTTGTGCAATTCTAGCTCGTCGATTAATAGAAGCTCCAACTGTAATAACTTTTCTTATGCCTGGTAACATCTTACTCATCGATTTACATATCCTGTTCACTGGTTACTGCAATAGTTGCAATGTTCTATTTATTTTCTCTTATTATATTACTCAATATTGTATAAAACCTATGATAGGACATCTGTAATGCCAGAATTGTATTTATCTTTCGTACTTTTTAGCATATTATCAAGCATGTTGCATTATTCTGTTTGAAAATGAAAAAAAAAAATATTGAAACAAAAATTGGGGAATGATGTTCTAAATAACCTTGTTTTTTTCTTGAGTATGTCAATCCACAGTATATTCAATACATCACATTTGCCTTATACTCAAAGAGTTCTTCAGAAGGATATGCCTAGCGCATGGCTATGGGCTCAAGACTTGACAAACGATAGTTGTTTTGGTAAACCGTTTGCCAGTTGCCTAGGCTTATTGATGCAAAAGCATCATGCGGTTTTATTATAAAATCAGTAGGTGATGAATGCAGCTCCATGGCTTAAGGTGCTATTACACAGGATGACTATCGGCAGAATGCAAACGACAGTCGTCTAATGTGAACACGGACACCTACTGGGTGACAAGCGATAATTTGCCTGTTGTAAAGTCAGTCGTTCGTATTTGAACAACATGCAAACATTTGTGTGAAGATCCCCTCTATGAACCATGATTCGGTAAACAACTAATGAACAATCATTGCTCTGTGATAACGACTGTCCTTTATATGCTTCAGTGACTTTCCTGATTAACTTTGAATGATACTTGCTCCAAGTAAAGGTACTTTTATAGTTGCATGCAACAGGGTTATACCTTCGGCATATACATCAAGAGATATTTGTGGTGAATGTATCAAATGTAAATTTAACTTAAAGGGGTTGTCCCGAGGCAGCAAGTGGGTCTATACACTTCTGCATGGCCATAATAATGCACTTTGTAATGTACATTGTGCATTAATTATGAGCCATGCAGAAGTTATAAAAAGTTTTATACTTACCTGCTCCGTTGCTGGCGTCCTCGTCTCCATGGTGCCGACTAATTTTCGCCCTCCGATGGCCAAATTAGCCGCGCTTGCGCAGTCCGGGTCTTCTTCTTTTCTGAATAGGGCTCCGTGTAGCTCCGTGTAGCTCCGCCCCGTCACGTGCCGATTCCAGCCAATCAGGAGGCTGGAATCGGCAATGGACCGCACAGAAGCCCTGCGGTCCATGAAGACAGAGGATCCCGGCCATCTTCAGCAGGTGAGTATGAAGACGCCGGACCGCCGGGATTCAGGTAAGCGCTGTGCGGGTGGTTTTTTTAACCCCTGCATCGGGGTTGTCTCGCGCCGAACGGGGGGGGGGGTTTAAAAAAAAAAAAACCCGTTTCGGCGCGGGACAACCCCTTTAAGCATAAAGGGAAGACCAAAATTTGTAGAGTAGTGCTCTAGAGAAGTCTTTAGAGAAGACAGTGGCAGCAAATGTTCAGTGCTGCCATCCCAGTATACGACCCATAAATGGTACATCTAAAGCTTTGTTTGCATGTAAATACCTAGATTTTCAATAGCTGTTTATTTTCTTCTATACACAATATTTTATAGAAATTATATAAATATGTCTACTTTTTATTTTTTCTAACTGCTTTGTCCATTACATAATACAGCGAAAGGCTTTTATTACCATGTACTGTAGAATGCTGTCAGATCTAGACAGTTATTATTTTGTAGGATTTATTCAATTAGATGTACAGAGAACACTAATTAAGGACATCGGCATCCCACCACTAATTAGCTAAATAATACCTTATAGCAGGGGTGTCAAATTGCGTTTTATCTGAGGGTCACATCAGCATTATGGTTATCTTCAAAGGGGCGATTGTAATTGTAAGCCTGCATTTTAAAGTATATATTAAAAGGGCAGAGAGGGAACAGATGGACCAGAGCAAGGTTCTAGTTTAGAAAAATTGGGGCACAGGTTCCCCCACATAGATACTTGATTCTAAACTGCCAGGTAGCCATAGATAAGGAAACATTATGGGAGTTAGCAGAAACTGGTTCCTAAAAAATTTTTTTAGGGCTCAGCCCTTAGTCACTGGGTTAAAAAATATAATACAATGTACACTCTGATCCATGCAGCAGGCTCACAGGATATGGCCAGGCAAGCTGGAACAGACTGTAGGATGGTAGTGAGGACCAGCTGGTCTGAGCCCTGGCAAGCAGCAGTGTACTGCAAGATAGGCTTGGAGGGAGAAGCAGACAGGAGTGCACACCAAAGGCTCCAGAGGCTGCAGTAACATACACAGCTAAATTGGCTGGTTGGTTTTTTTCCCCCTTTCTCTAGACCAACAAGGGGGATGTTGAAACAGGCTGAACTAGATAGACATTGTCTTCATTCAGCCTAACATACTATATAGGACTCGGTCCACATGCACCAAACATTGCAGTGTAGGACCAAGATGGTGGTTGCATTCCGATACCCTACGGCAGTCTAAAAACAAGTCAACAGTGCACCAGAAGGCCTATCCGGCACAGCTCAGGACACTCTAGAAGAGGCCTTTCTGTGCCCAAACCTCACGGATCACATAAAATGACATGCCGGGCTGGATTCGGCCGTCAGGACTAGAGTTTGACATATGTGCCTTGTAGTGAGTATTTTATTCTAACTTAAGATTGATATATTTACAGACTCCAGCTGATTCCCCTATGTATTTTTGAAATTCCATATTTTTATTTTGCCAAAGAACATAACCTCTATAATTTCATCTTACCTTCCCGACTACGTAGTTGTACAATTACTACTTCAACTGGAAGCTTTTTCAAGAGCTTGATTGCTCTTTGAATTACAAAGCAGATTTTGAGTTTCTAGATTGAATGCTTCCTTGACCAGATTGCTTCACAGCTTTGTGTTCACATATGAATTAAGTACCAGCATGCTCCTTTCTTGTTCATTGTATGCTTCAAAATGCTTTGTTTTTTATAGTAAGACCAATTTTCTGTTACTTTGTTATATTTAGTTCTGTGTTATTTTTGTTCAGCTTGTAGAAATCTCTTTAAATTAGTTATTATTTTTATTCCATTGAAATTGTTTTGTCAGTTGGTAGAATGTGGGCTAAACTTTATTGGGAATTAAATTTCATAATATCTCAGTGCTCTGGTTTGTTGGGTATAATAATAAAGAGATATCTCAAGGGTATATACAACTTAATAAATAGCAGATTTATTGCATAGCAGTGCGATTACCTTCACATTACTATTGTGCATTTAAATGTATTGAATTATGCTAAAAATGGCTCCACTACTATAGTCACACTGCTGGAAGCATGAAGATGGAGTAGACTACAAATGTAGCTATTATGATGCAGACTAATTTTGTGCTAGAACATATATAAAATGAACCAAAAACCAGGTGTTAGTGGTTTCATCTAGACCAACTGCTTCCTGATCAGTGGATATGCTTAAAACCCTTTTTGATTAGGACTCAGGATAGTTTAAGAGGCTCTCATCTCTGGACATAATTTTAAGAGTTTGTAAGGGGTGGTACAGCCCATTTCAATAGTAACATGAATGTTCTGTTATGTTTCACCTTGTGTACAGTGGTGAGTTTGTATTGGTGAGTATCTATTTATTAATTGACAGGCATCAGTTTTTATAGGGGCACATGCCTTAATTACAATAATTTTAATTTATTATGATGCGTTTATTACAATTGGTTTATAAAACCTAAACACAAATATGAATATGCAAGATAAAGAATTTAACATCTAAAATGGCAAACAAACACACGCAGGTGCAGTGAGATCATACATGATTAGATTCTTGGAACATGGGTACAGGCATGTATAACAATAAAATGTTTAACATAAATATTTGGAAACCTGCGTGAAGAGCGAGGGGCAAGTCATCTTGACACGCCGGTAGGTCTGGATGCTCCATAGCTATCAGCTGCAGCTTTGGTCTCGGCTGTTCACTTTTTGAGCAACTATTTAATATCAGTAATTTCTCATTTTAAAGGAAAAATGAATGTAAATGAAAGAGGCACATAAGATGACTACCTGATATAAAATGGCTATGCATAGGACAGAACATGGAGTCATATTAATTTCACTAGCAATTACAAAGCTAGGCAGTTTGATTTATTGATGCAGAACATATTTATGAGCATGGTCAATCTAGGGTACAGGCCATAAATGGATAGTCCATACCAACAGTCCTGACACCAAGAATTCACTGCCTCTTCCTTTAAGACTACCTGCCAGAGCACAATGGCCACTTTAATGCAATAACACTTCAACTGATGATGGAAGAAGGGGTTTGAGCAGAGTTGTTTCTTATGGGAAATCGAAAAGTCTATATAACTCTTGTAGGGCAGCATTTTTAGCCCTCTTCATAATCATCAGCATTATGACTACCTTTTGTATCCTTCTGTCCCATTTGCTTCTCATCTACCTTTTGCTCAGCTAAAAGTACAGCTCATCTTCTGATAGACTGGTGGATCTAGCTCATCACTTTAAGACAATCACCATAATGTAATAGAACTGCGCCAAAATCGCTGTATGTGCAAATAAAATTAAACTGCTTGTTCCTGTAACTTCTGAGTTTCAAATGTTGGGTGTAAATTTGATTTTACATTTTTTTTGGCTAACCAGTTGTGCCCATAAGCGATAAAGACCACTATCTTCAGGCTATAAGGCCGTGGAGGACACAATTTGATATTTTCGGTGTACGTTTTCCATGGTACAGGCAGCATTATCTGCATATACTGCATGCTCAAGTATGTATAATTTGTAGGGAAGCTTTTCTTTACATTATATTTGATGAAAAATGAATTCTGATGCTTCTGCACCTTTTATTCTCACTTTATATTAACCAGGAAGCAACTCTTTCCTGTTATCACTCCAGATAAGAAACTGAAATAAGTCTCCAACCCTCCCTTCTCATCTCCATTTCATAAAAATTGTTTTATTTTATATCACACATTTGCTTTTTCAATTTTCCTTCAATGTAAGCAAAGTACAGGAATGGATCATAGAGAACTCCAATGACAGTTGCTACCATAAACAAATAAGATTACGGCTACCAACAAAAAGAAGGTAAAAAACAAAATAAACACCATATTCTCATCCACATTTTCCCAGAAATGTTGTAAAATACGTGCAGCATGGAGAATGTTTGCAAAGTGTTAAATACTTCATGGTTTAAGAACTGAGACTTTGGCAGTAAGTATTCCTATGTAGCCACAGCTGTCTATGTTTACTACCAAAATACGGAGCCTTTCGAAGTAATGGTTTTCCTTTCTAAATTGACAGCAATAGCCTCTTCCTTTAATCATATTTCCTATTGCGTTTTATGTTTTCAGCGCCGAGAAGCTTTTTTGATTTCTCCTAATTGTGGATTCATGCATCACTGTAAGAAGGCCACAGGAAACATTATGAAGGCTTTGCCAAAATCCCAAAGTGTAGATAATTTCTTCAGCAATTACTACATTGTTTTGTGAAAAGTGTGAGGCAGCCAATATGTTTGCACACAATGTTTGTCTGGAGCTAGTTCAAGATTCATGCGTCTGAAGGTGAAGATGCTTTGTCAATTTACTGCCAATAGCAATGTAAACAGATATTGGGCAGTCCAGCTTGCAGATGGCAAAAGCATTGGTTTTCTGATAGTGCCAGTTAGAATTGTGGAAGACTTTTGAATTAACTCTTCAATGGTACTGCTGGCATGCTGGTTTACTACTGTCATTTTTTTCCACACAGTTTAGGACTTTTATATAATTAGGTGATATTCTAGACTTTTTTAAAGTGAAATTACTTAACTATAGTGTTTGGGTAAAAAAATATGTGCTCTAATTGTATATTTGTCATTCTAAAGACTTCTTGATCTTTAAGCAAAATGGATTTTAAATTGGCTGAATTCAATGAATTGCTGAGTGCTGCCTCTGATTGGCTGAGCACAGGGACCAGTCACAGGCAGCGTTCAGCTGTCATTCAATGGCTGAGTGCTGCCTCTGATTGGTCACATTGCTCAGCCAATCAGAGGCAGCTCTTTTAGCAGGTGGGGATTTTAAATCCCCACCTGCTAAGAGAGATTCAGAGCCATTCAGGAGAAGAAGCAGTTGGATGTGTCTGAGCCCCGGCAGCTGCGGAAAGGTGAGTATATATATATTTTTTATTTTTTACACATTCTAGGGATGATTTTTCAGGGAAGGGCTTATATTTAAAGCCCTTCCCCGAAAATCACTGCAGAGGATGCCAGCATCTCACTGCTTTCAATGGAGCTGTCTGTAGATGAAGAAATCTTCGGCCACAGCTGTCACAGCTGTGGCAGAGGATCGCAATCTTTTCTGTATGTCAGTGGGGCTGCCGCTGTGCCGCCGGCCCTATTGACCACAAGGTGGGCCCCCTCGATGTGACAGCATCCAAGGAATCCCCTGCTGCAACTGTCACAAATGCAGCAGGGGATAGCGGGTAGCGCACTTTATCTGCGCATAAATGCAGCCAAATGCATTTTTTTCAGTGTGACGCCTGCTTCGGCCACGCAAATTTTTGTGCACAAAAAATGCGCAGCACGCAAACGCCCGTCTGACTGAGCTCTAAAGGGGTTTTGCCAAGATACACAATTTGTGGCCCGAGGTAATCAGTTGATCCCCCGAGTTCCGCTTTTGACACCCCTCGCTAATTGCTGAATTTGCCAAAAGAAGCCAAGACTAGCATGACATTTCTCCTGCAATAGCTGAATTGTAGTATTCATGTGAATGGCAGAATGACACAAGGTCTGCTAGTAGAGGAGCCACTCTGAGTGGCTCTCCATTTTAGGATATAGAGGGGGTTCCCGAGTGGGGGGCCTTACTCTATGATGTTCATATACCCTTATAGAGCATATGAACAGGAGTTGTACTCTTGGCACATACTCTTTAAATGTTAGTTGATTTCACCTCCAACCTTTAGCACAAATTATTTCAGCCAAATGCATCCTATAACTTTATATCAGTCTTTCAATCTTCAAATTAAAGTTTTGAATATTTACCACATCATTTATCAATTATTAATTCAAGAAGGATGCAATGAATAACATACAGTATATCGGTTTGAATATTATTCCTATTTAGTAGGTGTAGTTCCACACATAGGGCATCTAATAGGTGTTCTACTTTAGAGAAAACCTAGAGCATATGAGAGATTTTCTTTACCCTATTAAGGACCAGGCACTGTAAATATACAGTGCCTGGTCCTGGGCTTAAAGCACTGCCGATAGTAAAATTACGGCGGTGCTTTAAGCCTCCTGTTAGTAACAGCTGATAATCCTGAGGAGAAGGAAGGAGGGGTTTTTAACCATTTCTGCCTTTTCCTTCCCTGAGTACACTGCACTCAAACAGCAGTGTGTACTCCAAAAGTGAAACTTTAACTACGGGAGCCGAGGGGTCATGTGATCGCCGGGGTTCCCTGCTACAGCAGAGCTGTAGGGTCATACTAGACCCTGGCCAGCTCTACCAGTGACAAATGTCACTACAGGGGTTGTTTTCCCCTATAACTGGGGCTCCTATGGATGCCCCAGCTACAGTGGGAAAGTGTCAAATTAAAAAAAAATTATTGTCCCCCAGAGGTCTTATATGACATCATTGGGGGACATAGATAGTAAAAAAAACCTAATTCCATACATAAGTAGAACAATATTACAGAATCAAACAACAATATAGAATAGAAAATAACACAAAGCCGACGCCAACCAAAACCGTCGCTGTATGCGCCCTGTAGCCATACATATTATTAGAGATAAGCGAGCACCCAAATGCTCGGGTCCGCGTTATTCGAGTCGAGCTTTTCGTAAAATTCGAGAGCTCTACTCGAGTAACGAACCCCATTGACTACAATGGGAGACTCGAGCATTTTTGCATGTGGAATGCCGGGTGCCGAGCTTTTTTTTTTTTCTAGGTTACTCTCTCTCTCCCAGACAAACAAAAATGGCCAATGGCGTGCACAGCGTTGTGGCGGGGAGGGGCCAACAACTGGGGCAGGGTCAAACACGATTTGATGCTCGTTCGAGTAACCCATTCCCATACTCTATTTAAGCATAAATATACTAAAAAAAACTACAAATGTTAAAAAATCTTTTTTTAGCTTTTTACCCCCAATAAAACTAAAAAATGGAAAAAAAAGTCAGTGAAAAAGATATTTAAAAAATCGCCCCATATGTCACGGAAAAAAAACGCAGTAAAAATAATTTTGGTAGCTAAAGGTAACAAAATAGGGCAGTAAAACTGCCACATGGGTAAAATACCTAAAAAGTGTCTGGTCCTTTAGGTACAAAACAGCTTGGTCCTTAAGGGGTTAAACATTACCACCAACTGTAAATGCTTAAACATACCACCATACTTTAAACTATTGCATATAGTGCCAATTGCTGCCTTGCCAAATAATACCTTTTTACAGTGAAAATTAAACAACACCACCATTTCAAATAGTGTCATATAATTCCAAATAATCACTACTGTGATACCATAAAAGCTCAAACAATTTTACTATATAATGTCCGTGTTATACTTCAATACAGTAATAATAGGACATCCATATACAATGCTAAAACACTACCACCATACATTGCTCAGACAATAGACCCATACAATACTCAAATAATATTCCCATAAAGCATCAGGATAATCCTACAATACAATGCTGAAGATAAATTATATGTCTTGTGATACCTTGGGGGTTAGTTACACTCAGACCGCCATCTTTTCTGCACAATATAAGTGAGAACACTCCAGGAACTAACGTCCACAACGTACTTTTCCTTTGAAACCTTGATTCATCAGCCTTTTATTGCTTCACTTCAGCAAATCAGAGCAATGCATTAAGGACTTTACATAGTCAATGGCATTAAACAATCCGCATATGGAGCGTTCTCCCCTGTCATGCTTCTTGGCAGTCAGTGTCTATCTGTCTTGATTGCCAGACCAGAATGGACTCAGAGCTAAGAAATGCAGCAGCTTTTCTCTGAGAGGCACACTTTCTCAGGTTTCTCAGGTGCCTCATAATTATTGTGCAGATTAACTCTTTTCCTGTAAATGTAATCATGATCTATGTAAGTGGTTATGATATTAGAAAGGATAAGGTTGTCAGGGAAAACCAAACAATTTAAGGGAGGCTTCAGTACTCTGTTGGGCCACCTCTAGCCTTGATACATGAGATACGGTCAGCCATGGAGGAAAACCAGTTTTGCATGTTATCCTGTGGCATATTTACCCACAGATATTGCAACTGAGCCTCTAGATCCTGCACACTCTTGGCTGGCAAAGCTTCTGCTAGTCTCATAAATGCTCAATTGGCGAAGGAAGTGTGGTAGCCGCCATGAGAGGCAACACATGTGGCTGCAGAATTTTCAGCACAAATCACTGAGCTGTTAGTGTTCCTTGTAGAGATGAGCGAGCACCAAAATGCTCGGGTGCTCGTTACTCGCGATGAAATTTTCGTGATGCTCGAGGGTTCGTTTCGAGTAACGAACCCCATTGAAGTCAATCGGCGACCCGAGCATTTTTGTATATCGCCGATGCTCGCTAAGGTTTCCATTTGTGAAAATCTGGGCAATTCAAGAAAGTGATGGGAACGACACAGCAACGGATAGGGCAAGCGAGGGGCTACATGTTGGGCTGCATCTCAATTTCCCAGGTCCCACTATTAAGCCACAATAGCGGCAAGAGTGGCCCCCCCCCTCCCAACAACTTTTACTTCTGAAAAGCCCTCATTAGCAATGCATACCTTAGCTAAGCACCACACTACCTCCAACAAAGCACAATCACTGCCTGCATGACACTCCGCTGCCACTTCTCCTGGGTTACATGCTGCCCACCCCCCACCCCCTGCACGACCCAGTGTCCACAGCGCACACCAAATTGTCCCTGCGCAGCCTTCAGCTGCCCTCATGCCACACCACCCTCATGTCTATTTATAAGTGCGTCTGCCATGAGGAGGAACCGCAGGCACACACTGCAGAGGGTTGGCACGGCTAGGCAGCGACCCTCTTTAAAAGAGGCGGGGCGATAGCCCACAATGCTGTACAGAAGCAATGAGAAATATAATCCTGTGCCACCGCCATCAGGAGCTGCACACGTGGGCATAGCAATGGGGAACCTATGTGCCACACTATTCATTCTGTCAAGGTGTCTGCATGCCCCAGTCAGACCGCGTTTTTTTATAAATAGTCACAGGCAGGTACAACTCCGCAATGGGAATTCCGTGTGCACCCACAGCATGGGTGGCTCCCTGGAACCCACCGGCTGTACATAAATGTATCCCATTGCAGTGCCCATCACAGCTGAGATAACGTTCGATTAAATGCAGGTGGGCTTCGGCCCACACTGCATGCCCCAGTCAGACTGGGGTTCTTTAGAAGTGGACACATGCAGTTACAACTCCGTGTGGACCGACAGCATGGGTGGCTCCCTGGAACCCACCGGCTGTACATAAATGTATCCCATTGCAGTGCCCATCACAGCTGATGTAACGTCAGCTTTAATGCAGGTGGGCAAAAAATTAATTGGATTACACTGTAGGCGAGGGCCCCAAAAAATTGGTGTACCAACAGTACTAATGTACGTCAGAAAAATTGCCCATGCCCAACCAAGAGGGCAGGTGAAACCCATTAATCGCTTTGGTTAATGTGGCTTAATTTGTAACTAGGCCTGGAGGCAGCCCAGTTAAAATAAAAATTGGTTCAGGTGCAAGTTTGAACGCCTTAATGAGCATTGAAACGTATAAAAATTGTTTACAAAAATTATATGACTGAGCCTTGTGGGCCTAAGAAAAATTGCCCGTTCGGCGTGATTACGTCAGGTTTCAGGAGGAGGAGGATGAATATTAGACACAGATTGATGAAGCTAAAAGGTCCACGTTTTTGATGGTGATAGAGAACAATGCTTCCATCCGCGGGTGCAGCCTACGTATTGTTTACGTATCACTGCTGTCCGCTGGTGGAGAAGAGAAGTCTGGGGAAATCCAGGCTTTGTTCATCTTGATGAGTGTAAGCCTGTCGGCACTGTTGGTTGACAGGCGGGTACGCTTATCTGTGATGATTCCCCCAGCCGCACTAAACACCCTCTCTGACAAGACGCTAGCCGCAGGACAAGCAAGCACCTCCAGGGCACACAGCGCGAGTTGAGGCCACGTGTCCAGCTTCGACACCCAGTAGTTGTAGGGGGCAGAGGCGTCACGGAGGACGGTCGTGCGATTGGCTACGTACTCCCTCACCATCCTTTTACAGTGCTCCCGCCGACTCAGCCTTGACTGGGGAGTGGTGACACAGTCTTGCTGGGGAGCCAGAAAGCTGTCAAAGGCCTTAGAGAGTGTTCCCCTGCCTGTGCTGTACATGCTGCCTGATCTCTGCGCCTCCCCTGCTACCTGGCCCTCGGAACTGCGCCTTCGGCCACTAGCGCTGTCGGATGGGAATATTACCATCAGTTTGTCCGCCAGGGTCCTGTGGTATAGCATCACTCTCGAACCCCTTTCCTCTTCGGGTATGAGAGTGGAAAGGTTCTCCTTATACGGTGGGTCGAGCAGTGTGTACACCCAGTAATCCGTAGTGGCCAGAATGCGTGTAACACGAGGGTCACGAGAAAGGCATCCTAACATGAAGTCAGCCATGTGTGCCAGGGTACCTGTACGCAACACATGGCTGTCCTCACTAGGAAGATCACTTTCAGGATCCTCCTCCTCCTCCTCCTCCTCAGGCCATACACACTTAAAAGGATGACAGGCAAGCAGCATGGGTACCCTCAGCAGTGGGCCAAGCTGTCTCTTCCCCCTCCTCCTCATCCTCCTCATGCTCCTCCTCCTCCTCCTCAACGCGCTGAGATATAGACAGGAGGGTGCTCTGACTATCCAGCGACATACTGTCTTCCCCCGCCTCTGTTTCCGAGCGCAAAGCGTCTGCCTTTATGCTTTGCAGGGAACTTCTCAAGAGGCATAGCAGAGGAATGGTGACGCTAATGATTGCAGCATCGCCGCTCACCATCTGGGTAGACTCCTCAAAGTTTCCAAGGACCTGGCAGATGTCTGCCAACCAGGCCCACTCTTCTGTAAAGAATTGAGGAGGCTGACTCCCACTGCGCCGCCCATGTTGGAGTTGGTATTCCACTATAGCTCTACGCTGCTCATAGAGCCTGGCAAACATGTGGAGTGTAGAGTTCCACCGTGTGGGCACGTCGCACAGCAATCGGTGCACTGGCAGATGAAACCGATGTTGCAGGGTGCGCAGGGTGGCAGCGTCCGTGTGGGACTTGCGGAAATGTGTGCAGAGCCGGCGCACCTTTCCGAGCAGGTCTGACAAGCGTGGGTAGCTTTTCAGAAAGCGCTGAACCACCAAATTAAAGACGTGGGCCAGGCATGGCACGTGCGTGAGGCTGCCGAGCTGCAGAGCCGCCACCAGGTTACGGCCATTGTCACACACGACCATGCCCGGTTGGAGGCTCAGCGTCGCAAGCCAGCGGTCGGTCTGCTCTGTCAGACCCTGCAGCAGTTCGTGGGCCGTGTGCCTCTTCTTTCCTAAGCTGAGTAGTTTCAGCACGGCCTGCTGACGCTTGCCCACCGCTGTGCTGCCACGACGCGTGACTCCGACTGCTGGCGACGTGCTGCTGCTGACACATCTTGATTGCGAGACAGAGGTTGCATAGGAGGAGGAGGAGGTGGAGGGTGGTTTAGTGGAGGAAGCATACACCACCGCAGATACCACCACCGAGATGGGGCCCGCAATTCTGGGGGTGGGTAGGACGTGAGTGGTCCCAGGCTCTGACTCTGTCCCAGCCTCCACTAAATTCACCCAATGTGCCGTCAGGAAGATATAGTGGCCCTGCCCGCCTGTGCTTGTCCACGTGTCCGTTGTTAAGTGGACCTTGCCAGTAGCCGCGTTGGTGAGGGCGCGTACAATGTTGCGGGAGACGTGGTCGTGCAGGGCTGGGACGGCACATCGGGAAAAGTAGTGGCGACTGGGAACTGAGTAGCGCTGGGCTGCCACCGCCATTATACCTTTGAAAGCCTCCGTTTCCACTACCCTATACGGCAGCATCTCCAGGCTGATAAATTTGGCTATGTGCACGTTTAACGCTTCTGAGTGCGGGTGCGTGGCGGCGTACTTGCGCTTGCGCTCCAACACTTGCGCTAGCGACGGCTGGACGGTGCGCTGAGAGACATTGGTGGATGGGGCCGAGCACAGCAGAGGTGAGGGTGTGGGTGCAGGCCAGGAGACGGTAGTGCCTGTGTCCTGAGAGGGGGATTGGATCTCAGTGGCAGGTTGGGGCACAGGGGGAGAGGCAGCGGTGCAAACCGGAGGCGGTGAACGGCCTTCATCACACCTTGTGGGGTGCTTGGCCATCATATGTCTGCGCATGCTGGTGGTGGTGAGGCTGGTGGTGGTGGCTCCCTGGCTGATCTTGGCGCGACAAAGGTTGCACACCACTGTTCGTCGGTCGTCTGCACTTTCAGTGAAAAACTGCCAGACATTTGAGCACCTCGGCCTCTGCAGGGTGGCATGGCGCGAGGGGGCGCTTTGGGAAACAGTTGGTGGATTATTCGGTCTGGCCCTGCCTCTACCCCTGGCCACCGCACTGCCTCTTCCAACCTGCCCTGCTGCTGCACTTGCCTCCCCCTCTAAAGACCTGTCCTCAGTAGGCGTACCAAACCAGGTGGGGTCAGTCACCTCATCGTCCTGCTGCTCTTCCTCCGAATCCTCTGTGCGCTCCTCACTCGGACTTACTCCAATTACTACTACCTGTGTGATAGACAACTGTGTCTCATCGTCCTCCTCACCCACTGAAAGCTCTTGAGACAGTTGCCGGAAGTCCCCAGCCTCATCCCCCGGACCCCGGGAACTTTCCAAAGGTTGGGCATCGGTCACGACAAACTCCTCCAGTGGGAGAGGATTCGGAACCATTGCTGCCCATTCTGGGCAGGGGCCCGAGAACAGTTCCTGGGAGTCTGCCTGCTCCTCAGAATGTGTCATTGTAATGGAGGGAGGAGGCTGGGAGGAAGGAGGAGCAGCAGCCAGAGGATTCAGAGTTGCAGCAGTGGACGGCGCAGAATTCTGGGTGGTCGATAGATTGCTGGATGCACTTTCTGCCATCCACGATAGGACCTGCTCACACTGCTCATTTTCTAATAAAGGTCTACCGCGTGGACCCATTAATTGTGAGATGAATGTGGGGACGCCAGAAACGTGCCTCTCTCCTAATCCCGCAGCAGTCGGCTCCGATACACCTGGATCAGGAGCTCGGCCTGTGCCCACACCCTGACTTGGGTTTCCACGTCCTCGCCCGCGTCCACGTCCTCTAGGCCTACCCCTACCCCTCAGCATGCTGTATTACCAGTAGTGCAGAAACAGAACACTGTAATTAAATGTGCCGCTTATTGGCCTGTGGTTGGAGGCAGACTTCCCTTATGGAACGCACAGCAGATCCAGGAAACAATTTTGCGCAAGCCTGCTGTAACGCTTAGCTGCGTATTAATTAGGACTACTACCCCCAGCAGATAGATACTGTAGGCAGCGTATAATATTATTTATACTGTTTCCTTCTGGCGGGATGACGGCGCTGATGTAACAGAGACAGCAGATCCAGGAAACAATTTTGTGCCAGCCTGCTGTAACGCTTAGCTGCGTAATAATTAGGACTACTACCCCCAGCAGATAGATACTGTAGGCAGCGTATAATATTATGTATACTGTTTCCCTCTGGCGGGATGACGGCGCTGATGTAACAGAGACAGCAGATCCAGGAAACAATTTTGCGCAAACCTGCTGTAACGCTTAGCTGCGTATTAATTAGGACTACTACCCCCAGCAGATAGATACTGTAGGCAGCGTATAATATTATGTATACTGTTTCTCTCTGGCGGGATGACGGCGCTGATGTAACAGAGACAGCAGATCCAGGAAACAATTTTGCGCAAGCCTGCTGTAACGCTTAGCTGCGTATTAATTAGAACTACTACCCCCAGCAGATAGATACTGTAGGCAGCATATAATATTATGTATACTGTTTCCCTCTGGCGGTATGACGGCGCTGATGTAACAGAGACAGCAGATCCAGGAAACAATTTTGCGCCAGCCTGCTGTAACGCTTAGCTGCGTATTAATTTGAACTACTACCCCCAGCAGATAGATACTGTAGGCAGCGTATAATATTATGTATACTGTTTCCCTCTGGCGGGATGACGGCGCTGATGTAACAGAGACAGCAGATCCAGGAAACAATTTTGCGCCAGCCTGCTGTAACGCTTAGCTGCGTATTAATTAGGACTACTACCCCCAGCAGATAGATACTGTAGGCAGCGTATAATATTATGTATACTGTTTCCCTCTGGCGGGATGACGGCGCTGATGTAACAGAGACAGCAGATCCAGGAAACAATTTTGCGCCAGCCTGCTGTAACGCTTAGCTGCGTATTAATTAGGACTACTACCCCCAGCAGACACGCAGTAAACTGAAGACGGTCACAGGCAGCCCAAATATAGTATTTTCCCCCAATTTTTTGGAAAAAGCCCACTGCCTATATAGCCTGAATATCTCTTTCCCTGCCTCACCAGTACTGGCCCTATACTCTGTATAATGACTGCAGACTGAGGACGCAATGCTCTGCACGGCCGATATACAAAAAAAAAAAATGTGCAACACTGCAAAAAGCAGCCTCAACAGTACTGCACACGGTCAGATGTGGCCCTAAGAAGGACCGTTGGGGTTCTTGAAGCCTAAAATCACTCCTAACGCTCTCCCTATAGCAGCTCCAGCATCAGCAGCACTTTCCCTGATCTCTGTCAGAATGCATCTGTGGCGAGCCGCGGGAGGGGCCGATTTATATACTCGGGTGACACCTGATCTCGCCAGCCACTCACTGCAGGGGGGTGGTATAGGGCTTGAAGGTCGCAGGGGGAAGTTGTAATGCCTTCCCTGTCTTTCTATTGGCCAGAAAAGCGCGCTAACGTCTCAGAGATGAAAGTGAAAGTAACTCGAACATCGCGTGGTGCTCGCCTCTAGTAACGAGCATCTCGAACACGCTAATACTCGAACGAGTATCAAGCTCGGACGAGTACATTCGCTCATCTCTAGTTCCTTGATTACTACGGGGGTGACCAACTGTTGCATACAATGGCTCCCTAGATCTTCACAGCTGCAGTTAGGAAAGTGTGTTGTTCCACGACAAAGTAAAGATTAAAGTGCTTCCCATAAGACCTCCATACTTGAACAGAACTATTGTTGACTCCCAAACAGAACATTAATTCACCTCTAAAGATAATAGGGTTCCACTCTGTAGTAGTCCAAGTTTTCCGTTCATGACACCACTGCGAATGAAAGCAACAGACTTGGGGTGTTAATGACAGGATACATAATGCGGGCTGTGACACCATATTTCCTTCTGCTAAGCGTCTGAAAATGGATCTCCTTTTGCTTGTTGGCGGATCAAACAATCCTCTCTATTGGTAGTCTGTCTTCGCCATCCAGAGCCTTTTCACTGTGTGCATGTTCTTTCACGTATTCACTGCTCCCAGCACCTCAGTCAGAACAGCCTAGATGGCGGGCAATTCGTCAAAATGACCATCCTACTTCTCTTATTCCAGTGATGTGCCCCCTCTAATAACTTGGCAAAGTGTCCAAGTGCATTTTTGAGACATGTCTTGCAGTCAACGATCTCTCAACAAGAGGCACACTACACAAAAGTAAGCTCTGGGAGCCTTATTATAGGGCAACAGGGAAGCACTTTTATGGCCTCTGGTGGTAATACTCAGTGTCTAATCCTACCACAGATGTAATCATTTGCATACCTGCCTGAGACATAACTGCATGTCAAGTTTTGCACCAATCTAACATTTTTAGCTGGATGCATTATATTTTCGTCAATGAGTATATAGTATATATATATTTCAAATACCTGACCTTAGTTAGCACATAGCACTGGCAAGTTTCCAAACCTAATGACCATGTAAATCGTGTTACTCCAGTATTTTCTGTTTTCTGGTCAGCTCTCTGGAATTATTATTCAGATATTCGTCATTTCTCTGATAACATCCATTTTGTTACCCATCATCTTATTTTCCCTTTCATTGAAACTCTTGTAGACATAACTCTCTCCTTCACTGAGTTGGGTCTTCTGATAATGTGACAGTTGTATTTCAAGTGGCAGACTAAACTCCATTTGGTTATAGAACTATACATTTATTTGTGGGCCAGAATTGTTCCTAAATAAAGCTGGTCATTGGCTAATATGGATGATAATCAGCTCTCATAAGAATAATTGTCTTGTTTTTAGTGATTGATGATTCTCAACAGTGTTCCATGAGCTTGAAATTTGACGGATATGCGTTAATAATTTTTCTCATTATCATTTTTTATCATAGTACTTTAGCAAGAAGAGTCCGAGACCCATTTAGTCATGCTGTTCCAAATTAAACAGTTTTTTATGATAAAATTAGTCGCATGGTAGAAAAATATTAATGTGTATCCAAACATCCACTGTGTCTAAGGAAAGCTTTCCTTAGTGTTAACTTCCCCAGCATGACCAGTAACATTGCATCCGTAGAATACTTTAGAGCAACAGTCTACACTCATGTGACAATTAATTTGTCACCGTTGCAGATAAGTTCCTTTTGTCTTAGAAATTTTATATCACCGAAAGGAAACAAAAATTATAAAACATTAGTCCTCCACTTATTATTTCCACAACTGACACAATATGTTTATTCACTTCTGGGGTTATATATGTAGTCCCCCTCAATACTCAATTTAAGTGTCCCATTGTTATTAAGTGGGTCAATGTGATTTACTGATAAAATAGATGGTCATAACCAGTTCGAGTCCTAAAATATTTGTCTGGACATAAGGTCATCACTAGAGATGAGCGAGCACCAAAATGCTCGGGTGCTCGTTACTCGGGACGAACTTTTCGCGATGCTCAAGGGTTCGTTTCGAATAACGAACCCCATTGAAGTCAATGGGCGACCCGAGCATTTTTGTATTTCGCCGATGCTCGCTAAGGTTTTCATGTGTGAAAATCTGGGCAATTCAAGAAAGTGATGGGAACGACACAGCAACGGATAGGGCAGGCGAGGGGCTACGTGTTGGGCTGCATCTCAAGTTCACAGGTCCCACTATTAAGCCACAATAGCGGCAAGAGTGGGCCCCCCCCCCCTCCCAAAAACTTTTACTTCTGAAAAGCCCTCATTAGCATGGCATACCTTTGCTAAGCACCACACTAGCTACAACAAAGCACAATCACTGCCTGGATGACACTCCGCTGCCACTTCTCCTGGGTTACATGCTGACCAACCGCCCCCCCCCTCCCCCCCACAGCGCACACCAAAGTGTCACTGCGCAGCCTTCAGCTGCCCTCATGCCACACCACCCTCATGTCTATTTAGAAGTGCGTCTGCCATGAGGAGGAACCGCAGGCACACACTGCAGAGGGGTTGGCATGGCTAGGCAGCGACCCTCTTTAAAAGGGGCGGGGCGATAGCCCACAATGCTGTACAGAAGCAATGAGAAATAGAATCCTGTGCCACCGCCATCAGGAGCTGCACACGTGGGCATAGCAATGGGGAACCTATGTGCCACACACTATTCATTCTGTCAAGGTGTCTGCATGCCCCAGTCAGACTGGTAATATGTACCTTAACAGTAACCGCGTTGGTGGTAATGTGGTGGTGACTGCGGACCTAGTAGCGCGGTTTTATTTTGTTGGTTTTCGGAATGTGGCCAGGATTAAGTGGGCCGTGGCGGGGGGATGTTTTTGAGGCACTACGTGTCCTCTCCACGTGTCCGTGGTTATATGCACCTTAACAGTAACCGCGTTGGTGGTAATATGGTGGTGACTGCGGACCTAGTAGCGCGGTTTTATTTTGTTGGTTTTCGGAATGTGGCCAG
Source organism: Eleutherodactylus coqui (assembly GCF_035609145.1). NCBI lineage: Eukaryota > Metazoa > Chordata > Amphibia > Anura > Eleutherodactylidae > Eleutherodactylus > Eleutherodactylus coqui. Next base: position 137,710,503 of record NC_089842.1, read on the forward strand.
GATTAAGTGGGCCGTGGCGGGGGGATGGTGGGGGGGCTCTCTTGTAGTGTCGGTAAAGGTGAAATTCTTGGACTGCCACCAGACGAACCAATGCAAAGGCATTTGCCAAGAATGTTTTCCCTGTTGGAGGAGGAGGGGGATGTTTTTGAGGCACTACGTGTCCTCTCCACGTGTCCATGGTTATATGCACCTTAACAGTAACCGCGTTGGTGGGAAATGGCCTCGCCGCCATCATGTCTTTGGGAAGCCTCTGTTTCCACACCCCAGAGACATACCATTAGCAGCGGTATAGGCAGAGCCCAGAATTCGTAACATTTCAGCCGTAGCATTAGGACAGGCCCCACTAACATATCACTAGCAGCATTATAGCGGGAGCGCAGTCTTCGTTCCATGTCAGCAATAGTAACACTCAAGACAGGCCCCAGTAACAATTCCGAAGCAGCAGTATAGCGGGAGCGCAGTCTTCGTTCCATGTCAGCAATAGTAGCACGCAAGACAGGCCCCAGTAACAATTCCGAAGCAGCAGTATAGCGGGAGCGCAGTCTTCGTTCCATGTCAGTAATAGTAGCACTCAAGACAGGCCCCAGTAACAATTCCGAAGCAGCAGTATAGCGGGAGCGCAGTCTTCGTTCCATGTCAGCAATAGTAGCACTCAAGACAGGCCCCAGTAACAATTCCGAAGCAGCAGTATAGCGGGAGCGCAGTCTTCGTTCCATGTCAGCAATAGTAGCACTCAAGACAGGCCCCAGTAACAATTCCGAAGCAGCAGTATAGCGGGAGCGCAGTCTTCGTTCCATGTCAGTAATAGTAGCACTCAAGACAGGCCCCAGTAACAATTCCGAAGCAGCAGTATAGCGGGAGCGCAGTCTTCGTTCCATGTCAGCAATAGTAGCACTCAAGACAGGCCCCAGTAACAATTCCGAAGCAGCAGTATAGCGGGAGCGCAGTCTTCGTTCCATGTCAGCAATAGTAGCACTCAAGACAGGCCCCAGTAACAATTCCGAAGCAGCAGTATAGTGGGAGCGCAGTCTTAGTTCCATTTCAGTAGCTGCAGTATAGCCAAGGCCCAAGTTACATTTATGTAGCTAAAGTGTAGGCCAACCCCACACACACTTCTGTACCATGAGTGCAGGCGAAGAACATACAAATTGCTATGATTACACTGTAGGTGAGGGCCCCAAAAAATTGGTGTACCAACAGTACTAATGTACCTCAGTAAAAATTGGCCATGCCCAACCAAGATGGCAGGTGAAACCCATTAATCGCTTTGGTTAATGTGGCTTAAGTGGTAACTAGGCCTGGAGGCAGCCCAGTTTAACGAAAAATTGGTTCAAGTTAAAGTTTCAACGCTTTTAAGAGCATTGAAACATATAAAAATTGTTTAGAAAAATTAGATGAGTGAGCCTTGTGGCCCTAAGAAAAATTGCCCGTTCAGCGTGATTACGTGAGGTTTCAGGAGGAGGAGCAGGAGGAGGAGGAGGAATATTAGACACAGATTGATGAAGCAGAAATGTCCCCGTTTTGGATGGTGAGAGAGAACGTAGCTTCCATCCGCGGGTGCAGCCTACGTATTGCTTACGTATCGCTGCTGTCCGCTGGTGGAGAAGAGAAGTCTGGGGAAATCCAGGCTTTGTTCATCTTGATGAGTGTTAGCCTGTCGGCACTGTCGGTTGACAGGCGGGTACGCTTATCTGTGATGATTCCCCCAGCCGCACTAAACACCCTCTCCGACAAGACGCTAGCCGCAGGACAAGCAAGCACCTCCAGCTTCGACACCCAGTAGTTGTAGGTGGCAGAGGCGTCACGGAGGATGGTCGTGCGATCCGCTACGTACTCCCTCACCATCCTTTTACAGTGCTCCCGCCGACTCAGCCTTGACTGGGGAGCGGTGACACAGTCTTGGTGGGGAGCCATAAAGCTGTCCAGGCCCTTAAAGACTGTTGCACTGCCTGGGCTGTACATGCTGCTCGATCTCCGCACCTCCCCTGCTACCTGGCCCTCGGAACTGCGCCTTCTGCCACTAGCGCTGTCGGATGGGAATTTTACCATCAGCTTGTCCGCCAGGGTCCTGTGGTATAGCAACACTCTCGAACCTCTTTCCTCTTCGGGAATGAGACTGGGAAGGTTCTCCTTATAGCGTGGGTCGAGCAGTGTGTACACCCAGTAATCCGTAGTGGCCAGAATGCGTGCAACGCGAGGGTCACGAGAAAGGCATCCTAACATGAAGTCAGCCATGTGTACCAGGGTACCCGTACGCAACACATGGCTGTCTTCACTAGGAAGATCACTTTCAGGATCCTCCTCCTCCTCCTCCTCCTCCTCCTCATCCTCCTCAGGCCATACACGCTGAAAGGATGACAGGCAAGCAGCAGGGGCACCGTCAGCAGTGGGCCAAGCTGTCTCTTCCCCCTCCTCCTCATCCTCCTCATGCTCCTCCTCCTCCTCCTTCTGAATGCGCTGAGATATAGACAGGAGGGTGCTCTGACTATCCAGCGACATACTGTCTTCCCCCGCCTCCGTTTCCGAGCGCAAAGCGGCTGCCTTTATGGTTTGCAGGGAACTTCTCAAGATGCATAGCTGAGGAATGGTGACGCTAAGGATTGCAGCATCGCCGCTCACCATCTGGGTAGACTGCTCAAAGTTTCCAAGGACCTGGCAGATGTCTGCCAACCAGGCCCACTTTTCTGAAAAGAATTGAGGAGGCTGACTCCCACTGCGCCGCCCATGTTGGAGTTGGTATTCCACGATAGCTCTACGCTGCTCATAGAGCCTGGCCAACATGTGGAGCGTAGAGTTCCACCGTGTGGGCACGTCGCACAGCAGTCGGTGCACTGGCAGATTAAAGCGATGTTGCAGGGTGCGCAGGGTGGCAGCGTCCGTGTGGGACTTGCGGAAATGTGCGCAGAGGCGGCGCACCTTTCCGAGCAGGTCTGACAAGCGTGGGTAGCTTTTCAGAAAGCGCTGAACCACCAAATTAAAGACGTGGGCCAGGCATGGCACGTGCGTGAGGCTGCCGAGCTGCAGAGCCGCCACCAGGTTATGGCCGTTGTCACACACGACCATGCCCGGTTGGAGGCTCAGCGGCGCAAGCCAGCGGTCGGTCTGCTCTGTCAGACCCTGCAGCAGTTCGTGGGCCGTGTGCCTCCTATCTCCTAAGCTGAGTAGTTTCAGCACGGCCTGCTGACGCTTGCCCACCGCTGTGCTGCCACGCTGCGCGACACCGACTGCTGGCGACGTCCTGCTGCTGCTGACACATCTAGATTGCGAGACAGAGGTTGAGGAGGAGGAGGAGGAGGAGGGTGCTTTAGTGGAGGAAGCATACACCGCCGAACATACCACCACCGAGCTGTGGCCCGCAATTCTGGGGGTGGGTAGGACGTGAGCGGTCCCAGGCTCTGACTCTGTCCCAGCCTCCACTAAATTCACCCAATGTGCCGTCAGGAAGATGTAGTGGCCCTGCCCGCCTGTGCTTGTCCACGTGTCCAGAGTTAAGTGGACCTTGCCACTAACCGCATTGGTGAGGGCGCGTACAATGTTGCGGGAGACGTGGTCGTGCAGGGCTGGGACGGCACATCGGGAAAAGTAGTGGCGACTGGGAACTGAGTAGCGCGGGGCCGCCGCCGCCATCATAGCTTTGAAAGCCTCCGTTTCCGCAACCCTATACGGCAGCATTTCAAGGCTGATAAATTTGCCTATGTGGACGGTTAACGATTGAGCGTGCGGGTGCGTGGCGGCGTACTTGCGCTTGCGCTCCAACACTTGCGCTAGCGACGGCTGGACTGTGCGTTGCGAGACATTGGTGGATGGGGCCGAGGACAGCGGAGGTGAGGGTGTGGGTGCAGGCCATGAGACGGTAGTGCCTGTGTCCTGAGAGGGGGGTTGGATCTCAGTGGCAGGTTGGGGCACAGAGGGAGAGGCAGCGGTGCAAACCGGAGGCGGTGAACGGCCTTCGTCCCACCTTGTGGGGTGCTTGGCCATCATATGTCTGCGCATGCTGGTGGTGGTGAGGCTGTTGGTGGTGGCTCCCCGGCTGATCTTGGCGCGACAAAGGTTGCACACCACTGTTCGTCGGTCGTCAGGCGTCTCGGTGAAAAACTGCCAGACCTTAGAGCACCTCGGCCTCTGCAGGGTGGCATGGCGCGAGGGTGCGCTTTGGGAAACAGTTGGTGGATTATTCGGTCTGGCCCTGCCTCTACCCCTGGCCACCGCACTGCCTCTTGCAACCTGCCCTGCTGCTGCCCGTGCCTCCCCCTCTGAAGACCTGTCCTGTGTAGGCGTGTTATACACCAGGTGGGGTCAGTCACCTCATCGTCCTGCTGCTCTTCCTCCGAATCCTCTGTGCGCTCCTCCCTCGGACTTACTGCCCTTACTACTACCTCACTGCAAGACAACTGTGTCTCATCGTCATCGTCCTCCTCACCCACAGAAAGTTCTTGAGACAGTTGGCGGAAGTCCCCAGCCTCATCCCCCGGACCCCGGGAACTTTCCAATGGTTGTGCATCAGTGACGATAAACTCCTCTGGTGGGAGAGGAACCACTGCTGCCCAATCTGAGCAGGGGCCCGAGAACAGTTCCTGGGAGTGTTCCCGCTCCTGAGCATGTGTCATTGTAGTGGAGTGAGGAGGCTGGGAGGAAGGAGGAGCAGCAGACAGAGGATTCGGATTTGCAGCAGTAGACGGCGCAGAACTGTGGCTGGACGATAGGTTGCTCGAAGCACTTTCTGCCATCCAGGACAGGACCTGCTCACACTGCTCATTTTCTAATAAAGGTCTCCCGCGTGGACCCATTAATTGGGCGATGAATGTGGGGATGCCAGAAACGTGCCTCTCTCCTAATCGCGCAGCAGTCGGCTGCGACACACCTGGATCAGGAGCTCGGCCTGTGCCCGCACCCTCACTTGGGCCTACGCGTCCTCGGCCGCGTCCACGTCCTCTAGGCCTACCCCTACCCCTCAGCATGCTGTATTACCAGTGATTTGATTTCACAGGCAGGAAAGAAATTGGCGCAAGCCTGCAGGCCAAATATAATTTTTTAACTTTTTTTAAAAAGGAAAGGCCCACTGCCTCTAGTGAATGAATAATACGTTTAATAACTGTGTTGCGGCCCTGCAAAAGTGTCACAGAACTTTACTGTTGCAGAGTTATTAACTGTGGCAGAGCAGGTATTTCCCAGGCATGAAAGAAATTGGCGCAAGGCTGCACTCAACCGTAGCTGGTTGCGTCTGATTTTTTTAGGTTCTCCACGCAGCACACACGTACCCAGAGCCCTTAGGACTGACAGAGGCAGGGCAAATATACTTTTTTCCCTTTTGTTTAAAAGGATAGGCCCACTGCGTCTATTCACTGAATAATAAGTTTAATAACTGACACTGTGTTGCGGCCCTGCAAAAGTGTCACAGAACTTTACTGTTGCAGAGTTATTAACTGTGGCAGAGCAGGTATTTCCCAGGCAGGAAAGAAATTGGCGCAAGGCTGCACTCAACCGTAGCTGGTTGCGTCTGATTTTTTTAGGTTCTCCACGCAGCACACACGTACCCAGAGCCCTTAGGACTGACAGAGGCAGGGCAAATATACTTTTTTCCCTTTTGTTAAAAAAGAAAAGGCCCACTGCGTCTATTCAATGACTAATAACTGTGTTGTGGCCCTGCCTACACAATTCTGTGCCTGTAGTATCAATGCAGGGTGCAATGCTCTGCACCGCCGATTTTGAGAAAAAAAAAAAAAAGCAACACAGCTAACAGCAGCCTGCACAGTACTCCACACAGTTAAATGTGGCCCTAGAAAGGACCGTTAAGGTTCTTGAAGGCTACACTCACTCCTAACACTCTCCCTGCCTAAGCACCACTTCTGTCCCTAATACCGGGTGCAATGCTCTGCACTGCCGATTTTGAGAAAAAATAAATAAATTCTCCACTGCTAACAGCAGCCTGCACACACGTAGATGTGGCCCTAAGAAGGACCGTTGGGGTCCTTGAAGCCTACACTCACTACAAATACTCTCCCTACAGCAACTCCAATAGAACTGGACTTTCCCTCAGCTAACTCACAAGGCATGTGTGGCGAGCCGCGGGAGGGGCCGACTTTTATACTCGGGTGACATCTGATCGCCCCAGCCACTCACTGCAGGGGGGTGGTATAGGGCTTGAACGTCACAGGGGGAAGTTGTAATGCCTTCCCTGTCTTTCAATTGGCCAGAAAAGCGCGCTAACGTCTCAGAGAGGAAACTGAAAGTAACCGGAACACCGCGTGGTGCTCGTTACGAGTAACGAGCATCCCGAACTCCCTAATATTCGCACGAATATCAAGCTCGGACGAGTACGTTCGCTCATCTCTAGTCATCACTGATACACATTGGTGGGTTTGAGATGGAAATAGATTACCACCACGTTATAGATCACTTCCACTCATTACTGAATCAGTAATCATCAATGCGGGAGTGGACACTTTGTTTCTCTAGTCTCCGAAGATCTATATACTACTCCTATAGACTGTGAATCCCTGCCTGCAGCAAGCATCCAACCTACAGTTTGGAGTCACAGAGTCCAGTATATAGATAAGATCTAGACTAATAAGAACAGGTTACTCCCAAATATGGTCTATGCAAATGAAAGGCCTCATTTAGTGTTCACTTTAATGATTTCACTGTCTCATTAGGCTGGCTAACCCGCATTAAGCGTTGGGTAGCTGTAACTAAATCTCTCTAGGGGCTAATTCAACTTTCTTTCATTGCCCTCTCTTGTCATTAACGCGTTTCTGTAGCTATGATAGTGATGCTACGTCATCAGGATGCATGTATAATAGAGACAGATAAACCAGCCCTCATGGCTGTGATTGTTAGAGCATTGATGGTAGGTAACATACATCGAAGGGCTTATATACCCTAATCCACGCCCCCTCCTCTGGACCACAGCAGCATAACCTTGTAACATATGTATAATTCTCATTGCTTGAGTTGGCATCCTCGTTTGTTTAACAGATTCTTCACTTTTTTGTATATACATCAAGTAAACTATACAACAGTATTCTGCTTCCTGCCCCATGAGCTCCCATCTGCTGGGCCCCTCTCATTTACCAACCCTGGGAGACTTCCTGGTGGGCGCCCATCAAGTACAACTCTGTCCTATCCGACCCATCATTTAGTCTTAAGGATATATGAAAGATTATGTATATAGTTTAATGAAGCAATCCAAAGAGTGAGGAGAACAAAGCAGGAGAAAATTTAAAAAAGTCAAAAGATTACTTTAGGGAGGGAAGGGATACCCTTCATATGCCAATTTAATATAGAGGCATACAGACTTTTTCCTTATCAGATTTCATTTGAAAAAACAAATCCAAAGCACAGCCCTCTGTCAGATCCACTGTACATTGGAAACAACAACCCTCTCTTGGACACATCTTACAGTATAATGGGATTTGTTGGGTTCTATCATGGTGCCCATGGCTGTAACTGGAAGAATATTGCTCCATGGAGTTTGAAAGAGTTTGTGAAGGAGTCTCCAACACAAATGATATCAGAGTCATCTACTGATATGGAGGCCATGCTTGTAAGGAGGGGAGGCACGGTACACCGACACATGGAGTGTTTACAGATCTGTAGTATGGACTCATACTCTTAGCCTGTGGAAATAAGATAAAAAAACGAACTCGATAACCCTTACTGAAAGTAGTTAAATGGTTCGCACACTCTACCAACACTTTACATTAAAAGTACTTGTCACTATGTTTATTAGCAAGAAAGTGAAGGGAAAGAATTCCCAGCAAACTCAGCCGTTATTGCACTAATTCTTTTATTATTTATGAGGATCCGGCAGTACACACAATCATTTTATAGAATAGACAAAGCAGAATACTGGGGAGCATCAGATAATTAACTGAAGTCCAACAATGAAGATCAAAACGAAGAGAAATCTTTAACTTAGTAACAGTAGCTATCAGTTGATGAGGCGTGTATGTGAAATTACCTCTTTTATTATGGCATATTACAGTTTTCTTCACTCAACTTGACATTTCCAATGTTAATATCATTTTGCACAATGTGGAGAATTTGAAAAAGAAGTACAGAGATGCAAAGAGATAAATGAACTTTCCTTTATCTTCGTTGCTGTCATTGACTCAGGATAGAGGTTTTAATGCATCACTGTGATAAACCCAGTGGATTTCTTCCCACTAGGCAACAGTGTATCCTTGTCTACAGCATAATAGACTGTCACACTGCAGCCCCACCAGATATTTCTCTGTGTAACAATGTATGATGTATACAGACTGTACTATCCTGGCTAGCTCTAATTAAGTATTTTCTTTGACATATGGTTTTCGGTGTCTTGTTTTTTTATTCTACCTTTCGTTTTCCTTCTCATCTTATTTTTCTTCTGTCTTGTGACTTTGCCGGCTTACTTTCTTCCTTTTTTTCACAGTGTAGCTGGGATTCTCTGGGTCTATATTTATGTTCTGCCATTCTGCATAGAGCTGTTAAGGCCCATGGAGGGTGTCTAAATGCTCAGCAGTCTCCTAACACAAATACAAACTGCTATTTCCATAATTATTTACAGCTTTTGATAAAGCGCAGGAAATAGCAAAGAAATTATTCATTACGGGATCTGATATAAAAAAAAGTTGGGTAGCATCTTCCTTTGCTGAGCAATTAAAATATTTACACATGGATCCAATTAACAACCACATGTAAGTGCAGCGATAGGATGTCTTCACATGAGCGGAATTAGTCCACACCATAACACAATTTAATTTCTGCTCCAAAATCTGCAGAGCTACCTGTAGATTTTGATGTGGAATTGAAAATGGCTTAAAGGGGTTTCTGAGAAATTTATTTATATAGCTTCACGTCCCCATGCCCAAAACTATATAAAATAAATATACTCACTGTGGTACCAGGCTGCCGTTTTGACAGTCTGGTGCTGCGATATCTAACAGGTAATGTTAGCCGGCTACAAGGGGCTTCTTGTGTCATGTGAGATTCTATGGGATGTCATCGGTGACATCACTGTCAGGCCTTTGTTGGCTTATAACTATGTTTAAATATATCAGGGGACAATACAGTGATCTCTCCTATGATTTGCATGGGCAAAAAGTACAATAAAACATGCACTTGTACGTGTGAATACGTAACGCCCATTGCACAAATACACAGCACAAATAAACTCATAACTGTGCTTATCCAAGTGTGACACTAGCTTACATATGATTATTTTTTAGGTCAAAAGAGCACCACCAAAAATGCTTCCAAGAAAAAGCCAAAAATAAAAATGAAAAAGGGCTGCAGCCGGAAGCTTCTGTGCCTTATCGTCCAGAGGCAGGGGGGTCTGATAGATCCAGAGACCCCTGACCACTGCCTTAATAATCCTGGGAGTGCACTGATTGTTCAAGTGGAAAACTCTCCAGCTATACATATCTCAGCTGCGCAGTCCTTCCCTCTCCCTGCCCGATCTCCTCCAGCAGACCACGCTAGAGAGCACTCATATATCTCCCCCAGTATGCGAGTCTTTTTCTGTACAGATAATAGCAAAGATCAGAGGTCTTGCAGTAGCAGCAGAATCATAGATCATGTCATAATCATGTGATCAGGAAGCAGCTAGAGGTGGTAACGTATGACTACACTTGTATGTGGGGATGTAGGGTTAATAAAATCAGTGTTTAACATGCATTCTGCAGGTGTGTGTGTATGTATCTGCATGTAGCAAAGTTGAATGAGCTGTGTGTGTGTGCATGCATGTAGCAGAGCTGCATGTGTATATATGAATGTTGCAGAGCTGTGTGTGTACATAACAGAGTTGTGTATGCCACAGAGCTATGTAGGTTATGCGCATGTACAGTGTGTGTGCAGAAGTGCTGTGTATTTTCGTAATGTGAACTTTTGTGCTTGCGCCATTTTTTGACTGTTCTCTGTAACCCCCTTTTCTATACCAGTACACCAAAGTTAATGATGGTAGCCCCTCCACTTTGTTAGTCTGAAAAACAATTCTGTTGTCTAAACCTGGGACACGTCCTATAGATCGAAAAATATGGTAAGTAGTAAATTATGCAGACAAAATGTAGAGGCAGTCTGTTGTATAGTGGACAGAACTTTCTGTGACCACTGCTGTACTTGTAGTGCCATGGGTTAACATAATTCAAAAGGCACCAAATAATTACCCATGTTTTGTAATGATCACATGCAGAATAACATGCAGTACGATATCTAAATGTGTTGCTTTGCAAAAATCACACAGACAACAAAGGACAATGTGTGGACCCATAGGGCTTAGTCACACGGGCACATCGGCGCCCGTGTTACTGCAGGTAGGAGACGGACGTACTTCAAGACGGACGTCTCTGCAGCGCTGGGAGAAAGAACATGTGACTGGCTTCATTGCTGGTCATGTGTTCTTTCTTCAGCGCTGCGGGCAGTCGTCCATCTTGAAGTACGGCCGTCTTCTTCCTGAAGTAAGGGCTTAGTCACACGGGCGCATCGGCGCCTGTGTATGGGTACCGATGCGCCCGTGTGACTAAGCCCATAGGAGTATATTCACACAGTGTCCGCATATATATGGGACGATTATTTCCCGAATGTACTGTTTCCAATGAGAATTCAGACAATAATCAGCCCGTGTGACGGTACTTGTAGTAAGATTGTGCTTGTCTATAATTGTGACTTAGATAACAACCAGTAGTCAACGCAGAAATCCAGGGAATTCCAAAGGGTTTACTTCTTTTTTCTTACAAGTGTATGTTGCTTAATAAAGAAAGTGAAATGGCTTCTTCATCATTTTATAATGCCCTTACCTTAAAGGGAACCTGTCAATAGATCTTTATAATGGAATCAAAGTGCAGCGCTGCAATATGGACATTGATATATTCTACATAGTCCTTTTGTTTGGTCTCATAATAAAATCATAACTGAGCAATTTGTGTTCAAATGTCTCTAGCGTGATATGTAAATGATGCAGATTGGTCCAGCGAGCGAGCCTGACCGTGTCTGCTAGCAGACTGCTCATCATTTAAGTCCACTCCCCTAGGTTTCTTAGATGTGGATGACACCATAAGCATCATCCATATAGTGCAGCAAAGTCACACTCCAGGGGCGTTAGAACTGGAGCACGATGGTAAAAAAGCTCCATGTGAGCGCTTCCATAGCAACCTATTGGTTGCTATAGAAGCGTGGTTTACACGCTGTTAAAACAGCTTGTAAACCACGTTCGTCTGAACGTGACCTTAAATACAGTTGCGGATTCACTACGGATTTGAAGGTTAAAATCAATTAGGGAGGTAGGGAAAAGGCTAGGAGGTGGGGTTGCAGATTTTTCCCTCGCGGATCATCCTCCGTGCGTCCACATACATCTGCAGGGGAAAAGATCCACAATCCGTGATCTCCCGCAAGCAATAAAAATCCTTTTAAGGACTCCTGCACACGGGTGGATTTACATTGCGAAATTCGGAGCGGGATTCCGCCTCTGGATTCTGCAGCAAATCTAGCCCATACCATGCTATGATAATACGCAATTTCCTGCCCACTAGTGAAAATCAATTGTGATTTTTCACTCACAGGGGGAAAAATTGCAACATGCTGCGATTTTGTGCGAGCTACACACGGTTGGCTTCCATTGAAATCAAGGCTAGCCGTCTGTCCTGCTGCCATTCTGCAATCATCATTGTAGAATGATCGCGGCAGCCGCATCATCCGCATAGAGATGGCATGGCGTCCTCTGTACTGCGCATGGGCATCGTCCGGCACATCAGCAGCAGAGGAGAAGACGATGGAGAGGTACAGGCCGGGCATCGGGTCAAACTCCACTGTGGGAATCCCGCATGCGGGGTCTGACCCGTCCATGTGTATGAGGCATAACGACGACTTGCAGCGAATCTGCTGTGGATATCCGCATTAAAAATTTGCACATGCCATGCCTTAGAGCCTTTCAGCAGCTGGTATGCACGGTGCAGTAAGGGAGTGCAGCTGCACCATTGAAAGATGATTAATGCCCCCTCAGACTCCTTACAGATCGTTTGCATATACTATCTTCTTCCCCTGCCCCCCCTCCCCCACTCTCTTGCATTCTTAGGCACTAGAGTGCTGGGGACAAGGGACAAAGACGGAAGCTACACACGCTGCAGTGCTCTACAATCTGTAAGTACACATTAATCACCTGCAAACAGTGCTGTTTGCCCCTCCACACCCTTCTTTTTGCCCACTAAGTTCAGCAACGTGGAAGCTTAATGGGTTCTGACTTTTTAGGGGCACAAACAAGAAATTATAATGGGGCATCATTACTGTGAGGGTTTACTATTTTAAAGGGGACAAAGAGGGCATTATACTGGTGGCATGAGGGTACGTTCACACGTAGCAGATTTTGGTATGGATTTGGACATGGTTTTTAATGCAGATCCACCTCAAATTTCAATTAAAAGGGCGAAGTCTGCTGCAGATCTGCCTACAAAACCACATCGGATTTCGCACCAATATTGCAAATCTTCTACTGCGGAAAATCTGCACCAATTCTGCGATGTGTGAATGTATTATATTCCGCATTATTAAATGTTACTCATTCATTATGTAGCTCATGATCTGACGGTATTATTTGGGTCTTCTGTAGTGGTAATATTAGTAATACTGCTCATTATGCGTTTTTTTTTTTTTCAGTAACACTATGGTGGAAATCTTAAGTCCATAATTAATAGTGTGCCGGTATTATTTGGGCCTTGCATAGTAGCATTATTGGTAATAGTGGACTTTTATAGCGTGTTTTGTTCAATAACAGTATGTGTAATTACTGTTGGGTGGCAATGTTTGTTTCTGGTTTAGCGACAACAATGTCATAACATAACATTACAAGATAACTATATGTGTTATTTTTGGGGGTTGGGAGGTTCACACACCTTGGGCTTGTGCCTCGGATCTCTTAGCAATGCCCCACTCTCACGTGATTGTCTGCAGGCGGAGATGAGCAAAGCAAGGCTGTGCACAAAAGGCAAAGTTCATCTGCACATGCGCTGGCTGTATTTACCATCCTCATCTGAGAAGCTTAGAGGGGTGGACTTGGGTGACAGTCTAGCAGACACGAACCAGCACAACCACCGGACCACTCTGCATCATGTACATAGCATGCTAGAGACATTTGAATCAAAATAACTCAGGCGTGATTTTAGACCAAAGGACTATGTAGAATATATCAATGTCCTTATTGCAGCGCTGCGCTTGGATTCCATTACAGAAGTCTGCTGACTGGTTCCCTTCATAGGACATCGGCCATGAAATGATGCTGCATATCTGATGACCAGTCCAATTAGCAGTTACACCCAACAGTCCAAAATAGTGTCCCCTTTGGATAATAGTCAGAATAAATGATGCCGTGGTCCCATGCTTCTGTCACCACTTTATCCATGTAGGGAGCTCTCTTCCTGCCACCCTCCATTTTTTTCGCTCTTGTCCTCAATGAATGATGGGCGCTGATGTATGTCTGTACACATTGGTTGGGCAAACAGGTAGAAGAACACAGAAATGTTCTTTGCAAATGCAGTGATTTACTAAAACAGATATGTCAATAGGCCTTACATCTCCTAGTGCTAGGTCTGCTCTTGCGCAATATAACTTTTTGTTTGCACTTTTTTCCATCAGTCTACATCTAGCCTATACCGTCTCACATTTCTAATTTAAAAATATTAATTCCTAGTTAAACAGTCCTAGATTGTAGATACAACTATGTGCCATACCATTACTAAACACAAGAACAAGCGGGCAATCGGAAATTAGTTGGGAGAAAATCAGAAGCAACATCAAAAACTATTACTTTAGTGAAAGAGTAGTAGATGTTTGGAATAAACTTCCAGCAGACGTGGCTGGAAAGTCAACTGATCAATCAACTGAATGTAAGCATGTCTGGGATAAGCATATATCTGTCCTAAGAGACAAATAAAAGGTAAATACTACAAGGGCAGATGAGACGCAGCAGATGGTATTTTCTGCCGTCAGTCTTCTGTGTTTCTATTTTTTCTTTATAATATCATTTTTATGAACTTTAGTTTTTTAGAGTCAATTCTTCAGTATATCTTAACTTACCCAGAGATAAATCGTTAAGGAACGTGTTTCCTCCAAACATAGGAAATTTTCTCCTCCTTTCCGAGCTCCTCAATTAAATTAACTTTTTGAGCTACCTTGGCAAAATCCAGCTAATATTGAAAATGTTATTTTCTGGTTTATTTACACCCTGACAACGGAAGGTTTCTAGAGGTGAATCAAATATTGACTGTAAATAAATGTGCAATCTCAAAAGTCCCTGATTAATTCACAAGTTCTATAACAGGAGCTGTTCATGCCCAATATATCATCTATGGGACATGTGTAAGGAAAGAATCACAGTGACATTTTCAGGGAGCCACCTTTTAATAGCAGATTCATTGCATTGGAAATCTCTTGATGGTGATCATTAAGGGGCCTTAATTTGCAGTGTCCATGTCTCCCTGGAGCAGATTCTCGACTGTCATTAGGCTCCTTAGACTAGCTCCTACTCTAATTGTGGGAATCAGTAGAATCTCTAAACTTTGCTGTTTAACTCTTTGATTACCACCGTCAAGAGTAACTTCAGCATGATCAAGTTCCTGGGTTTACTAGTCATGTGATCTGGAACTGGGGTACCCCTGTGCATTCAGCCCTGGAGACCCAGAAGTATACTATACATTAAAATAAATAAGTTAAACAGTAATCAAATAATGGTATTAAAACAAAAATGTTAAAAAAGGCCACAGAAAATATTTATAATATACAAACACGATTATTTAATATAGAATACATTTTCTTGCACATTCAATAAATTGAAGCAAAAATGTATAAATATTAGAAATTCTTGTGACTGTTAAAATCTGAAGGATCAATTTAACATGTTATTTAGTGTGAAATGTGAAAGGTATGAAAATAAAAAAGTGAAAATCAATTATACAATAATCTATATGCATTTCCAAATGAAGTTTAAAAATACAATCTCTTCTACATAAAATAAGGCCATAGCAATGAAAAAAAATTGCTGACATGCAGAGAAGCAAAAACAAAAAAACATAGCATGTGATTAATGCCCAAACAGAATTAGTTATTAAGCGGGTAAAAGCAGCTGCCCTCCCCCGCAGAAAGAGTCTAAAAGTGTATTTTTTTTCATCAATGTAATCATTAAAGTGCTTGCCCCACTTTTATAGCCTATTAGTTAGATCTGTGTACCTATTGAAGTGTCTGTGATTTTCATTAAAGCCAATGGGAGATAAGAAGTAGTTGAGTGATTGCACTCTTATGAGCAGTTAGAGGGCCAATGGTCCAATTTTGCAGGGTGCTTAAGATCAAATTGCCTTGTAATCATGTAACCTCCTTCCTGAGTGACCACCATTTCTCTACTTATAGCTACTTGGACGGAAATTTCTGACTTTCAGACAAAAAAAATTATACAGCTTCTGTATGATATAATGCAGGTGGAAGAATACAGAATTAAGAAGGATTTAAAGTTAAATTCCTTCTGTGTACTGAGTAGAGCCCCGCAAAGAGAATGTGTAGTGGATATAGTTTTTACAGGGAGTTTTGTTAGCAGGACAGAACACTTTTAACTGAGGGTATGTAAAATATGTCTTATGACAAAGAAACCAGCCTCCATTCACTGAATGACTACTGCTCCTGTGTGAAAGCACAGGAGCGCTTATCTTTGGACAGCTGTCAGGTGCTAGTGTGCCAGACAGTTGTCCCGTGTAAAGGGGCCGTGATGCTTCAGTATACAGAATGGATTGCTGAGGGCTGTAGATAGGCATTCAGGCTGTAGAGATTAGAGAGAACACTTTTGGGTGTGGCAGGAAGTAACATAAAATTATGAGTTCCTGCCACACTCAGGAGGAAGTTGACAGTACATCAGAGCTGAAGGTGCTGCAAGCCTGAGGTCCAGTGTGGACCAGTAGAGGCCTCGAATCTGACGGGAAGACGACTCTATGCCCTTACCCTGGTGGGGTATGGAAGGACTTTGGTAATGTAATGAACTTTGCTGTGTATGAAATAAATACTAGCAGGCACAAGAGTGTTTAAAGAGAATCCATGTCTCTTCAGCCGTTTCTATATGTGTGGTGCCCATTCTGGACGGAAAAGACGTTGATCCTGTGGGCGAGTGTCCCCAACTTGCCACAGTGCCTTTACAGGGTGCAGGATAAGGCTCTGGATTTTCTCCCTAGAGCTTTTGTTAGGCATCCTAAGTAATACGGGTCTGACTCGGTGCAAAGCTACAAGCACCATATTGAAAAAATGATGGATTTTGTGCATCTGTTTTTTAATTTATTGCCTGCTTATATCATTTTACTATATCAAGCAGAACACCAGTGTGGATAAGTCCTAATGGCCCCTAGCTTTATGAAGTAGACCTTTTTGTCCTTGACTTATCATCCACAAAGCTATAGTTATGCTTTCCTTCACACAGAGTGAAGATTTAGTTTGCTGCTTTACATCTGTATCTACGTTTCCTTGCCATGGTAGGGTGGATTGTTGGAGCCCGCTCTATCACATTGGGAACATACCCTACCAGATCCCTTCCCTCAGTTGCACCCCTGTGATCTGAGTTGTGCCGTGTTCCTAAGCATAGTCAAGTGGCAGTATTTTTGTGCCAATATAACAGAGTATAAGTGCCTCTTACTGCTTAATCTTTCATAATAATGTGTTGTAATAATGTGCTGGGGATTTATGGCCTCATACAATATATTGATTAGAATAGGCTATGTAAGAGTGCTTCCTACTGCTTCGAGGTCAGGTCAGGTGATAGAGAGAGCAGTGACGAGCTGTGACAGCTTAGGAGAGTGATGCAAAGTACCCTGAAGGAATGTCGATTACTGGAGCCATTGTGGGCTTATCTCTTTGATGTGCACATCAACCCCTCAAGAGTAGCTGGTTTGG
Organism: Eleutherodactylus coqui; assembly: GCF_035609145.1. NCBI lineage: Eukaryota > Metazoa > Chordata > Amphibia > Anura > Eleutherodactylidae > Eleutherodactylus > Eleutherodactylus coqui. Next base: position 137,727,393 of record NC_089842.1, read on the forward strand.
AGCAGAAGGTCGAACTGACACAGTCACCAAGTGCGAAAGTTGTTGAGATTGTGATCACAGAAGGTCTGAAACAGTGAGGGCAAACTAAGCTACTGGAAGTAAGCTATGCTCTTATAAGTCGCCATCCTGAGAACTACTGCACTGTTCATCTGTAACAAGTAGAGTGCCTCTCCATCAGGAGAAGAAATGAATATTTTGCTATTGAGCTGTGTTGTTGAAACTGTCTGTACCCCTTATGGCTGAGAGTTTCAGAGACTTAACGAGAGGCTGATCCCTGCTGGGCCCAATCAAGCCTAAGGACTCTTTCCGATGTGGCCAATTTATGTTGCGCTATACGTTCAAGAAAATTTGACAAACTTTTAATACTGTGCCCGATGTATCTGTCTCCCTCCTTGCGACTGACTATTCCTTGAGGGTGCCGGCCCCCTTGTAGAACCTCGTTTACATCTGCATTATAATTAAATGCTCATGAAGGAAAATACAGCAGAAGTAAACTATTCTGTGGCCTGATGATATGACAACAGAATAAAATAATACATTCTAATGCAGTAATAAAAAAGTTTCAGCACAGAGTAGAAGGTTTTTAATCTCACCTGTCTGCTTTTGTGAGCTGCAGCTATGCAGTTGATTGTTCAGCAGAGCTTCATTGTCATTTTTTTAATTTACATTGCTATTTTAAACAGCAGAGAATGAATTATGTAGTGAAGGTGACGGCGAGTCCCTGAGCTAGGCTGAGATATTACTTTGAAAGACGATATTTTCATAATCTTAGTTGACTGGAAACAGAATCAAAAATAAAACATAATTAGCAGTTTCAGTAACTGATATTCTGCGAATGCTTGTGTTATTTATTATCCTTTGTTTTGTTTGTACTTAATTCAATGTATCGATTTCCAGTCATATTGTTCACCATAACACTAATCTTTAGGGCTCATGCCCATGGCCGTATGCATAAAACGCTGTCTCCCTGCATTGTTTTTCACATTTGGCAGAGACCGTATATAAGGCACTGTGCATGCTCACAAATCACACGCACACGGACATATGCAGCGTGATTTTTTATTATTTTTTTAATCCCCCGCTTTGTTCAGAGCAGGAATGCTTATGGCAGCGCTCCCCACATGCAATGTATTGCGTATGGACAGCGTATCATACACTTGCCATACAAGTGTCTAGGGCTCACAGTGTGTATCGATACGCAGTGTCTACACGCTGGTGTGCGTGGATCAATGTAAGTCCACTGACTTTCATTGACTCTATTTACCACCTATAACAGGTCCATCCAAAGCACACATGATACGTGGTGAAAATGCAGTTGTGGCCAAGAGCCCTTACTGTTCATCTGTTATTTAATGCAAATAAATGTTTGTATACGAAACTTACATTCTTAGTCAGTTTATACGTAGGCTTTCTCAAAGTAGTCAGTTTGTCAGTCAACATAACTCCTATGTGATATTATCCTACCACAGAAGCTCTTCAGAGGGGGACACAGAAACTCATATTAAAGTTACTGATGATGATTGTAGCAGTTATAATAGAGGAGATCACAGCTCATCCTCCTTATTGTATACTTGTATGTTGTAGCTTTTTTAGATAAATACAGAATGTAATAGAAGCATTCTCCCTACAGCAGAGATGGTATAGTCTCTAACTGCTCATGTAATGCGGTATTAGGCCTTAGTCACACGGGCGCATCGGCACCCGTACACCGGCACCGATGCGCCCGTCTGACTGTCAGTGAGAAGACGGACGTACCTGCAGACGGCCGTCTCTCTGAAGCGCTGGAGGAAAGAACACATGACCGGCAATGGAGCCGGTTACATGTTCTTTCCTCCAGTGCTGCAGAGAGACGGCCGTCTGCAGGTACGTCCGTCTTCTCACTGACAGTCAGACGGGCGCATCGGCGCCGGTGTACGGGTGCCGATGCGCCCGTGTGACTAAGGCCTCAGTGTATCTTGACGCCACCAGAAGCTTGGGGTTTTATGGCTTCCATGGAGGAACGCCCCTGTCACACCCCTAGCTCCCGATTGGCAGAAGATTCCTAGGTCCTGGAAGATGCAGAGGTCTGTGATATGCGCTCCCTGTGTGTTTCCCGGCGCAGTGCTGGCCCCTGTTACCCGGCTGACTGTGACCTGAAGTCAGCGCTGTATTCTGCCAACTTGGGGGAGCCTTGTTTCATTTACCCAAACATGCTGTGGTGCTGTGTGATCCCCTGTGCTGCAGTACTGTGCTCCCTGCTGTTTGCCGCGCTGTAAAGGGGGATTGTAGGTACGGCGTGCTGTGGGATCCCCTGTCCTGTACTACTCAGCGCTGCTGCGACTTTTTTTCCGCCGCCGCTGTCTGCTTCCTGCTCCCAGACGAGGTATGAACAGGGCTTATGGGTACGCCGCTGGCGATTTCTAACTTACATCCTGCCGCCATGGGTGGGGGCTGGCCTTCTGGGGCCGCGACGATAAAGCTTCTTCATGCCACTGCCGTCTCCCTGTTTCCCAGCATGCTGTGGCCTTCTCCACTGAGGGTTGTATTTGCTCGACACTCATGCAGTGTAAATGGGCCTTAAGTCACCTCTGTGTGCATTTACTGAGCAGAAGAAAGTGGCCATGAACTGCAGGGATGGAGCATGCCTTTAAGGCCAAGAAAGGTCTGCAAGCTTCAGTCAGGTGATAAATTTGAAGAAAAAGGGGCGTTACCTTTAAGGGTAAAAAATGAGAATGGGAGGGGTTGCACATTCTGCAGAGGGACATTGAAACATGCAGTCTGGGGAGAATCTAACACTCCTCTATGTGTATACATATTGTATTCCTCGGTTCCTCTAAAGTGACCACGACTTCATAAAATGTTCCATGGGAACAACACGTAAACATGTGCACCAAATTACTTAGATGAAGCCGAGTATATCAGCTAGTACAAATAATATAAGCGTGCAAAACTGTCTAATCTGCTTCTATGTAACTATTGGTAGAGAAACATCTGGTTGGATCTGTGGTGGGGAGTACAATCCTCTGGTTAGTAAAAGCAGATCATAAATGCTCTGATATACATGTGTAGATTAGATGACTGCATCCTTCATACTCGTAACTATAGAGAGCTAAATAATAAATTATAATAAGGAAACTAACATCACAATTGGTAACATTGTAGACCGCTACATTTCTTTAATCTTTACAAACTAACATCAAAGTGGTAAAACGAGAAATTGATAATTCCACCATATTTACCGAATAGAAAACCCAGGACCTAAAGAGTGCAGTATCCAGAGCATGGCCGATCTTTATGTTAGGAGTTTTTTTTAGTGAAAGTTCGATCATTATAAAGTGGGGATAATATGACTCCCAAAATTGTAAATTATAATTGCAATTGCAAACTATCATTAAACATTACAATGAATTAAAATAGTTTTTTTTATTTAATTGTCATACATTTTAAAATATAATCTGTATTTTTTTTCCACTTTTATTCTAAAATGTGCTTAATTTATCTATGGATTAATGTAAGATTTCCTTTTCTATAGAAAATAGAAAAGAAAAAAAACCATTTCTAGTATACAGTAGTTTCTGACTGAATGCCACCATTCTGGTGACTAAGCTGCATTGCCTTTTCATCCATCTTGCATCACCAAATCCTAGAGCCATTGGATGGTGCAATCTTGCAATGTTACAACATTAGGGACAGAACATCACTGTGGCATAGCTGATATGGGCTGCAGGAAACAGAGGAAGCATTTGGACAGTGAGTTTAGACGTTTTCTCTCTTTTAATTAAAGCATCCATAGTTTAGAGGTAACCATGCTTTTGGACTTGAAGAAAAGGTTTTTCGAATTTCACTTCTCTCTATGTGTCATGGCCCTGGTTACTTCCCTATAAATATACACTACAAGTTAGAAAAACTGATAGACTATCTTAAATCAATTCTACACAACACTTCATTCTTGCAAACAGGTAAGGGCATGCCCATTGTGTTTCAATGGTGAAATCAAATATTATTTGTATCCATGGGATGCAGCAAAATGTCCCACAACTGTAATAAGTATTGCCATGTATAAAATATTTTTACTGTTCCTAAGGTAATACACAGCAGTGGGCATCATTTGTCAAAACAGAAGGCAAACATAGCCTTGCTGCATGTAACAATCAGTCAGGAGTTCACGTTCCATTTTTCTGGTGCAGTTTAGAAAGTAAAAGCAGAAGTCAGATTGGTTTCTATGAGTAACTTCTCTACTTTTTCACTGCACTAGTTTTCATTAGAGATGAGCTAAATGATTTTCTTAGTTCAAGGCTTGTAGCAAATAAGGTCATCTGCAGCAAACTGTGAAGTACAAACAATTTTAGATTCAGCAGAGGTGAATCTAAAATTGATATTGGCTGCAGAGTAAGACATTTCCAAGCTGTCCTTGGTTTAGTATGTTAAAATAACCAGGGATAGGCCCATTTATTTCTCTCTTTAAAGGGCTGTTTTTGATATGAGAATACCCTTTGGTTATCTTTCAATGTTGGTGAGAATTACTGACGGTAGAAAAAAAGCATATGGTCCATCTAGTCTGCCCTTATATATATTATTTATAATCTTAGGATGGATATGAGCTTATTGCAGAATCATTAAAGGCCCATTTACATGTAATGATTGGCGTGCAATATTCGTTCAAAAGAACAAAGCTGCGGATAATTGTTACGTCTAAATGCAAAGCCATGGTGCACGATTCATTTAATTTCGTTTGGTGCTCAGTTTCAATCAGCATTAAATCATAGCTAGTTCACTCACTTCGTGCTGTGTCTAAATGCTCTCCGATCAGTATTTCACACAGAAATACTAGAAGTTAGCGAAAAGTCTAAACATTCTGAATGAGCGTGAACAACTAGCGGTGACATCACCCGCTCGTGCACTCCCATGTAAATGGAGCATTACAGTTGATTTTCCAACTACAGATGCCAAAAATGTTACCTTGATTGTGATAGCACTGAGCAGAAAGTTATTTTATCTTAACCCATTACAAAACTATTATACTCTTATCTTAACAAAAAAATCCATTGTAAGGCAACTTAAAGTGTAGATAGACCACTCTGAATGTAAGGCACATATTGCATTAGACCCCATTTACACTGAAAGAGGATCACTCAAAAATCTCTCAAACGATAGTTTGAGTGACAGTTTTGAGCGATCATCTTTGCATATTCTATAGTAACTAATTAGCTACTAAAGAGCTATGCAGGCAGAGCGGGACACCACCGCTATAGCTCGGCGAACAATACAGCTGTTTTGCATAACCAAACAGCTGCATTGTTCTCCACATTGACCGAATTGAGCGAGGAACGAATCGTGCACGAAAACTGCACGATGTCCGTGCATTTAGATGCAATGGTTATTGCTCAAAAGACGGCTTTGAGTGAATTTTGAGCAAGAATCGTTGTGTCTAAATGGGTCTTCAAGGGTGCTTTTACATGGTACGATTTGTTGAGAAACAGATATCCAAAAGGTCATCCCAGCAATAATTGTTCCTGCTCTTTTACGCAGGAAAGTATCACTAGTAAATGGAGGCAGAAGGGGTTGGGATCATGCCAGCTCGCCTGCTTCCATTCGCACTAAGCAGGCAGTCATTCCTAAGTAAACGCCTCCCTGTTTACATGGAGTGATACGTTGTTCAGTTTTCTGCATGCAAACCTTCACTTGAAAGTCCATTGACTTTCATTGACTTAATTCCCCACGTATCACGCGGTCGTGCGACACAAGCATAATACGCGGTGAAAACACAGTCGTGGAGATGAGCCCAAAGACTTTACTGAATCCAGATAGGCGATATCCATAGCACCACCTTCGTCCATTACTTTTGTGACATAAAGAGGAAAGAAAAATATTCCAGCACACTATTGTAAAATGAGCATATTAATGGCAAACAGACCCCATGTCCAGGTTAAATCCCGCAATGCATGCTATTGACACTATCTTTACATGAGCGAAATGCTCTTGTTCCGACCCTACTAGTTACCGTACAACAGTGAAAGATCTGAGCAATAGATCATTCACTAGACAATCTAAACGATGGATGGTACACAAGAGCATCTGCCATAGTAGAGGCAAATAGCTAGAGAGTCTCCTTGTATAGCTCCAAAACACAGTAACAGCAACATTCCTGTTTTTTCAACATCTTCTAATAATTTCAATTGCTTAAAAAAAAATCCCTCAAACATTTACCTACTCTACATGAAGATTAAACATTGTGTAATATTCTTAGTAAAGGATGTAGGCTAGTTGCCAAACGAGGTTTGAGGCTTAGAAGCATGCTTTCACCTAGTGATTTTCTTAAACCAATTGTTCACACCTCATGGTTAATGCAATCAGTTTTTTTTTTTCAAATGTGGCAGCTCACAATCTGCAAATACAGTATTATCAATACATTCTTTTTATCAATGTGTGTCTCAGTTTCTCTATACATGTCTATGTATGGGCATTTTATATTCCTGGATTTTCCTTTCATACATATTTGCCAAAATTCGATTTTTTTTTTGGATTTTTTAAAATTTCCTTATTCTGAGTCCAAATTTGTTTGTAGAAAAGGCAAGCCATAAATACTGCTATGTGGAAAAGGTCATGTGTGTGTATTTGCCTACTCTTAGACTGGGCTCTGGCAGAATGTAATGTGAGATACTTTGGAGGAGTCAAGGTGTGCGGTTGAAGCCCACACTATATGTCAGATTAACTGCCACTGTGAATAGTACTTTTGGGCTACAGAGATATAATAAATTATGATTGATATTGACTAAGATTTTTTCAGTTTACTGAAGAATCGTAGTAAATATTACAATGTCACTATAAAATATAAATATATTTATATTACCCCTGTACCCTCACTCATATTCCCCTCTTTTGAGGTCCACACCATAGATTCTTCCATCCACTGTCTACGCGAATGACAGTCATCTACTGCACCTAGGCCCGTTTTTGGATCATTGGCAGGCTCCCCCACGTCTTCTGTGAAAATCCCAACTCTCATTTTTGGTGACTTTAACATCCCCATTGACGACTCAATCTCCCCATCTACCTCTCAACTTCTATCACTAACTTCCTCCCTAGGCCTCACACAACTAACCTCTCCACACACAAAGATGGCAATGCACTTGACTTGAACATCTCCCGTGTCTATTTTTGTCTCTGAAAACTCCTCTCTCCTATTGACTGACCACAACTTCCTTTACTATCAAGAATTATTGTCTTTTCAAGAGCCCACCTACCTACTGCACACACAGAAATCTGCAAGCCATTAACACCCAGCAAGTTATAGGCTTTTTACAGTCATCGCTGTCCTTTTTCTTTTCCTTCTCTTTTCCCAATCTAGCTGATGAACACTATAATAAAACTATCAAAAGTGTCCTGGATGAAACTTTTCACTCCCTCCTCAGCCCTAAAAGACAGTTCCCTATGAGAAATCTCAGTGTTGAAGATCTGGCCACTTATTTCAAAGAGAAAATTGAAAATATCCATCAGGAAATAATTTCCTAATCCCCAATTAGCTTTGATCCCCTTCTCTCCTACACCTCATCTAGTTCAGTGTCAGCACTTGATGCAACAACAGAAGAGGTCTCCAGGCTCCGATCTTCTTCCTTCTTCATATCTTCTTCCTTCTTCCTATCTTCTTCTACTTGCATTAATGACTCTATTTCCTCACACCCACCTGTCCTCTCTCCTATCTATAACCGTCCCTTTATCTCCAAGCTCCTGGAACACCTGGTCTACTCTTGCATAATAAATATCTATCTCTCTCAGATAACTTTCTTCTTGACTCTTTACAATCTGGTCTTCATACTCTACATTCTATAGAAACTGCTTTTATTAAAGTGTCTAACAATCTCCTAAGGGCTAAATTGAATGTTGACTACTCTCTACTAATTCTTCTGGTTCTCTCTGTGATGTAAGACACTGTAGATCATCACCTTCTACTCAGTATGCTTTGCTCTGTTGGCTTTAAGGATACTGCTCTCCTTGCTACCTCTCTGATTGCTCATTCAACATATCATTTCCTAGCTCTACTTCTTCTTCTCTTGTCTTTACTGTTGGGGTTCCTCAGGGTTTGATCCTTGGTTCCCTCCTGTTTTCCATCTATACAGCCCCTTTTGATCAAGCTATCAGCAAATTTGGCTTTCAGTGCCATCTCTACACTAACGACACCCAATTATACACTTCTTTCGGTGACATCACACCTTCAGTGTTATAAAATGTCAGTGATTCTTGGGCCACTGTCTCTAACACCATGTAGACTCAACATCTAAAACTGAATCTCTCAAATAATGAATTTTTTGGGTTTCTGCCATCTACTAACCAACCTAATCCTGATATCTGCATAACCTATAACTCCTAGTCAGCAAACCCATTGTGTTATATTTAATCACTTGCTCTTGCATGTCACCTGTACCTCAAAAACATCTCCAGAATTCGTCCTTTTCTCATTGTGGAGACAGTAAAAACTTATTGTTGCCCTGATCCACTCCTAGCTTGATTACTGTCTACTCACTATTGATCCGGCATCTCCTCACTAAACTCACTGGTTGCTGGTTAAATCTAGAATACAATTTAAACTCATCACTGTCATCTATAAAGCTCTCACAGTGCTGAACTGCCCCATATCTCCTCTTTCATTTCTGTCTACCACCCTACACGTGCTCTCCTCTCTGCTAATGACCTTAGACTAAGTTCTCATTTAATCTGAACCTCCCACTCCCATCTCCAAGATTTTTTTTTAGAGTAGCACCAGTTTTCTGGAATGCGCTACACCAGACAATCAGGTTAGCTTCTAAAGCCCACATTTTTAAGTGTGCTCTAAGAATACATCTTTTTAGGTAGTCCTACCATATTTTCTAAATCTAACTCTTCTCTATTTACCCCACTTCTACATTCCCCTTGGAAACCTGACCCCTTTTTCGCAATGAATCACCCACACCCTATTGCACTTCTTAGTTGTATATACGCAGATACAACTGGGGTCTGGATTATACGGAACAAACTCTTGTACCTCTTGCATCATCCCTATTTCCTTATAGTCTGTAAGCTCTTGTGAGCAGGGCCCTCACCTCTTTTGTTCAAACTGTCTATTGGATTAATACTGTATGTTATGTCTTATTTTGTTTATGTTCCCTCTGATTTGTAAAGTGCCACGGAATATGTTGGTGCTATATAAAGACTATTATTATTAGATTGCCAACCTAGACGATAATTTTTTAGGCTGAGTATATAATTGACGATGGCTGAATCCCCTGATAAAACTGAGCTTTTAGTAGTAGAGATTAGTTTTAATGGATTCTGTTTGCAAACTTCTAGACAATAACTAATTTACAAGTAACTATTCTGTTTTCTTATCTGGATATTTTATTGTTTCTTTGCAGTACAGAATATTTAAACACAGACATAACTTTCCACAAATAAATCACACAAAGCTATTTGGAGAGGAAGGGAAAGGAAAGGGGTAAGTAGGGAATATTTTACAAGTTCATATATAGTATATCATTTAATGTGAAGCAATACCTGGGCAGGTATTAGAAATGGAAACGTCTTTGTATTTTTTTTTGTCTGATTTTGCTCCATCTTATCCATGGATTTGCTGTAGAAACTAAAGAAATCAGCAAGAGAATGCTCTAAGGACATACATTTGCTTAAAATGGATAAGAACCCTACAAAATGAAATTTATGCTGAGAGCTTCCTGCATATCATTATTGAAATTTGATGTCAGCTGTATAACCTCTGTACCGACATACATTGAGTGGAGCACGTAAGAACACTTATTGATTAGCTGTTTTTAGCACCTTACGGGTGCGGGCAGACGAGCGCATAAACGGCGCGTTTTTGCGACCAAACGTATATACGTGACCATCTGAGGCAATGGTTTCGAATGTATTCGTTCACATGAGCGATTTTACGGCGCGTAAAAACGGCAATTCGAAAAAAAACGGAACATATGCGACCGAAATACGCGCCAACGCATATTCGATCGCCGAAAAGACCGTTTGCAAAGTAGGAACAAACGAAAATACGCTTTCTAGCTCTGGTCGTGATCGGTGAAAAACGATCGCTCGGGCGATTATACGTTGCGCTCGTGCGAACGTAAATACGCCTACGCTCGTCTGCCCGCACCCTACATTCTAGGATTTAACATTGCCACGTTACTTTAATTATTATGTTATTAAGAATATCTCATTATTAGCTTCATACTGCAGGAAAGCCTAATCTTAGGATGATATAGACTTTCCCCCGAGTGTCGTCATGTACATATTATATTACCTAACATGACAGTGAAGGGAAATGATATTCAAGTCACACAGTCTCAGTTTTTAAAGGGTAATGTTTCTGGTCTTTGGTGAAAACAATAATGATCTGATATTGTTACCATGTGCTGTTATATGGATATTTAATGCCATTAATGAAATTTCATTAAGATCTAATTAAACTGAATGACTATGACAGGCGGGAAATAAAATATAATTATATTACAAAGCCTTAAAATAATGTTTTCAGATGGCATCTTGCACTACTAATTTCTAAGTTGTGTCATGGATCAGATAACCGAATATCGCTTTATTAAGAAAAACACTCTAATTATCTATGGAGATTGGTATATAAAATAGTGAAAAGTGAAATTGCATTTAGTATCACCCAACGCTATATGCACTTGCCTATTTTATTATATGGGTTGACTTGTATTATGATGACATCCTATTTTCAGGCTGAAGCCAACCCTGCAATGGTCATGTCTTCAAAGATCCCCGGAGATCTTAGCAAATCCAGTATTTCATGTCAAGTATTCAAGTGAACAAAGATGCTGCTTGTTTGGACACATGCATTGCCTTAGTTCCTGTCCGCAAAATGGACAGTAATAAGACATGCAATGAGTTATTTCACATGGACCATTAGGCCGCCTGAAAAATGTCCATGTGTATAGCCCATGGGCTATGATGGGGCCGTGTGCTGTCTGTAGAATTACATGGACAGCACACGGCCCCAAAATACTCTAGTGTGCCAGAGGCCTGATAGAGGGATGACAAGAATAAATATTCATGAATCCTTATAGTGCTTCTGAAAAATGGCTTTGTAAAGTTGCATTTAGGCACATCATTGTTGTGGCATTTTTCTGCCACAAAATATGCAGAATTTCCAAAGAGAAGCTCAGAAACACACATTTGTAGTATAAATGCTTACATTTTATGAACTGTGGAATTTTTATTGCAACTTTGTGGAACCATAATGCTTTTCTCCCATAATTCATAAATTGGAGCACAAGAACGGCATTTTTTAATAGATCTTAGGGTGCATTCAGATGACCGTATATCGGCTGTTTTTTCTCGCCCAGCCGATATACGGCGTCTCTCTCTGCAGGGGGAGGAGGCTGGAAGAGCCGGGAGCAGAGCTCTGAGCTCCCGCCCCCTCTCTGCCTCCTCACCCCCCCTGCACTATTTTCAATGAGGAGAGGCTGGATGGGGTGGAGCTAATTCCCACAACTTAACCACGCCCCCGTTCCACCTCCTCTCATTGCAAATAGCGCAGAGGGGCGGAGAGGAGGCAGAGAGGGGGCGGGAGCTCAGAGCACTGCTCCCGGCTCTTCCAGCCTCCTCCCCCTGCAGAGAGAGACGCCATATATCGGCCGGCGTGAAAACCCAGCCGATATACGGTCGTCTGAATGCACCCTTAAGTCCATTGTATGCACTTCTGCACAGTTTGAAATGCAGAATGGCCAAAGTTACTGATATTTAATAAAACACTTTCCGAACCAGCCAAAAGAGTCACTTTTCAATACCTAACAGTATATTTATATTATCCAGTAGTGTGCCTCACAGTAAGGCGTCTTTCACACGGCCATATGTGTTTTTATGCTCGGGTGATTGTGGCTAAAAATCGCATGAATGAAGAATAGCTGCAATGTAGTCCCGATCTCTTATTAGTGTTTGCTAGTCTATTCACACGGGTGTCTGCGGTGTGTCAGAAAAAAAATATATGCTCCAATGCGGAAATCTCTCAGTTGGCAGAAACAGATGAGTGCATAATGCGATACGCTGTCCTGCGCAATTGTTTTGCGGAGTGAACGAGTATATTTTTTGCACAAATATTGAGCGTATTGGTGCAGGCACCACTCGTTCACATCAGCTAAAGAATCACACCACCCTGATTTAAATGGCTAATTAGCCTAATGTGGTGCCGGTAATCGCAGGTATGTGCAGTATTTCATGCATACCCACACATGCAGATGTGCGTATTTGCGCACCTCCCATAGACCTCTATGGAGCTCTTTGTAGCACAAACATGCGCAAGATAGAGCAGGTCCAATTTTTTGGTGCCCTCAAAAACAGTAGGAATGAACCCATTGCAATCAATGGGAGAAATGCAAACCAGAAACCTACTCCTCTGCAGACGCTCCCATGCAAGGACTGGCTGGAAACCACAGCTGATGCACAGGAAAATGTAGAAAGTCCAGCGATGGGTTTTTTCGTGACAAATGACACAAAATTTCTGTAGTGTGAACAACAGAGCAACAAATACATCTATTATGTCCACATTTCACACAGCCTGAATAGTGAAGCCAGGAGGACGGTTTCAGCATAGCTTAATATATTAACTGTAATACTACTTTAGTGGTTTTTGTCTCATTACATGTCTGTCCTGACAAGTGCAATATGTTGGATGTATTGTCTGTAATTTTAAAAGCTAGAATAAGAAGACATATATCTGAAATTGAACATGCTGGAAGGAAAAAAATTATCGGCAGTTTCAGCCCATTTCTTTTTGGTTCACAAATGAGATTTTTCCTCTGTACAAATCTGCGGTATTAAAAGAGTTAACCAGCCATTATGGGAGTTAACCAGCCATCATCACAAACTTCTTGACAAAGAGACATTTTGGATGCATATTTTGCCGCATGGTATGAACCGCCAACTGGACTTTATTGCACTACTAGTAATTATTAGGAAATTACAGTACCAGTGTTTCTGGTGGTGCAATGGACCAAGCAACTGTGCTACATGGTACATCTATTATGATCCCCACACATCACACACACAGCTCTACTACATCCATCCTGATTCCCACACTGTACACACACAGCATATTACACACACAGCTCTACTACATCCATCCTGACTGCACACATTACACACACAGCAAATCACACACACACAGCTCTACTACATTCATCTTGATTCCCACACATTACACACATAGCTCTGCTATGTCCATCCTAATCCCACACATCACACACAGCACATGACACACACAGCTCTGATATATCCTGATTCACACACACATGGGTCTGCTACATGGTACATCTATTATGATCCACACACACACAGCTCTACTACATCCATCTTGATTTGCACACATTAAATACACAGCAGATTACACACACAGCTTTCCTACATCCTGATTCACACACATCACACACACAGAAATACTACATCCATTCTGACCTCATACATCACCACACATCACATGACACACACAGCTCTGCTACATTCTGATTCACACATAGAGCTCTGCTACATGGTATATCCATGACACACACATCACTCACACACAGCTCTACTACATCCATCATGACCTCACACATTACACACACAGCTTTTCTACACATATCACCTCAAACATATCACACACACACAGCTCTACTACACCCATCCTGATTCCCACATATGACACACACAGCTCTACTACATACATCCTGATTCACAAACATGACATACACAGCTCTACTACATCCTGATTCACACACATCACACACCAGCTCTGATACATCCATATCCATCCTAATTTCCACACATCACCAGACTCCTGGATACAGTGATGAGCCCCGAGTCATGTGATTCCTGACTCCACCCACCCAAGTGATTTCATGACTGTGACGTCATCACAAGTCCTGGTACTAGCTGCTGTCAGCTTATCCACTATACAGTACTTTCTACGAAACTGCACAATGGCTCCTCCCACAACAGTGACATCACCACAGGTCCTTCAGTAGGTCGGTGTCTTCTGTCAGGACCGCTGAGTTGTGTCTGAGATAATAATGCCTTAGTTGTATTCTCAATTTGTTATTTTTGTCCTCCCCTTTTCAAGAGCCCTAACTGTGTTGTCCTTCTGTCAGTCAGGCTCCGTGTTTTTTATCGTGTATGTTGTAGGAGCTTTGATGATGTCATGAGGGGCGGAGGGGCTGGAGTGATGACATCACTAGGGGCGGAGCATTAGAAACACTCTCATACTAACTGACAAGTGGTTGTTAGTGGTTTGATTAGTCAGTCATTTTTATTCTGTTTCCTTGTATTTTGCCTCCGGTGTCATGTGTTCTTGTTTCAAGCACCCCATTGGCTGTCTATTGTGATATATGTGTTACTCACATGTGCCTTACTGTCTATGATTAATGTCAACATGCTTGCCTGAAACATGTAGGATGGGACATGTCCTTTGTTCCTTGATGTCTGTCTGGATTGTTTTATAAAGACTGAAAGCTTTTAACCCAATGCTGGACTTTCTCCATTTTCTGGTGCATTGAAACCAAAGCGTCCTATTCTCCACGTTATGTGCACTACAAAAATGATCAAGAACAGGCTCATCTGTTAAAGGGCTCCTGCACGCTCAGGTTTTTTTCTTGCTCGTTTTTTTCATGCGATATTGCTGCGTTTTTTTAATGCAATTGTCAACGGGACTTTCTAATGTTAAAAACGCATCGCAAGTTGGTGCTTTGCGATTTTTGTGTGATGCATTTTTTACATTAGAAAATCCCATTGACAATTGCATGAAAAAAATGCAGCGATATCGCGTGAAAAAAACACGCAAGAAAAAAACCCGAGCGTGCAGGAGCCCTTAAGCCGTAAATGGAAACACAAAAAAACAGACAGTCAATGGACAACATTTGTGTGTTGTCTGTATTTCATAGATCTATTGCTAAGGGATGCAAAAAAAAATTAATCAGGGCCTATTTCATCATTTTTTGGTGAATGTGAAAAATGGATGACATACGTAAATAGAAAGTAGGCACATGGACCGCATTGCATCTGAAACTGCACTTGGATGAAAAAACGGCATTTTCTCATAGATGCATCATGGATGAGTTTTTATATTCTCATGTTAATTTGGTCTAATCATATAACAATTAGCAGCGCAACAACGAGGCTTTTTAACATATATGTACGAAATATTCTTGTCCATAGTTTAAGTTCATCTCTGGAATAAAACAATTTATCTCTTTTATAGTTCGCATTGGTTGGAATTTTTTTTTTGACAATTTCAGTTTAGAAGACTTTTACAGGATGCAAGGGAACAGCAAAATGTTGTGTTCACCTGTATCTTGTTCACAGCTATTGCTCTATATATCATGTCTGGGCTAAATGCAGCTGTGAATGCAAAAAGCAAGGCCATACAGTAGTGATTTAGGGGAGTTGGCCCGTCTCTTGCTTGTTTTACAGTGCTAGTGGTGATTGAGCACCTGAAATGCAATTCCTTGCTTAGTCGCACTGAAATGACTACTCTCTCTCCATATTAAACAGCTGTCTCTTAAGGCTTCTTTCACACACAGGTTTTTTTGTGACATTTTTACAAGCTTTTCTTTTTTAAATATATACATCTGTTTTTTTCAAGTATTTTTATTGGTAAACACCTTAAAAATTACTAAACCAAAAGCATGCTGCATTTTGGGTGAAAAAAGCCCAAAAAATGCAATCATGGTGAAAAAAATGCCACAAGAAACCTCCAGCTCATTTAGCTGCAGAGTTTTTTGCAACAAAAAACTTAAATGAACTTAGCATTTTTCTGTAAAATGTTATTTGTGGTATCACTCTAAGGGCTCCCACATACTTCATGCTAAAGTTAGCCGTGCAAAAAATTGCGGCTAAATGCATGAAAAATAGCGTGAACCGACGAATTACCATTTTTAAGCCACAAGCTTAATTAGCGGTGAAATTGCTCATTCACACTATTGAGATCTGCATTGTACTTCAAAAAAGCTCTACTGCTCTGGGAGGAGAGAGAGAGGGAAAGAAAAAGCCCATGGAGAACCCCCTTCTCTGCGGGGCTTCTCTTTATCTGACATCAATTTAGAGACTATAAACTTTCACTTTCACATTCCTTGTAACTGAACTAATTATTTACTGTTATGCTCATCCCTCCCTGGTATGTACCTAGTGCTAATAATCACAAAACATCTGTGCCCTCTTACCCTGTCTCTGGTATTTATCGAAGTACAAATTAAGTTCACTATGTCTGTGCTCTCCCAAGGGATCATGTGTATATGTTTTAATATAAATACATTTGTAGATTTGTTCCATTATAGCCTCATTCACACGAGCGCTGTTTTCGTACATTAGAGAAGCCTGAAAAGACTGCGTCTAAATAGAACTAATGGCTTTCTATAGAAGCGTCCACACTAAGGAATTTTAGTCGCGCAAAAAACTCGCACCAATCAAAGATAGGACATGAACTGCATACTCGCATCTAAGGTCCGTGGTGCGATAAAAGATAGATCTGACCTATCTTTGGTGCATGCTTTCTAAAGACTCCTATGGGAGTTGCAAAACACGCACCACTTACCCCGTATCGTGTGAATGGGCTAATTTAAATAGCTTGAATTCACCCGTTCACGCAATTTTTAGTGCAGTATAGGCGTGATCTTTTCACTCACCTATACTGCGCTAAAACAACGCTCATCTGAACAAGGCCCAAGCCTGAGGAAGGACCCTGTGTAGGTCTGAAAGCTCACTATTACATCATGTATTTTTGTTAGCCATTAAAAAGTATCAGATCTACAAAATTACTTGGTTTCTCTTTCTGAGAACAATCACAATGTGCTAAAACTATTACTTGAGAAGTAATATGGAGCAGCAGCTGCAATCCTTTATTGCTAATTCTATAAACTAGACATTTTTGGATTTTACTTATTCAGGGCAATAGATGCATTTTCATACAATATGGCAGATTTATAGTTCAGGATTATAAACAAGATTATGAAATCAAAGAAAGTAAATTAGTAATGCATTCAGATTTCATTACTATGCCTCAGCTCAGCAGTAAGGCCATAGGATTCTATGGTGATCGTAGACTGAAGTCACACTCTTACCATTTAGTTCGCAGTATAATATAGAACTGAAAAAAAAGATATCCAGGCTTACACATTACTGGACCTACAGACTACAGATGGATGCCATAAGTGTATTATTTTGACATACATCTGGCAGGTCTGTCTGGATCCTTTCTTGGCTGTATTACAAATTGTGGGATGTAGCCCTTTTTCAATTAACAGGAAAGCACAAAAAAGAGTAAACTTCCTTAATAAAACAGGAAGCCCTAACTTTTATATATATATTTTTTTTATTATGGAAGTCATTAACATCCAAATGTATTAGACCTATGTGAAGAACACAAAGCTTAAAGGTCATTTTTTTTTGTAAAACCCCATTCCTCATGCAGTAAAATAACTAAGTTGCATATACACACTTCTCCTCGCTGTGTCTTGCACCCTGCGCAAGGTCTCAGGTCTGAGTAATATAAATTGTAGGTAGTGACATGGAAGATCAAAAAGGCATTGACACTGATTACCCTTTCCAATCCACTATCTGACCTCTTAAGACATTATGATTTAACAGCTCCGACGTTGTAAGACATCCGTCCGGGTTCACTTACTGTATATTGCTAGCCTGTCTGCTGTCGGAGCCTATCCAGTACTGGCTTTAGCCAGCATATAGCGCCATTGTATAATGGCAGAAAAAGAGTAAGTCCCCTAGGAAAAACAGGATACAAATTGGATTGGAAAGGGTTAAAAAGAAAGAAAAGATGTAAACAAATGTATTTGCATAAATCAATACTACAAGCAAATATAAGCAATTTTGTGATATATTTTATTAGAAAAAAAAATGCTTTTTTTCCCTTTCTGATCGGCCACTTCTTTCCCCTCCCGCCTCTGGTACCAATCATTTACTCTAAATTTACTGCAAATTTCATCTTGAGAGACAAGCCCACTGAGAGATCACTTTACATGTTCTCCTATAGAATTCTGTGGACAAAGATGGTAACAGCTGCAGTGAGAGAGAGGCAATGAAAGAAAGAGAAAGATGCTGCCAGGGGTATAACTATAGGGGATGCAGAGAATGCGGTTGCACCTGGGCCCAGGAGCAATAGGGGGCCTACAAGGCCCCTCTTATCCATATAGGGAGGGCAGTACTATGAACAAAGCATTAAAATTGGGGGCCTTGCTACATATTTTGCATTGGGGCCCAAAGGCTTCAAGTTATGCCTCTGGATGCTGCTGAAGCCTTTGTAAAGATTTTCAACTCCTCACTCCTGTGTTTAATTCACAGCTACACTGCTCAGTACTGTTCTATAATGTTTTTTCTTCTGAGGGTTTGCTATAGAGAGATAAGGGAGCAGGATCTCCTTTTCTCTATGCGTTTTATGTATGGGAGACATCATAGCAGCTTGTCTATTCCAACCAGCTTAGGAAAATAGAGATGGATTCTGCAGAAGAAGAAAACTAGTAAAATTTTTATATACAAGTTATATGACAGTCATAAATACTGTTATTCCTCATATATATATACACACGACAGCTTATTCTGAAAAGTCACCTTAAATAACAGGTAATCTGTAAACAATTAATCGTATTCTGATGAGTTGTTCCCTTTAATTAGATACAGACATGATGCTATAATGCTAGAAGCAGTCTATTCATAGTCTGAGTTGCCCTGGGTCATTCTTGTTCGCATATCCTAAAGGAGAAAAAAAAATCTCTATAAATGCTCATTGTCCACGGCCCACTTCTTCCTGTGCTATTCTGTAGAAGAAATTATAAAAACAGCTTACGACTCAACATGGAGCCATTTCACTAGAGAGGATTATTTTATGATTGTGCCTTCCAGGTATATGGGGTTACTAGAGCACTGGCTATAGGCTGTAATTAATCAAGCGCTAGATATCCTTAACATTTGCTATGCCTTATTTGTCAAGAACTCTTTGACATTGGATTTGAAAAAGCATCACCATAGTCCTTTCTCTCTTTTTTTTTGCTTAACCAATACAACTTTTCTGAACCAATCTAGCGTACACATACAAGAGATATGAAACCAACTGTATCATACATATTGCAAAATATCATATGCAGTAAAGGGCTCAAACAACAAATGTCTAAAAGCTGTTTAACACGCAACGATTATCTCCCAAAATTTGTTCAACTGTCCGAAAGTGAACAATAATCATTATGTGTAGATGTGGGCAGTTGTGCACTATTCATTCACGTCACATGCTGCTGGTTTTTAGCCCGCATAAAAACCATTGTCAAAATTCGTTCCATTTGAATGGAATGTCTTGCTGACTTGAGGGGGAAGTGTTTGTTTGCCTTGCATACACAATGAATGCATTGTTTGCTCATGCCAGGAGAAGACAACGGGATCTGCTGGCCAGATAATCCCTCACATAAACATACGCCCAGCTGAGAAAACAACTCATACTGAGTTCACTTTAGCTAATGAGAGAAAAAGAGGTTATTGAAGCCGTCATCTGTGCGTGTAATTTTATGCAAAAATGTTGTCAATTTATTTAATCTTTCAACTGTTTTAATGATAATCGTTGCATGTAAAAGGGCCTTAAGTGAGACTAACCTGGGGATATGATAGTCCAGTAGAGTCCTGGTGAGGTCAAACCCTTATGTAGTTAACATCTGAATGGCGTGATAGTGCTCTGGATCAGCAAAGTGCAGTACACAGGAGGACATATAACAATTACTCAACCAGCTAGTAACCTACACCCAGTATAGAGAACAAACAAAAAAGAAAAAACACAAAAAGTTACTATATAGATAAGTTGGTAAATAAGACAAGTGATCATTATGTGCACAAAGGTATAATCATGGCTAAATGAAAATGTAAGTAAGAAGGTAAATATTATATAACGTTTGGTCTGGTGTCTCTACAGTAAAGCAAAGGGTACTGCAATGTTCAGGAAGACTGTGTAGAATCAAACAACAGACTTTGGGGGTTACACTCTTAGAGATGACTGTAACCGTCTCTGCCAGATTTTAGCACATTTATTAGGACAGTTCCTGTGCTGATAGAGCTATTTTTTTGTGCGGTAGCATATTGTTTACTGCTAGAGATGAGCAAGCGTACTCGCTGAGGCAAACTACTCGAGCGAGTAGTGCCTTATGCGAGTACCCGCCTGCTCGTCTCTAAAGATTCGGGGGCTGGCGGGGGAGAGCGGTGAGTTGCGGGAGTGAGCATGGAGGAGCGGGTGGGAGAGAGTGAGAGAGAGATCCCCCCCCCCCCGTTCCTCCCTGCTCTCCCCCGCTGCTCTCCGCCCCCCGCCAGCACCCGAATCTTTAGAGACGAGCAGGCGGGTACTCGCATAAGGCACTACTCGCTCGAGTAATTTGCGTTAGCGAGTACGCTCGCTCATCTCTATTTACTGCCATTAACCACTCTGAGAACTCAGGAGGGCATCTAGCCAACCAATGACGGGCAATTACTTTCTTAGCATAATACAGCATCTCCACCAAATAGTAGCAAGAATTAGAGATTTCAGAGTCAGGTAAAACAAGGCAAGTCTTAGGACACTGGAAAACCAAGGAATTCATCTAATCATTTAAAAATTTGACGACCCATTCCCACCATAGTCTCTCTTTATTGGTTGCCTTGCTGTGTTCCTCCACAAATTATAGGTGAGCACTGGGGGTCCCATCTTCAGGATTTCCTATAATTAGCTTATCATTGAGGGATGCGTCTAACAAAAATAAATTGTCGAAAGCGAACAACCCCTTAAATATAGACAGCCTTTTAATTTTGTGTCTCATCCTGGTTTCCAGCAATCTCTCACTGTTTAACTTAAGTGAAACCCAATAAATTTCTGGAGTTGTGGGGTTTAATGTAAAGATTAGGTTTGAGGCTTAACAGAAGGATAAGTTATTTGATTTCAGCTAGAGCAGAGCAGTGACCGGATGTTAAGAATCTGAGAATTGAAAATCATTCTAGGAGTCAGAATTTAATTTAGTATGTTCTTGTACAGAAAGAAACTGTGAACTGTTTAACACGTGGAGACAGAACCTCAGCCTTGCAGAACTGCCACGTTTAAAGGGAACCTTTCACATTTGAGATAAGGTTATTTTCTCTGTATTCATCACCTAGTCCAATAAAATATATCAACTTTTTTAGCTTCCACTTCTTTAGACATACTGAAGACAGATTGCTTTTTTTACAAGAATACTGTTTAATAACTGTTACAGTACCTACTTATATATACATTGTGTTTCTTTAGGGACCACGTTTTGGAAGTCGCTATGTGCATGACGCATCGTAGAGATTTAACTAGCTCCTTATGAACATAATACTGGATATGATATATATATATATATATATATATATATATATATATATATATATATATATATATATATATATAAAAATAATATCATAGCTGGTATCAAACTCATAGGGAGTAGAGATGAGCAAGCGTACTCGCTAAGGCAAACTACTCGAGCGAGTAGTGCCTTATGCGAGTACCTGCCCGCTCATCTCAAAAGATTCGGGTGCCGGCAGGAGAGAGCGGTGAGTTGCGGTAGTGAGCAGGGGGGAGTGGGGGGAAGAGAGTGGGAGAGATCTCCCCCTGTTCCTCTCCGCTCTCCCCTGCTGCTCCCCGCCCCCCGCCGGCACCCGAATCTTTTGGGAAGAGCGGGTAGGTACTCGCATAAGGCACTACTCGCTCTAGTAGTTTGCCTTAGCGAGTACGCTCGCTCATCTCTAATAGAGAGCTGTATAAATCTGTATGCATCATGCACATAGCAACTTATATGTATATACTTATATATATATGACTGAAGAGATGAAGTATTTAATCATTGTTTAAAAGCCAGGGTCGTACAACACATGACCGCTTAAGTCTAGTGATTAGTTGCAGCAGACACTGGCTATGAACAAAGACCAGCAGGGGATGAGAAAATGTAACCTTGTGAGTTGGTTTACTGCTAGAGCTGTAGAAATTAAGTTAGAAAGATATTGTAAAATGCTGCTGAATATTGGGAAATTGTTCTATATACTGATGCCTATTGGGGTAAAAGTCCTAATTGTTAATGGCTATTAGAGAAAATGTTGTAGCGATTGATGTTTATTATGCAAATACTGAGGTTTATTACGAGAAAAGTAATACTGACTGAGGTTTGCTGGAAGAAGTAATGATTACTTATTGTTATTGTGTAACTAATGATGATCATGCATAGCTGTGCAGTTGGTGTAGGGTAATAGTCTTTGTTGTGACCCATGTGGGCATGTTGGGAGTGTTCCCAGTCACAGCAGCCTTGGAGTTTGCATAGCTGGTCACCATGCTCAGAGGAGCCTGTACATTTGATGTACGAATGGCAGGACAAGTCTCACCCCATCTAGTAGTGCCTACTAGAGATGAGCGAGCATACTCGATAAGGCAAACTACTCGAGCGAGTAGTGCCTTATGCGAGTACCTGCCCGCTCATCTCTAAAGATTCAGCTGCCGGCGCGGGTGAGAGGTGAGTTGCGGCGGTGAGCAGGGGGGAGCGGGAGATAGAGAGGGAGAGAGAGATCTCCCCTCCGTTCCTCCTCGCCGCTCCCCGCCCCCTGCCGGCACCTGAATCTTTAGAGACGAGCAGGCAGGTACTCGAATAAGGCACTACTCGCTCGAGTAGTTTGCCTTATCGAATATGCTCGCTCATCTCTAGTGCCTATGTTTGGTATAAATAGCATGGTGTAAAGCACAGGAGTTTTTTGTTTTTGGCTGTGGTGTTGGAGTGAACAGCAAATATGAAAGTTGGTGTAAAGTTGGATGTGCCTTAGCTGTGAACCATGAAAGAAGCCCTGGAAGCCTGCTGTGTAAAAGAGGTTGGGGACAAGCCCTGAAAACCTGCTGGTTGAAGTACCCAGTCAGTGTGGTCTGTCAGATCTGTGAAAACTCCAGTAACAACCTGATATATTGCTGAAAGAGTTAGGGCTCCCAAACACTTACGTTTTTTTTAATGCTGCGTTAACGCTGCATTTTTTAACGCAATTGTCAATAAGACTTTCTAATGTTAAAAACGCATCGCACAAAAATCGCAAAGCACAAACTTGCAATGCGTTTTTAACATTAGAAAGTCCCATTGACATTCACGTTAAAAAAATGCAAGTGTGTGGGAGCCCCCCAAAGACCACCATTAAGATACAGTGAGTGAATACAGTGTTCAGGGAACTACTAAGTGAGTTTCCACTGAGACCTGACAGTAATGCTAAGCAAATAAAGCTACTCACAGTAGCTAATAAAACTGAAAATATTTTAAGAGATTGATACTTAATTTCTCAACAGCTGACAAACCGAGACAGTGCTGCGGTGTAAGAGAGCCAGCATTGCCAAAGTATTTGAAGCTGTGTTGAAACATTCTAAAATTGTGTGCCGAGTTAAGGTGACTGTACCTCTAATCCAGCTGCCAAGTAAAGACTGTTATTGTTAACTGCAATAACTGTAATGTGTGCTTCATCCTTAACCCGTTTAGAGCTGTCAGAGACTGATGTACCGGGACATTAATAGGGTGAGTGGGAATTATTTTATTATTTTAATGCAGTCCACTCTTTTAGAATCCCCACTAGAGATGAGCGAACCTACTCGGCCACGCTCCTTTTTCGCCCGAGTACTGCGATTTTCGAGTACTTCCGTACTCGGGCGAAAAGATTCGGGGGGCGCCGTGGGTGAGTGGGGGGTTGCAGCGAGGAGTGGGGGGGAGAGGGAGAGAGAGAGGGATCCCCCCTGTTCCCCGCTGCTACCCCCCGTGCTGCCACGCCTTCCCCGCCCCCCGGCGCCCCCTAAATCTTTTCACCCGAGTACTAAAGTACTCGAAAATCGTGGTACTCGATCGAGTAATTACTCGAAACGAATACGTTCGCTCATCTCTAATCCCCACCTTTGAGCTCTCACATAGCCTAAATATATTATCAGATTGTCAATAGAGATGAGCGAACGTACTCGTTACGAGTACTTACGCACCCGAGTACCGCCATTTTCGAGTACTCCTGTACTCGCGCGTAAAGATTCGGGGGGCGCCGAGGGGCGGGGAGAGGCGCGGCGGTGCGGGGGGTAGCAGCGGGGAACAGGGGGGAGCCCTCTCTCTCTCCCTCTCGCCCCCACTCCCTGCCGCAACCCCCCGCACCGCCACGGCGCCCCCCGAATTTTTTCGCCCGAGTACGGAAGTACTCGAAAATCGCGGTACTCGGGCGAAAAAGGGGCGGGGCCGAGCACGTTCGCTCATCTCTAATTGTCAACAAATATGTCATCTGAAGAAAAAACTCCTTAGTGTCGCATTTGAGAAGGCAAAAATTACTAAGTCCCCTGCGTGAATCGGAAGTATGAGAAATCCATGGCACAGATAACACTGCTGGCCTGGTGACCCCCTAACACCAATTCAGGGACCATAAAACATTCCCATCGTTATCAGTGGACTATTTAAGTATTTATTTATTTCTCTACTCATCCTGTTCTGGTATTCTTTTAAGTGCAAATTAATCACGTCCATGTCTGTGCCTTGACATAAGTATGTGTGTATATATATGTATGCCTCTTCGGATCTATTTCATTATGCCTGAGGCAGAACCCTGAGAGGTTCAATAGCTCACTAAAACATCATGTATTTTTGTTAGCCATTAAAAGGTATCATATCTACAAGATTACTTGGGTTTTCTTGCTGGGAACAATCACATTAAGCCCCCTGAGACTCAACCCTCTGCAAAGCTACAGAAACTGGTCCCCATCACACAACATATGCGGTGGGAAAAAACTAAAAGCAGAAACTATTCCTCATAAAATAAAACATAAACAACACAAATATAATGAACTTGAGTATAGACTTCCATGGGAGATGCTGGTTGAGCACGGCTAAAAGATAGGGCAAGACCTATCTTTTTCGGCCGTGTATAAAGTCAGCTGCCAAATTCGGCAGCAGATGTGCTATTTTTTTTCCGGCCAGCCGATTTAGTGCAGCTAAACATCGCCCATCTGAATAAATACATTGGAATCCAATGCTCCAGATGGTCGCATAATAATGCTCGTGTAAATGAGGCCTAAGGCATACTGGCTTTAGTGCAGATTTCTGCAGTGGCAGATTCTGCAGTGTGTTGTGGTTCATGTTGTGGCCAAATTCTTGACCCTTGTGTAAGGCCCCCAACAATTTGGAGGCATATGGAGGTACTGTATGGGCTTGTGGACCTACTGCTGCAATATCATGGCTCAGTGCAGCTTGGAACTTGTTTTCTAGCCAAAAAAGTGATGGAGAGTAGTTATATATGCATGGAATTTTCAAAACCATGAATATAAATTTAGGTTCCATCTAGATTTCTATCATGCAACCAACTTTTTTTCTCCTTTAGTAATCAGTCATCATTTTGGATAAAGTCTACTAATTGGTTAATAGGAAATTCCATTTATGACAAGAAATAAAGGGAGGAAGTATCCAAAGTAATGATAAGTCTGAAGTGTTATGCTGTGAAATCAACTTTGTCACCTCGTCTGAACTACGTGCCAGCTTGTGAGGTTACAGCAGGTTGCCTTGACTTCTTATCCTGTGAGTGATTCTGCAGGGAGCCTGCTGTAATTTCAATTTATCCGGGGTTTTCACATTTTTTCATGACTTTGCATCACCTGAATGAGTCAGGGTGAGCAGGGCAGGAGACATGAGATTGAGGGTGCTACAAAGAAGGGCTCCTGGGCTTCCCAGCTGTGGTAGAAGACTTGGAAATAGAAATCAGTGGGTGTAACTTTAATTTAAAGTACACAACTTGGCTAACACCACTTGTTCCTTGTAATCTAATTAGTGAAATGTTAACCTGTCATCAGGCCTATTTCACCTGCCTGTGATAAGTTCACAACTTAGTAATGCAGGACTCTGAAAAGAAACAGCAAGTGATAAATGAATATCTTCGTCCAAAGCTGTGATTATTCTTGGGAAGAATAACCTCAAGATTAATGTATGGACCGCAGGAAAATGAGTGGGCAGGGCCTCTTGAGATGAAGGTAAACTAATGATAACGGCATGTTTAGTAGGTTAAATATAGGATATTAGTTATTTCGATGTCTTATGTACTTTTCATATTTAGAACTCTTTGGCTTTTCTCTGCAGGTTCTCTGACTCCGGCTGAAACATAGTATTAAATGGAAACAAAACAGTAGAATAAAGAGTTGCTATTACCGCGTGCTATCATTTATACAAATGTGCGCACTGCATGAGAGTTATTGTAGCTAAATATGTAATGTCAAATAGAGATGTTCGGATTCTAAAATTACTTCAGTCAAAATTCTTGACCTTGAATGAATTTATTTCCGAATATTGGAGAAACAGGAATTCTTGTTTGAAGCAAAAAATAAATGTACAACAAGGCATAAATGCATCAAATGTTGATGAGCTCACATCAGCAAGGCTCCCATAGGTCAGATCTTTACCAATCAAACATTGATGTCTTGTTCTAAGTATAAGCCTAATTGCTTTAGTCCTAAAAAAAACTTCAAAAGGGTATTTTAATGTATAATAAAAAAAAGCTAAAATAAGGCAGAACGTTCTTAAATGGCCACTCCAGCAAAAAAATATTTTTCCATCCTCATTCCCCTCACCAGATTGCCTGTTTATCCTGGAGGTCTCCTTTGTATATTGCAGTCACTTCCATGCAGTGCAGCTTCTAGTCTGATGCTTTGTTAGACACCATTTTGAAACTAGGATTTTTGCTTTCACTTTCACATCAATCCCATAATTCATCAGCACAGCATTAAATAAGCAGCTAGAGACTGTACCATCTCTACTGCAGAGAAAACATTGGCATTACATTCTGTGTTCATCTAAATAAACTACAGACCATAAGTATACAGTCAGGAAGATGAGCTGTGATGCCCTCTATTATACCTGTGTGACAGAGCCTCTAATCACCATCAGTACCTGTGATAGAAGTGTCTGTTTCCCCTTCTAGGCTGTTTTTGTGCTAGTGTCCGAGTAATTGCATCAAACTGAACACATACACCCAAGTAAATCTGAGCTGGTCAGAATTGAGATCACATGACCACCAGAGGAGAAAGAGGCCAGGGGTTTCATATAGAAAGGAATAACTTACCAAGGTAACACTAGTCGACTTATACACTATATATACTGGGGGAATAGCAACATAATGCATTTAAAAAAAATCACGGCTGTGGCCCTTTAAAAAAATCCACTATAGTTGTTTTAATCAGTTGCCTTACAATAGACTATTGTTCATCTTTAGCTTTTTTCTTTAAATAATATCCACCTCATCAGTATTCTTGAAGTCTATGTATATGTAATGGATGCTGCCAGTTTGAACACATTAATGCTTTTGCAGGCTGTGTAGAAGCATGCTTGGTTTCCATCTTCTTCACTAGTATACTTCTGGTTAGTAGATTCTGGTATATAATGCCACGTAGTGAAACTCTTATTTTTGCTGTAAGATTGAATAGTCGCTACATGCCCTATTTTTGGGCAATTCCTCTTAAGGAATTGCCCATTATTTCCTATGGGATCTTTAAAAAAAAATCACATTTGCATGCCATGCAATTTCCATGTAAGTGTGATCTACTGTCTACTTCTTAGGTATTGATTCACAAATAATCCATATGACCTCATTGAAGATAGGATACATGTGTGCAAAGATAACAACAAAGTTTAAAAAGCCATAAAACGTGCATAAACTTAGTCTGGTGGGCCCATAGCTTCTCAGTCTGACAATGTTTGATCCTCATCTCTTACCCTTCACTTCTTATGTTAATTTCGGCAGAATATTTTTTTAGGATTTTTTTGTGTAGACATTAGAGATGAGCGAGTATACTCGCTGAGGCCTTAGTCATACGGGCGTTTTTCCCCGCGATTTGCGGATCGCATGACGGATGCGCATCCGCAAATCGCGTGACCGGGGCCGAAAAATCACCTGAAAAAACTGCTCCTAGCCGCGTTTCAATAGAACCGGGCCGGAGCAGTTCAGCGCTGTCCAGCGCATTGAATTCAATGGAGCCGGCAATACAGCCGGCTCCATTGAAAGCAATGGGCTGCGGGCGATCTCACAATGAATTTTCGGAAGGGCTTAAAAATATAAGCCCTTCCCGGAAATTCATCCAGAAATGTGTAAAAATAAAAAAAAAGCTGCCTCTGATTGGTGAGGCTGTGACCAATCAGAGGCAGCTCATTCAGCAGGCGGGGATTTTAAATCCCCAGCTGCTGAATACTACTCAGAGCAGTCCAGGAGAACTGCCGTCCGGTCGCGGCTGAACTCCGTCTGCCGGGACCAGGTGAGTATATATTTTTTTTTGTTTTTACACATTTCTGGATGAATTTCCGGGAGGGGCTTATATTTTTAAGCCCTTCCCGAAAATTCATTGTGCGATCGCTGGCAACCTATTGCTTTCAATGGAGCCAGCTGTATTGCCGGCTCCATTGAATTCAATGGGCAAACATCATTCTTCTATTACAGCTGTGGCAGAGGAGAATGATTTGTCTACTATATGTTCTCAATGGGGTCGGCGCTGCTGCCGCCGGCCCCATTGAGTGCATATAGAGAAGAGAACAGGAATCGCAGATAGGTGCGATCTGCGATTTCTGTTCTATAATTTATCGGACGAGCGCATAAAAAGCGCTCATGTGTCCGATACCATTGCTTTTATAAAATCGCCGGACGCATGCGCATGCGCAAATCGCACGAAAAAACGCCCGTCTGACTGAGGCCTAAGGCACATTACTCGAGCGAGTAGTGCCTTAGCCGAGTATCTCCCCCTGTCAGGACTCGGGGCCCGGGAAACTGGAGATCCCTGAAAATACCCGCAACCCCTGTCCCTTCCTACTTGCCCCCCTGGGCTAAGCCCCAGGGCGACAACTGGGCGACGGTCCCTACACTCACTAAGGAAGGGGGACACGGGGACTAACAAACAGACAGGCACTGGAACAAACAACAGCAAGGAGAGTCAGACAATCCGGGTCAGCAACGAGAGGGTACGCGGTACAAGAGGGTCAGGCAAAGGCAACGTCGGGTCCAAAGGCAGAAGGTCAGTAACAGGAGTCAGGAGTCAGAAGTATGCAGTACGCTGGTGTAGCAGGAAATCCAAAACTAACACTGGCACTGGTCAGGAGACACCAGCAGGTTAAAATGCTGTCAGAGCTCCCGCCCTAGCAGCTGATTGGGGCGGGGAGCCTGACAGCAGCTGAGTGCACCCAGCAGCACTGGGGAACCCACCCCCAGCCCTGCAGGAGGCAGGACAGGAGACACACGTTTGGTTGCCCGGATACCTAGGACGCGACGCGGGGCAACACCCACCGCGTCCCTAGCAACCCGGCGGCGAGGCGGAGCCCGGCGACCAGGGGAGGTGACGAGGACCGGGGCTCCCCTGCGCTGCACAGCGGCCGCACGTGTGATCGGACCGGCGGTGCGGGCACGACGGACCCGTGAAACGCCAGTCCTTACAGTACCCCCCCTTCTACGGGGGGACACCGGACCCCAACGGCCCGGAGCAGGCTTGAGGGGAAAGGCTCTGTGGAACCGTCGGACCAACAGGGGTGCATGTACGTCCCGGGCAGGGATCCAAGTACGGTCCTCAGGGCCAAAACCCTTCCAATGTACAAGATATTGCAAAATACCTCTCACACGCCGAGCATCAATCAAACGCTCTACCTCAAACTCCAGTTCCCCCTGTACAAGAGTAGGAGCGGACGGGCTCTGGGCGGGCAGAACTGGGGTTACATATTTTTTCAGCAGCCCCTTGTGGAAGACGTCATGAATCTTCCACGACTGTGGAAGAGATAATCTATACGCCACAGGATTGACCACCTGGGAGATGGTGAATGGACCAACAAAGCGGGGAGCCAGCTTTAGGGATGGAACCTTGAGTCTCAAATTTTTTGAGGCCAGCAATACCTGCTCCTCAACCACGAACGGTGCAGAGATCGTGCGTCTTTTATTAGTTTGACCAAGCAGTTTATCCTGGGAACCCTGAAGGTTCTTACGAACCTGGGCCCAAACTGTGCACAGTTCATTAATGGCAGAGTCCACAGACGGCATGTCAGAAACTGAGGGCGCAGAAAAAGAAAATAGAGGATGGAAACCATAATTACAAAAGAACGGCGACACATGAGAAGACGAATTTACATGGTTGTTAATGGCAAACTCGGCGAGAGGTAGGAAGTTAACCCACAGATGTTGATTGTCCGAAACGAACAGTCGCAGGTATTGGATTAATTCTTGATTCATCCTCTCAGTTTGCCCATTCGACTCGGGATGGAAGGCAGACGAAAAGGACAGACCAATATTCAATTTCCTGCAGAAAGCTCGCCAGAAGCGAGCGACAACTGTACACCTCTATCTGAGACCACATCCTCAGGAACCCCATGCAACCGCACCACCTCCTTAATAAACATGTCAGATAACAGTTTGGCGTTTGGTAGCTTGCTCAGAGGAACGAAATGTGCCATCTTGGAGAACCGATCTACAATGACCCAAATGACCGTATTCCCCTGTGACGGCGGAAAATCTGTGATGAAGTCCATTGACAGATGTGTCCAGGGCCTGGACGGAATGGGCAAGGGAAGAAGAGGCCCCTCAGGACGTCTCCTGACACTCTTCCCCCTGGCGCACACCGGACAAGCAGTGACAAACGCCCGAGCATCCCTACTCATATGAGGCCACCAATAAGTTCTGGAAAGTAATTCCTGCGTTCCTCGGATACTGGGGTGCCCAGCCAGGACCGAGGCATGCGTCTCTTCTAACACCTTCAACCTTAATGGTAATGGAACAAAGAGTTTGCCTTCTGGAAGTGCTTCACGAGCTGATTGCTGCGCAGCCTGAATTAGCGGTGAGAGGTCAGAGGAGACAGCTGCAAGAACCACCTCAGGGGAAAGGATAGTCTCAGGCTTCGACTCGGGAGGTTCCGGAATACCAAAACTCCTAGACAGAGCATCAGCCTTAACATTCTTTGAACCGGGTCGGTAAGTAACCAGAAAATTAAAACGAGAGAAGAAAAGAGCCCAACGAGCTTGTCGAGCATTCAACCTTTTAGCAGAATCTAAATATATCAGGTTCTTATGGTCTGTGAGCACCATGATCTGATGGCGTGCTCCCTCCAAGAAATGCCTCCACTCCTCGAACGCCCATTTTATAGCAAGTAACTCACGATTGCCTATATCATAATTTTGTTCAGTAGGGGAAAATTTTCTGGAAAAGTAAGCGCATGGTCTAAGATTTGTGAGTGTAGACGGCCCCTGAGAAAGGACCGCCCCTACTCCAAACTCAGAGGCATCCACCTCCACCACAAACGGGCACGACAAGTCTGGTTGGACAAGAACGGGTGCGGAGGAAAAGGCAGCTTTCAGGATAGCAAATGCCGCCAGCGCATCTGGAGACCAGGTACTCACATCTGCCCCTTTCCGGGTGAGATCCATTAAGGGTTTAGCCACTACAGAAAAGTTCTTGATGAACTTCCAATAATAATTAGCGAAGCCCAAGAAGCGCTGGAGGGCCTTTAGAGTGATGGGTTGGGCCCACTCAGTGATGGCTTTCACCTTCCCCGGATCCATCTGGATATCCCATGGAGTAATGATATACCCTAAAAAGGATATCTTCTGCACCCCAAAAACACATTTTTCAAGCTTAGCAAACAGCTGGTTAGCCCTGAGTCGAGTCAGGACCGTTTGAACATGTACCTGGTGTGTCTCCCAGTCGGGGGGAAAAATCAGAATATCATCTAGATATACTACGACGAACACCCCCATGATGTCCTGAAAAACTGAGTTCATGAAACCTTGAAATACAGCAGGGGCGTTACACAACCCAAAAGGCATGACCAGGTACTCAAAATGACCGAGGGGCGTATTGAATGCCGTCTTCCACTCATCCCCCTCCTGAATACGAATGAGGTTGTAAGCTCCCCTTAGGTCGAGTTTAGAGAACCACTGGGCACCGGTGACCTGGTTGAGGAGGTCTGGGATGAGCGGAAGGGCGTACTGGTTCCTGACAGTGATTTTGTTTAGCTCCCTGTAATCAATACAGGGTCTGAGACCCCCATCCTTTTTCTCCACAAAGAAGAAACCAGCCCCTACTGGAGACTCGGAGGGCCGGATGTGCCCCCGGGACAAACTATCCTGGATATAGTCCTTCATAGATTCCCTCTCCGGAACCGTAACATTATAGATGCGATCTTTAGGAAGTTTGGCCCCCGGGATCAACTCTATCTTACAATCCCATTCTCTATGGGGAGGCAAGGCTTCTGAAAGCTGTTTGGAAAAGACGTCCGAAAACTCGGAGAGGTAGTCAGGTAGTTCAACTCCTTCACAGGTGGAGACATCCACCCCCACTGGGCGCACGTGGCTGTCACAGCGAGAACCCCACTTGACCAGTTCCAACGTATCCCAGTTAATTACTGGGTTGTGTTCCCTTAGCCAGGGTAGCCCCAGCACAACATCCACAGACAGGTTCTTCATAACCAAAAATGTACAGGACTCCGTATGTAAGGCCCCAATAGTGAACTGTAATTCCGGGGTAACCAGATTTACAAGACCAGCCTGCAAGGGAGTAGAGTCGACACCAGAGACCAGAATAGGGGGGTCTACACGGAAAAAATACTAAGACAGTTTAGCAACAAATTCAAAATTAACAAAATTAGCAGCAGCTCCAGAATCCAGAAACGCTTGCCCAGCACGGTAGAAAGACCGGAATTCTAAGGTGCAGGGCAGCAACATTTTAGACTTTACAGGGAGTACCTTAGCTCCTAGACAGTCCTCCCGACAACTGCCTAGGAGCGGAAGTTTTCCTGCCGCGGCTTTTTCTCACAGGTCACAATGCGATGACCCGGCTCCCCACAGTAGAGACAGAGGTTCATTCTGAGACGATATTCCCGACGTTGCTTCGGGGTCATGGTTCCCAGCTCCATGGGTTCTGTGGAGGGAAGGGTTAAGGTCGGAACCATCGAAGGAGTAGACGTACGGACAGGGCTGGTCCGAGTCGAGCGTCTGGCCCTCAAGCGTCGGTCAGCCCGGATGGCCAGAGACATGGCTTGCTCCAAAGTTCTGGGCTCCGGGTGTGCCACCAGGAGGTCCTTGAGGCCCTCCGACAGACCGGTCAAAAACAGATTCTTTAAGGCCGCGTCATTCCACCCAGACTCCGTGCAGTGTTGGCGAAATTGTGAACAATAGTCCTCAGCCACCTTCCGCCCCTGTCGCAAGGCCAGGAGTTTAGAGACTGCGAAGGCCGAACGGTCAGGCTCGTCATACAGCTGGCCCAAAGCAGTAAAAAAGGCGTCTAGTGACTGTCGGGTGGGGGAGTCAGCTGGTAAGGAGAAGGCCCAATTTTGGGGTTCTCCCCTCAGGCGAGTTATCACGAAACCCACTTTCTGGTATTCTGTGCCAGAGGTGTGGGGTCTGAGGTCAAAATAAATCTTGCAGCCTTCTCTGAACACAAAAAACTGACTTCTCTTCCCGGAAAAGAAGTCAGGAGGTGTAGCTCGGGGTTCAGAAACCGTACCAGGAGTGGCAGGGAGCTGCATCATATTAGAATCCCCTCGCTGCTCCTGATGCTGCAGGCGAGCAGTCAGGTCCTGGACCAGGTCCGTCAGAATCTGTACCTGGTTGGCTAAAGCCGCCACAGCCTCCATAGTGGGTTTCAAGGTTGCTGGTCGGATGTAGGGATCCGACTTCCGTTCGGCCAGTGTTACTGTCAGGACTCGGGGCCCGGGAAACTGGAGATCCCTGAAAATACCCGCAACCCCTGTCCTTTCCTACTTGCCCCCCTGGGCTAAGCCCCAGGGCGACAACTGGGCGACGGTCCCTACACTCACTAAGGAAGGGGGACACGGGGACTAACGAACAGACAGGCACTGGAACAAACAACAGCAAGGAGAGTCAGACAATCCGGGTCAGCCACGAGAGGGTACGCGGTACAAGAGGGTCAGGCAAAGGCAACGTCGGGTCCAAAGGCAGAAGGTCAGTAACAGGAGTCAGGAGTCAGAAGTATGCAGTACGCTGGTGTAGCAGGAAATCCAAAACTAACACTAGCACTGGTCAGGAGACACCAGCAGGTTAAAATGCTGTCAGAGCTCCCGCCCTAGCAGCTGATTGGGGCGGGGAGCCTGACAGCAGCTGAGTGCACCCAGCAGCACTGGGGAACCCACCCCCAGCCCTGCAGGAGGCAGGACAGGAGACACACGTTTGGTTGCCCGGATACCTAGGACGCGACGCGGGGCAACACCCACCGCGTCCCTAGCAACCCGGCGGCGAGGCGGAGCCCGGCGGCCAGGGGAGGTGACGAGGACCGGGGCTCCCCTGCGCCGCACAGCGGCCGCACGTGAGATCGGACCGGCGGTGCGGGCACGATGGACCCGCGAAACGCCAGTCCTTACACCCCGTCTCTAAAGATTCGGGGGCCGGCGGGGGGCGGGGAGCGGCGGGGGAGAGCGGGGAGGAACGGAGGGGAGATCTCTCTCTCCCCCGCGCTCCCCCCTGCTCCCCGCCGCAACTCACCTGTCACCGGCGCCGGCCCCCGAATCTTTAGAGACGAGCGGGGAGATACTCGGCTAAGGCACTACTCGCTCGAGTAATGTGCCTTAGCGAGTATACTCGCTCATCTCTAGTAGACATGCCTAGATCAACATTGGTAGCAAGCTGCCTTCACATGCTCAATGTTAACTTTAAGACAGCAAGTTTGGGAAACTGGGTTTGCCTGGGGCACATCAGAAACAAGAGGGCATTGCCATCTTAACGCATTTGCCTGGTTAGTACTTGCCTGGGGGCCCACAAGCGTAGGGGCCCCATACTAATCTATGTATGTTAACATGTCAATGCACCTTGTATCATATATGATAATGTTGTGTGGCGGGATATGAACTTGGCTCCAATCTGTCTATACCGTGTGTGAAGACTTTAATTTTGTCGGCTCCATTGTCCCTTTCGGTTTCACTTTAAAATCACCCATAATTCCTACTGTAAATTACCCATAATTCCTTTTGGAAATTATCCATAATTTCTACAATAAAAATAGAGATTTCCCACTGAATGGATGTGTGGATCATCTTGTGAAGCGCATACACCATTTCGTTACTTTCTAGTGTAAAGTACCCTGGCACTATGAACGAGGAGACGTCTACAGTGCAAGAGGAAAATGGACTCTCTGTGGTCAAGTTCGCCGGTTATTAACTCGCTTGTTCTCCCGAGTTTTCTGGACGTTGTCCAGTGCCTGCCGCATCCCCATATAATATTTATTACCAGGTGAATAACCTTTTCAGCAGAAATGAAACATAACGTTTTGAGCGGAGCACAGAAGAGGAAGAGAGCTGCAGAGCATTTTCATTCCTAGGAGTAATTGTCGTAGGGGCCCCAGTACACTGCTTTGCCCGGGAGCCCATAATGCTGTTAAGACAGCACTGTGAGAGGGTGGCAAATATGCTTTTACAGGAGTTAAATCACAATGGCTAAGGAAGGAAAACATTTTACACAAAATAATGTGAAGCATTGACTAAATACATTCACGATTTGCCTTCATTCTGTGCTATTTATGCAGCTTTGCAGCTGGATGGGCGGGCGGCTTGCAAAGGATCTTTGCATTCTTTGAAATGAATGGCTTTGGGTGGAGCACCTGTCAGCCTCTAGGAAGCCATGATGGCCGCTCCACCCAGTTAGGGCTTCTTAGGGAACCAATGAGTGCTTTCAATA
Source organism: Eleutherodactylus coqui (assembly GCF_035609145.1). NCBI lineage: Eukaryota > Metazoa > Chordata > Amphibia > Anura > Eleutherodactylidae > Eleutherodactylus > Eleutherodactylus coqui. Next base: position 137,763,053 of record NC_089842.1, read on the forward strand.
ACCATTAAATACTTACAGATTTAAAGTATATTCATATATAGTATAAATGTTACAGTAGTTACAGCAGGAGCCATGTGGAGGGGGAAATAAAGGGATAAAATCTGTATCAGAATCAGCACCAAGATCCAAATGTAACACGTCCGCTATGTGCAAACATAGTCTTAGGGCTCATCCACGTGGCTGCATTTTGCATCTATATTACGTCCATATTTTTTACGGCTGTAATACGGGCAGCATAGAATGCCATTAGTTTCCATTGGTTTCCATTGGTGTATTTGGACATACATATTTCATGTGCGTGAAAAAAATGGTAGCATGACCTATTTTGGTCCACATTGCAGACCAAAATTGCCTATGGGAGCATTAAAAAGAATGCAGTGAATACACACGTGTACATGTTTTTACGCATGAAGCCAGGAGACAGCGTAGGAAAGATCAATTGGTCCTTCTGTGGTTTTTTTTGCATGTGTCAAGATAAGCTCGCCAATAAAAAATGCACATGCACCAAATATGCACAAGATGCGCACATCTACATGCAGTGAAAACAATGCGAGTTTCACATACTGAAACTGCATACGCCTGTGTGAAAGAGCCCTTAGGGCGCCATCACACATAGCAGAATGTTCTACAAGACACTGCGAAATATATTCTTGGTAGACAAATCTGCAGCAAAATTCACGTTCAAGGGCTTAAACAGATGAACGTGTTTGCGCACGTTTTTGCGGGCATGAAACTCACGCCCGCTAAACATGATGAAGCAAACCCATTGATTTCAATGGGTTAGTTCTCATGAGCGTGTTTATCATGTGCAAATTCTGCATGCGAGAAAAGATTGGACCTGCACCTGTTTTACGCAGAAAGCTGCCATAGAAGTCTAGGGCAGGTTTAAAAAATGATTCAAAAGAAACAAGGGCAAGGGTGCGACCCAGCGGACAAGCCTGGTTCATGCGCCAATATACTCCGTTGTGGCGAGCGTATTTGCACATACATTCGTTCGTTGAAGCCCTAACATGCAGATTGTGATGGGGGATTTGAAGATGGTTTAATTCTGGGAGTCAAAATCCACCTTCAGACATGCGGATTTCGGTAGAGGAATATTGCGTTACGAGTGAAGCCCCCTTAGTATTCTGTATTTTTCATTCAGGCATCTGATGTTTGATTTTAGGCAGGTGAAACGTAATCTTCCGGGATTTAATATTGCAGATAGTAAAATGTTGAATTTAGCAGTGATTGTGTTTTTGCTTTTTGTAGTGTTTCTGTATAATTTACGGTAATGTTTGAGTAGATCTGCCACTCACCGTAGAAGAGCACGGTTTTAACAGTTTACTTGATGTGCTTTTCTATGCATACACAATGACTTTGGCAGCGGCATCACAAAATCATGCTGCTGGAAGGAGAGTATCATCTTGTTTTATGCCTACTCCCTTTGGAACCATAAATGAATATTATGACTGTGTGCTTTGGAGAAGTAGAGCCAGTGACTACATAAAAGTAGAACACACACAATCCACAACACATGGGAGATGTTCTGAAAACCAAACCTGAAATACTAAAAAATTCTCATCCTGTTTAACATACAATTAAACTGGCAGTTAAAATAGATGCAGTGTTTACAGTGTTGGAATGGGAAATGTTCATCCATGCCACCCAAATGACTCCTTACAAGTAGCAGCATCTGGTATTAATTGTTTCTATTGTCTCAAAGACAATGTTTGTTCCAGGAAGTCCAAGACTGAAATGACCCTTCTCGCCTACAAGAGATGAGAAGAGATTGTGTTGATAAGTGCTAGACCCACTTATCTATATGTATGGCCACATACCTGAAGGCCTATTTACAAAGAGCAATTATCGTTCAAAGAATCATTAACACGAGCGAAAATGAGTAATTAATCCTCCGATCGAATGATGAGCAATAATTCATTCACTTATCGTTCATGAAAATCATTGTTGGCTCGTTCGCTAATCATTCGATTTAAATACCGATCGTTCAGTCGTTCTCATTCATTTAGGCCTCCTTCACACGAGCGCTGCTTTAGCGCAGTATAGGCGCATGAAAAGATTGCACCTATGCTGCACTAAGGATCGCGCAAATGAGTGAATTCCAGCTATTTTAATTAGCCCGTTCACATAATCAGAGGTGTGTGTTATCCAGCTCCCATAGGAGTCTATGGAAAGCACACTCCAAAGGTAGGTCAGGTCCTATCTTTACACACACCACGGAGCTTAGATGTGACCTTGCAGTTGCATGTCCTATCTTTTCTCGGCCTTCAGATGCGAGCTTTGCAGTCACATGTCCTATCTTTGATTGGTGCGAGTATTTAGCGTGTCTAAAATTCCTTCATGTGAAGACTACTATAGGAAACCATTGGTTCTTATGGAAGCGCTTTCTCTGCGCACCTCTAAGGCACTAAAACAGCACTCGTGTGAACAAGGCCTTCTACAGTAGCGGCGAGCGTATTAGCTCATTCACCCATCTGTTTAAGTCCTCAGAATGGCTTTACATGAGACAACTATCGTCTGAATACTTGCTCAATAGAGTGAACGTGACAGCTATTCTGTGTAAACATGGCCACCAACTGGATGACAAGGGAGAATTTGTTCACTAGTCATTAGTCCGTTTTGTTTCAGCTCATCAAAAGTTGTTGGTTGCTGAATTATTGTCTGGTGTGAACAAGCGGTCATTTGTCTTCCAACAACTAGCCAATAACATTGCAGGGAGGTGCATGCTTGAGCGACTGTGAAAATGAGCAACAAGGGACCAACAATCCTGCTGCAAAAAGCACACAAACTGTCTTTGGTACGCTAACAACTCACTTCAATGACTATCTCGAGTGACTGTTCGGATGATAGATGTTTTATGTAGAGCCATCTTAACGCTTTCAATTGCCCTCTTTATCCAATTTGCATATATGCTCAGCTTTACAGACTATTACCATCCATGGCGAAGGCAAGGCAATGTATTCCAGACAACTCTTGCATGGGTTATTTTATAGGGTAAGCCAAATGAGTGTTGTGTGGAACAGAGTGCTAAGACAGCGGAAATGCAGTCCTAAGCTCTTACTCATGACCTGAAGGTTTTAAGTTCCATGCCCTCGTGGTTCAAGTAGCCGGATCAAGGTCGACTCAGCCTTCCATCCTTCCGAGGTCGATAAAATGAGTAACCAGCTTCGTGGTGGTGGGGTAATAAATAAATTACTTGAAAGCGCTGTGGAATAGATTGGCGCCATACAAATAACACAATTTATTTATTTTAAATGAAGCTGTTGATCTAATATGGCAGATCTGTTCCAAAGAGGGAGAAGGTCTTCTAACCACCCATACACTGAAAAACCTACTGTGTGTCATGGTGGCTTCTGTAACACCAGTAGGGTCATCGATGTGTAGAAGAGGCCATCAGTGCGGAGAGCACTCAGTGCAGTATCCTATATCTCTATATATGTTCTTTGTATAGGCTTTGTGTCATTGTGATAGAGATTTATATCACTCAGTAGAAAACGGACGACCTTATATGCACCTCTCATGAACATGAACTGTCTATGCGCTGCGAAACCGCTAAGAATAAACAAGTTGACAACAAGAAAACACATTGAGACCCTGGCATCTTCTCATGTGTTTTTTATGTTTTGCATTGTAATTAATTTAAAAGGTTTCCTTTTGTTCTTTTTTTCTGGAGTCTCTTGAGCCTTTGCTCATCTTCAGAACATTCTGTCCCTCTGTGTTAATTGTCAACGATGTAACTGGGTTTTGCTCATGACTGTAGGATGAGTCAAGTTCTCCTGTTAATTTCCTTCAAGCACTTTTGAAAGTTGTCTTGCAGCACCAAGTACAGGTGAAAATGGCGAAATTATTTTTATGATATGTTTGCTTTGACAGCCACCATATACCTTAAGTAAATCTTCTAGTGCTTTCACAGCAATTTGTTCTCCTTCTACCATATTTTCTCTTTATATTAAAGTGGATTATGTCATTGCCAGGAAGATAAAAATGTAGGAATCACATTTTGCCATTAGAAATTCCTTAGATGTACATTATTATACATTTACTGCCGAGGTACCTGATCATTGTAGGGTATGAAGAGCAGGAATGAGCTTTGAGGTAGCTTAGCCAGATGTCGTACAGCCTGTCAGACATTATATTGGTTGTTATGACAGTGTTCATTTTGAAATTTGCTGTTTTCATGCATAATCGCACGTATAGTATCACTCCCTTCTCGTCAGTTAAAGAAGATGTTATCACTGAAAGTACTGTATCTTCAATTAACCTCTTGTTTTTAAGTTATTTTCGAAGCATGTAGGCAGTTTTTGTCTGCATGGCACGTCTATTTTGAGAGCCGCTTAGCATTTCCATGTGACAATGTTGATAACATTCTAAAAAGCTATAAAATGCGCCAGGGTAATAATCAGTTCATACTACAGAAAGCACAACCAAAAGGCTACAATGTGTCAGTGACAAAAGCATGTAAGTGAATCAAATGGAAAATAGTTTGTCATGATATAAGACACATTTTTGTGCATGGTATGGCCAATAATTCGGAAATGCATGGAGCATGGGATAAAATGTCTTTCTATGCATTATCAACAGGATTCTTTAAACAATAGAAATCTTAGGGCGCCCACCCACTGGCGTTTGCAATTTTCGCGGCGTTTTTTGCCGCGTTTTCGCGGCTTTTCCATTAATTTCCATTGACTTTCATGGGTGCATTAGGAGAAAAATAAGGACACATATGCAACTGACAGTTCCTATGTTAAAAAACACAACGCAACGCAACGCAAAACGCCAGTGGACAGGAGTACATTCAATTCTAATTGCTCTGCAGAAAAAACGCAAAACGCAGAGAAACGCAAATCGCCAGTGGGTGGGCGCCCTTAAACTGATATTTTTTGCAAAATATAGCATGTTTTAGGTGTGCCATTTTTTCTGGACTTTTCCCATGGCCTTTTCTATAGAAGAAAAAAAATCCTCTGCAGAACGCATGAAATTAATGGTGTATTTTAATGGCGGAAAAAAACCCAATACAATATACAATATAGTACCTACTATAAGTGTCTTTTTACATGGGATGATTGCATCCAACAGTCATCCCAGCGATGATCACACCTCACACAGGAGCAATGATTGCTCGGTGAATGAAAACAGAACGGTCTGGAGATTGCTCTGGCACCCGCCTCAATTCACAGTAAACAGGCAGTTGCTCATAGATGAACGACTGCCTGTTTATACAGGCCAATCGCCATTCAGTTTTTATAACATAGTATGTTAGGCCGAATGAAGACAATGTCCATCTAGTTCAGCCTGTTTCAACCTCCTTGTTGATCCAGAGGAAGGCAAAAAACCCCAAGAGGCAGAAGCAAATTAGCCGTTTCGGGGAAGAAAATCCTTCCTGACTCCATAATGGGAGTCAGACTAATCCTTGGATCAACCTCTAATAGTTCCCACCTCTCTGTAAGACCCGGATCAACAACCCGCTGGTCACCTAATGTTTATGTCCTGTAATATCCTTCCGCTCTAGAAAGACATCTAATCCCCTCTTAAACTCCTCTATGGATTTTGCCATCACCACTCCCTCAGGCAGAGAGTTCCACAGTCTCACTACTCTTACAGTAAAAAACCCCTTTCTGTGCTGGTGATGAAACCTGCTTTCCTCTAGACGTAGCAGATGCCCTCTTGTTACCGTCACAGTCCTGGGTATGAACAGATAGTGGGAGAGATCCTTGTATTGTCCCCTCATGTATTTATACGTAGTTATTTGATCGCCTCATAGCCCTCTTTTTCCCGTCTTTTTATGCCTGCCTAAGCTGAACGATAAGCAAGCTAATTATCTTTCCTCATCTAGTTGCTTGCAGAATTTATACTGTACGATTATTAAGATTCGTGTGATGCAGCAAGAATCTGAATGATAATCGTCTCATGTAAAAGGACCCTTAGGGCTCATTCATACGACCATATCTGTAAAACGCTACATGCTGCGATCTTTTTCTCATGCATATCGACAGTGTTTACATGCTAATGTGAACAGATCAATGAAAATTCATTGACTCCATTCACCACATACGTTCCAAAATCATGCTTAGGAATACCTCTCTATAGTAGTCAAGTAAAACTATCCCATAATGCCTACATAAAACTGTCACTCAATGTTTAAATAATAGCATAATACATTGCCGAAATAGTACTTTTAAAATGTATTGTATATATAATACTGCATATACATTCCACATAATAGTACCAGACAGTACCAAAACAATACAGTCATATACACCACCATATGGTGTCCCAAATAATTCTTGCTTACAGAGCCCACATATTGTTCCCTTATAATTGCACAGGTCACTTCTCAAATAATATCACCATATACTCCTAAATAATTTTGGGTGGTAAAAGAGTTAACAATGGCAATACCTTGTGGTCTAGGAAGGTGAAGTGATATTTAGTGAAAACACTGGCCCTGTTGGTCTAGAGTAGTAAAGGAAGCACTATTCCCCAAAGCTCACTGAGAAATGGGATTCTGTTTGCCATCTATTAAAACTGCTCTCTGAATGTACCTGCAGGATAGTTTATACTTAAAGATACTGTTTGCCCCCGAAAGTACAGTCTTTTCTTGATCCTTTTTCCTTCAGCATTTTCATATTGGAGGTCTTAAGGCCCATTTAGACACACGATTATCACTCAAAATTCCCTCAAAAGCCATCTTTTGACCGCTAATCGTTGCGTGTAAATGTGCCAATTTTTCAGTTTTCTGCCAAAGGATTGATTTCAGTTCGGCTTGAAATCCATCATTCAGCAAAACAGCTGATAAGACAGACCGCACACTGTGTTCTACCCAGGGACCGCTGATAACAGCTAATTACATTGCCTCAGCTGTAATCAGCAGCGCAAAACAAAGAGAATTTATTCAGAGAACAGCGTGTGGTCCTCTGAATAAATTCAGCTCCAGACGGCTCATAGGCTACTAATTGGTACTAATAGGCATTAGTACCGATTAGTAGATTATGCAAAATGATCGCCCAAAAGCCATCTTTTGAGCAATCATCTTTGTGTCTAAATGCACCTTTACGTGGGCCTTATATTATGATGTGGATAGTCTGCATTTGATAGTATATTCATGTATCTTCTGTTGATTCTGTACATTTTGCATTACAAGCTTGTAGTGGGTGTTAGGTTTATTTCACAGTTCACTTGTGGTCCTGATTATTTATAGTGATCTTCCTGGCCCTAGCTGAATGTCAGATGTTCTTATGACTGAATTCATCTGCTGAAATACATGCACGCTGTCATCAGGGTCGTCTAACCCTTTTATTTGATTTGTAGTGGAATCCACATGTATAATTCATATTCTATCATTCAATTGGTCTATATTGGCAAACTTTTCCGCCTTATATCTCAGTTGATACAGGGGTATGATATGATCATTAATCAGAACTACAAATGTATGAGTTTATTCAGTCAGTATTGAACCACATTTACATAATGATCAATTGATATACCATCTCTCAGAGTAACTGAACACGGTTGTGCATTTTATTGTAGGCATGGGGAAAGCTAGATCTCACAACCACAGCAAAGTAAGATGTGTTATTTCTAATATAATAATTAAAGGGGTTGCTGGGATCAGACGAAAAAAAATTCAGTTTTTTTCCGAAACATTAGCTGGGTCTGGTGTTTCAATTTAGCCCCACTGAAGTGAATGAAGCTGAACTAGATTAATAACTGTTGGTGTTTCATGAAAGCTGAAAGGGAAAAATATCAGATGCCAGTTACCTTAGAGCAAAGGTGTAGCTACTGGGGTGGCAAGGTAGGCAGAGGCCTCCAGCCTACCAACATGGTGGAGCCTAACCGGAGCTCAAGATCCCCAGGTGAACCCCATACTTTATTGTATTGGAAATCACATTTTTAACCAAGTGGAGAAGAGAGTCATAGACTCTCTGCCTAACTATTCTGTATCCTACAGGAAGCCAAGCCACATAAAAGATATCAGTAATCCTGACACATATGGCATATTAATGTCACTGGACTGAGCCAGAGAAGAACTCTATGGTTGTCATGGTTAGGTAAGTATAAGTTTCTGTTTGGAGGTACTTAGGGGCATTATTACTTTGAAGAGGCACTTGGGGGCAATATTACATATACAGGGGCACTTGGGGACAGTATTACAAATTGAGCATGGACATTTTCTTTTTTTCCTATCTGCTTTCAAAAAATCTGTATGAGGTCTTGTTTTTTGTTCTTTTTCTTCTGGATGAATTTTACAGGGTAGTAGGGCAGTTCCTCTAAAATATAGAATATAGTTTAAAGCGATGAAGGCTATAGAAGACAAGAAAAGTAGTGCTGAATTAGTATAGTTAGGGTGAGACCACATGGTGTGGCCGAATGAAAAAACTCAAACCATATCCACCTGAAGTGGTTAATGGCCACATGATTTTGCTGGTAAATCGTGTGGCCATTCATCATCATATGTGGCTGTGGCTAGGCCATATGTGTTTATTTGTGCCTTTTCTGTCTCGCCTTATAGTTTAGATTTAAAGAGGATGTAGAACATTAGAAAAACACATAGTAATGTTCTTCTAGGATAAGAACCAGACCCATCCATAGGTTGTGTTTGCTTCACTTGTTAGAATGAATGAGCTGTGAGGTTCTCAAGTCAAAAAAGTAGGCACTTGGAGCAATGCTGTAGTGCTATGCATGTCATACAGTTTATATATCACATACTTTTATTGATTTATAGGACATTTAAAGCGGTATTCCAGGACTTTTTTATGTTTCCTATTGTTGACCGACAGGTCATCAATAGATGATAGGTAGGGACCTGCCGCTCGGATCCCCGTTGATGATCTCTTAATGACCTGTCGGTCAATAATAGAAGAAAATAGAAAAGTCCTGGAATACCCCTTTATTGTAGGGACAGCACACAATATGTTTGCAACTTATTGACATTGTTACTTATCTTTTTTTTTTACTGTGGATTAATGGAAGTTCACAAGTAGCATGTTAGAGTCATTGAAGTAACTGTCTGGTTAGTAGCATTTGCAGATGTGTTCTCTCTATATTGTTGATATGAAGGGTCCTCAAAAGGATCATCTACAATAGCTCTGTACCTATCATCTTTATTGCGCTCATCTCTGATGTCACAAAGGTAAAACCATTTAAGTACATGCTTAGTAATGAATATGTTTGTCTAATCTACTCAATCTCTGAAGAATTGCTGCTTCAGTTTCCAATGGTTCTTCTTACATTACCTCACGGTCTCAAACCCTTCAGAACTAAGACTCAATATCTTTAAACACCCACTTATGATTCACTAGGATATTTCCTTTCTTGATTACTGTGCTCTTTGGTTTCTTTAATATGATAACCAAATTTTCTGTGAAGAATTTGTAGATTTTAAATTTGTTTCCTTAGAGCCCATATAAGAAGTTCAAATGCAATCACCTAACACAACACATTAAAACATGCTAGCATGCTATTGCTATGGTTTTCCCTAGTCTACAGGAAATCGTACTGAGTTTAATTTATGAGTTCATAAGGGTGCACAAAAAAAGTTTAATAAAAGAGACAGTTCTATACATCTATAGTTGAGGCCTGATGCTAAAAGAAAACGGATTCCAACTAACAGATTTCCAAATGGAGTCTCACTAATAAAACCACCTTGTCACATCTGTTGCTTTCCTTTAACGTTTGTAAGCAATCCTCAAGATAGGGACAACTACTGGAATAATATGGAAGGCTGTAAAGATCTACTGGAAACTTAGCCTAAACTAAGCCACAAACTGTACTAGTAAAACAGAAAACACTTTTTTTTTTCACTTTTTCTACTTTAATAGTGCCACAAGACTACTCCACCTAATAGGGCTTTCTGAATGCCTCACTTTAATAGTGTTGTCAGAATGCCCCATTAACAGAGTCATCAGGGGCTCACAAAACTCTGAGGTGACTCCTAACAGTTTTCATAATTTATAGTAGTGAGTATTAATTAATATATATATATATATATATATATATATATATATATATATATATATATATATATATATATTTATAATACATTCCTAAGCTGCATTATTCTCTTACAGAAATGTCACAATTACACGGTAAATGGGAAACTGCTGGGTAACGCTGACATGGAAAAGGACTTGGGGGTTTTAGTTAACTGTAAGCTTTACTGGAGCAACCAGTGTCAGACAGCTGCTGCCAAGGCAAATAGGGTCATAAGGTACATCAAAAGAGGTCTAGAGACACATGATGAGCACATTGTACTTTCTCTTTATAAAGCACTGGTCAGACCACACAAGGAATATTGTGTAAAGTTTTGGACACCGGTACTCAAGAAGGACATATCAGAGCTTGAACATGTTCAAAGGCAGTTGCAACTAAAGTAATAAATGGAATGGTGAGGATACACACAGAGGCATAGGGATGGAAAAACAATGCAATTTTTGTATTTTTTATAGTTAGGGGAGGGATCGAGCCAGGCATGGAAGGCTGGAAAGTATTTTCATCCTTCAATACACTAGAACGTATCTAAGGGCGATCGGTGGCCACCTGACAGTGGTAAAACTCCCAGTGACATGGGTCGGACCTCATTAGAGTGTTTCACAGACAAGTCAAAGACTGAGGTAACATGATGCTTGGTTAAACAACTGAACCTCTTTATTGCCACTTCTCCTCTAGCATGATATAACTTCAACTTTAGGACGTTCAGGACAGCTACCGACCCTACTGGTGTACATAGGCAGGCAGGACTCGCAGCAATCTCAGGATAGAGCGCAGAACCAGTAGAAGGTGAAATGCCCAATCAAAATACCGGAGCTCTTGACCATAGGTCAGCATTCTATCCTGTGCATTCTCCTCAGCTCATGCCCACCTGCTCCTTCTATATCAGAGCAAGTCCTGCATAACTGCACCGACTGTGGCTACTGTATCATGCCACAAAACCAGAATCCTTAAGGACGAATTCTTCTGCGGATCCAAGGCAAAATCCTTTTTAAAATCTGCATCAATCATGCGTTTTTTGCTCGAGATTGTGGTGTGGATTTTCTACTGCAAAAAATGCAGACCATTTCCTCTATGAATGAATGTACCCTTACAATCATAAATCATAATTAAAAAATAGTTACTTCACCATCAAGCTCTTAATTATAACAATCCTCTGTGCATGTAACTGCAGCATACTTGCATTCAAGTGAATTGGGCCATGCTACAATGTCCCACACAACTAATGTCTGGGAGTAATGCTGTGCAGGAAAAATACTGTGGTGCTAAACTAGCGCAGTTACCCCTTCATTCTCACAATGTGAAAATGATGGTATAGCCTAACAATATGCTATCACTTTCTCTGTGATGGGAATACTTTAATTCAGAGACCTGAAACAAAAATAAATTAAGACCCTAGAATAGACTTCAAAATCAACTCAGACCACAGTCCAGACCCCTAAATTAGTCAGACCCAGAAGTTCTCTTCCAGGCATCTCCATACCGTGTCCTGATGCCAACTAGTGTCAGAAGGTTGTGTATGTCATGATGCTGCAAAAGGCCAGGACTCAATGTGCCAGCAGTGTCCAGAACAGAAGATAACCTGGATTAAGGAGCGATGAGTTATGCCAACAATGCTCACCATTCCCTTGGTCTCTTTGGCCAATAAGTGTCTCGCTCCCTCAGGCTGATTGAAGCACTCATTGATTGAACGCTTCCATCAGTCTGAGAAAGTAAGTACTCATACATCAACTGGGCCTTATTGTGGATTATGTGGGCTGCACTTTCCCGCTACCTATCTGGTATTTGTCAGAAATGCCAGACTGCTAGTCTTACCCTGGTTTGCATATATTTCTAATGCAATTGGCCAAAAGCACTGTTGGACAACCTACTGTTTATCTTTTTGACAGCTAGATTCCATTGCATTTCTTGCGACTGATCCTAAAAAATACTGTAGCAATACATTTTACTTCAAGTATGATTTACTAAGTTTCTAAAAAATAAAAAAAATAAATGACATTCACATATTATACATACATAATAGCTGATTTTATTGCATATGAAATGACATAACATTTGTTATTTCCACTGTATGAGCAATTCAGTGAAAGGAGATACAGATGAAAAACAGTCTTGGAGCAACAATGCCTTTATAAGTGTTCATAATGAGCTCATCCATTACTGACAAGGATAGAAATGCTGTCATACTGTCCAAGTTATTTAACAATGCATAGTAGCATTACTCATCTTATGACATGTTAACTTCTAAAAATGGAAAATATATTTTAGTACAATTTTATTGAGAAGAGTTCTGTACCTCATAAAGTTATGTAAAGTTCTTCTATTGAAAGGCTTGGTGTCTGTATCCATTTCATTAATTTAAAGCTACAATATATAACCTCCTCTATTCAATAAATATAATGCAAATGTTCAATGAATGCACTAAAAGGTGGGGTCCTAGGACTTTTGGGTGTCTGGCAAAGGCCTATATCGCCTATTCTCACAAGTCAAGATGGCCCGAAAACCTTTCTTGGCACGCAACAGCACAATCAAAGTAGCAAAGCCCTCATGCTCCTCTATGTAAGCTCTATCTCTGCTCCATACAATGAAGAGCTGTAATACAGGCATATGCATGAGCCCTAAAATTTAGTACCACTGTAAATAGTTTAACTAGCTCTCCACTGGTCAAGTGGACAAAACTTCCAGAGCTTAGAAACCTCTATAGAGGGGCTTTGCTTGTTTCTAGTGGTGTGTAGGGCTTGGTTGCTTTAGAACAGAGGTAAAAACTAGAGATGAGCGAGCACCAAAATGCTCGGGTGCTCGTTACTCGAGACGAAATTTTCGCGATGCTCGAGGGTTCATTTCGAGTAACGAACCCCATTGAAGTCAATGGGCGACCCGAGCATTTTTGTATATCGCCGATGCTCGCTAAGGTTTCCATTTGTGAAAATCTGGGCAATTCAAGAAAGTGATGGGAACGACACAGCAACGTATAGGGCAGGTGAGGGGCTACATGTTGGGCTGCATCTCAAGTTCCCAGGTCCCACTATTAAGCCACAATAGCAGCAAGAGTGCCCCCCCTCCCAACAATTTTTACTTCTGAAAAGCCCTCATTAGCAATGCATTCCTTAGCTAAGCACCACACTACCTCCAACAAAGCACAATCACTGCCTGCATGACACTCCGCTGCCACTTCTCCTGGGTTACATGCTGCCCAACCCCCCCCCCCCCCCCCCGCACGACCCAGTGTCCACAGCACACAACAAAGTGTCCCTGCGCAGCCTTCAGCTGCCCTCATGCCACGCCACACTCATGTCTATTTATAAGTGCGTCTGCCATGAGGAGGAACCGCAGGCACACACTGCAGAGGGTTGGCGCGGCTAGGCAGCGACCCTCTTTAAAAGGGGCAGGACGATATCCCACAATGCTGTACAGAAGCAATGAGAAATATAATCCTGTGCCACCGCCATCAGGAGCTGCACACGTGGGCATAGCAATGGGGAACCTATGTGCCACACACTATTCATTCTGTCAAGGTGTCTGCATGCCCCAGTCAGACTGCGTTTTTTTATAAATAGTCACAGGCAGGTACAACTCCGCAATGGCAATTCCGTGTGCACCCACAGCATGGGTGGCTCCCTGGAACCCACCCGCTGTACATAAATGTATCCCATTGCAGTGCCCTGGACAGCAGAGCTAACGTCAGATTAAATGCAGGTGGGCTTCGGCCCAAACTGCATGCCCCAGTCAGGCTCAAGTTTTTTATAAGTATACACAGGCACGTACATCTCCCTAATGGGAAGTCCATGTGGACCGACAGCATGGGTGGGTCCCAGGAAGCTACTGGCGGTACATAAATATATCCCATTGCAGTGCCCAGCATAGCTGATGTAACGTCAGCTTTAATGCAGGTGGGCAAAAAATTAATTGGATTACACTGTAGGCGAGGGCCCAAAAAAATTGGTGTACCAACATTACTAATGTACCTCAGAAAAATTGCCCATGCCCAACCAAGAGGGCAGGTGAAACCCATTAATCGCTTTGGTTAATGTGGCTTAATTGGTAACTAGGCCTGGAGGCAGCCCAGTTAAAATAAAAATTGGTTCAGGTGCAAGTTTCAACGCTTTAATGAGCATTGAAACGTATAAAAATTGTTTACAAAAATTATATGACTGAGCCTTGTGGGCCTAAGAAAAATTGCCTGTTCGGCATGATTACGTTAGGTTTCAGGAGGAGGAGCAGGAGGAGGAGGATGAATAGAATACACAGATTGATGAAGCAAAAAGGTCCCCGTTTTTGATGGTGATAGAGAATGATGCTTCCATCCACGGGTGCAGCCTACGTATTGCTTAGGTATCGCTGCTGTCCGCTGGTGGAGAAGAGAAGTCTGGGGAAATCCAGGCTTTGTTCATCTTGATGAGTGTAAGCCTGTCGGCACTGTCGGTTGACAGGCGGGTACGCTTATCCGTGATGATTCCCCCAGCCGCACTAAACACCCTCTCTGACAAGACGCTAGCTGCAGGACAAGCATGCACCTCCAGGGCATACAGCGCGAGTTCAGGCCACGTGTCCAGCTTCGACACCCAGTAGTTGTAGGGGGCAGAGGCGTCACCGAGGACGGTCGTGCGAACGGCTACGTACTCCCTCACCATCCTTTTACAGTGCTCCCGCCAACTCAGCCTTGACTGGGGAGCGGTGACACAGTCTTGTTGGGGAGCCATAAAGCTGGCAAAGGCCTTGGAGAATGTTCCCCTGCCTGCGCTGTACATGCTGCCTGATCTCTGCGCCTCCCCTGCTACCTGGCCCTCGGAACTGCGCCTTCTGCCACTAGCGCTGTCGGATGGGAATGTTACCATCAGTTTGTCCGCAAGGGTCCTGTGGTATAGCATCACTCTCGAACCCCTTTCCTCTTCGGGTATGAGAGTGGAAAGGTTCTCCTTATACCGTGGGTCAAGCAGTGTGTACACCCAGTAATCCGTAGCGGCCAGAATGCGTGTAACGCGAGGGTCTCGAGAAAGGCATCCTAACATGAAGTCAGCCATGTGTGCCAGGGTACCTGTACGCAACACATGGCTGTCCTCACTAGGAAGATCACTTTCAGGATTCTCCTCCTCCTCCTCCTCCTCAGGCCATACACGCTGAAAGGATGACAGGCAAGCAGCATGGGTACCCTCAGCAGTGGGCCAAGCTGTCTCTTCCCCCTCCTCCTCATGCTCCTCCCCCTATTCCTCAACGCGCTGAGATATAGACATGAGGGTGCTCTGACTATCCAGCAACATACTGTCTTCCCCCGCCTCCGTTTCCGAGTGCAAAGCGTCTGCCTTTATGCTTTGCAGGGAACTTCTCAAGAGGCATAGCAGAGGAATGGTGATGCTAATGATTGCAGCATCCCCGCTCACCATCTGGGTAGACTCCTCAAAGTTTCCAAGGAACTGGCAGATGGCTGCCAACCAGGCCCACTCTTCTGTAAAGAATTGAGGAGGCTGACTCCCACTACGCCGCCCATGTTGGAGTTGGTATTCCACTATAGCTCTACGCTGCTCATGGAGTCTGGCCAACATGTGGAGCGTAGAGTTCCAACATGTGGGCACGTCACACAGCAGTCGGTGCACTGGCAGATTAAACCGATGTTGCAGGGTCCGCAGGGTGGCAGCGTCCGTCTTGGACTTGCGCAAATGTGCGCTGACACGGCGCACCTTTCCGAGCAGGTATGACAAGTGTGGGTAGCTTTTCAGAAAGCGCTGAACCACCAAATTAAAGACATGGGCCAGGCATGGCACGTGCGTGAGGCTGCCGAGCTGCAGAGCCGCCACCAGGTTACGGCCGTTGTCACAGACGACCATGCCCGGTTGGAGGCTCAGCGGCTAAAGCCAGCGGTCGGTCTGCTCTGTCAGACCCTGCAGCAGTTCATGGGCCGTGTGCCTCTTCTCTCCTAAGCTGAGTAGTTTCAGCACGGCCTGCTGACGCTTGCCCACCGCTGTGCTGCCACGCCGCGCGACACCGACTGCTGGCGACGTGCTGCTGTTGCTGACACATCTTGATTGCGAGACAGAGGTTGCGTTGGAGGAGGAGGAGGGTGGTTTAGTGGAGGAAGCATACACCGCCGCAGATACCAGCACCGAGCTGGGGCCCGCAATTCTGGGGGTGGGTAGGACGTGAGCGGTCCCAGGCTCTGACTCTGTCCCAGCCTCCACTAAATTCACCCAATGTGCCGTCAGGGAGATATGGTGGCACTGCCCGCCTGTGCTTGTCCACGTGTCCGTTGTTAAGTGAACCTTGGCAGTAACCGCGTTGGTGAGGGCGCGTACAATGTTGCGGGAGACGTGGTCATGCAGGGCTGGGACGGCACATCGGGAAAAGTAGTGGCGACTGGGAACTGAGTAGCGCGGGGCCGCCGCTGCCATGATGCTTTTGAAAGCTTCCGTTTCCACAAGCCTATACGGCAGCATCTCCAGGCTGATCAATTTGGCTATGTGCACGTTTAACACTTGAGCGTGCGGGTGCGTGACGGCGTACTTGCGCTTGCGCTCAAACAGTTGCGCTAGCGACGTCTGGACGGTGCGCTGAGAGACATTGCTGGATGGGGCCGAGGACAGGGGAGGTGAGGGTGTGGGTGCAGGCCGGTAGGCACTCGTGCCTGTGTCCTCAGAGGGGGGTTGGATCTCAGGGGCAGGTTGGGGCACAGGGGGAGAGGCAGTCGTGCAAACCGGAGGCGGTGAACGGCCTTCGTCCCACCTTGTGGGGTGCTTGGCCATCATATGCCTGCACATGCTGGTGGTGGTGGCTCCCCAGCTGATCTTGGCGCGACAAAGGTTGCACACCACTGTTCGTCGGTCGTCAGGCGTCTCTGTGAAAAACTGCCACACCATAGAGCACCTTGGCCTCTGCAGGGTGGCATGGCGCGAGGGGGCGCTTTGGGAAACAGTTGGTGGATTATTCGGTCTGGCCCTGCCTCTACCCCTGGCCACCGCACTGGCTCGGCCTGTGCCCACACCCTGACTTGGGCCTCTGCATCCTCGCCCGCGTCCACGTCCTCTAGGCCTACCCCTACCCCTCAGCATGCTGTATTACCAGTAGTGCAGAAACAGAACGCTGTAATTAAATGTGCTGCTTATTGGCCTGTGGTTGGAGGCTGACTTCGCTTACGGAATGCACAGCAGAGCCAGGAAAGAACTTTGCGCAAGCCTGCTGTAACACTTAGCTGGCTGCGTATGAATTAGGACAACTACCCCCAGCAGAGACCCAGTACACTGAGGACGGTCACAGGCAGCCCAAATAGATTTTTTTTCCCAAATGTTTTTGGAAAGGCCCACTGCCTATATACACTAAATATGTCTTCTGTCCCAGCCTCACCACTACTGGCCCTGCACTATGTAAAATTACTGCAGACTGTTTCACTGTGGACAGGAATACAGCGGTGATGTAATAGGCAACACAGAGCCAGGAAAGAATTTTGCGCAAGCCTGCTGTAACACTTAGCTGGCTGCGTATGAATTAGGACAACTAACCCCAGCAGAGACCCAGTACACTGAGGACGGTCACTGGCAGCCCAAATAGATTTTTTTTCCCCAAATGTTCTTGGAAAGCCCCACTGCCTATATACACTAAATATGTCTTCTGTCCCTGCCTCACCACTACTGGCCCTGCACTATGTAAAATTACTGCAGGACGCAATGCTCTGCACGGCCGACATACAAAAAAAAAATGTGCAACACTGCAAAAAGCAGCCTCCACACTACTGCACACGGTTAGTTGTGGCCCTAAGAAGGACCGTTGGGGTTCTTGAAGCCTAAAATAACTCCTAACACTCTCCCTATTGCAACTCCAGCAAGACAGCACTTTCCCTGAACTATGTCAGAATGCATCTGTGGCGAGCCGCGGGAGGGGCCGATTTATATACTCGGGTGACACCTGATCTCGCCAGCCACTCACTGCAGGGGGGTGGTATAGGGCTTGAACGTCGCAGGGGGAAGTTGTAATGCCTTCCCTGTCTTTCTATTGGCCGGAAAAGCGTGCTAACATCTCAGAGATGAAAGTGAAAGTAACTCGAACATCGCGTGGTACTCGTCTCGAGTAACGAGAATCTCGAACACGCTAATACTCGAACGAGTATCAAGCTCGGACGAGTACGTTCGCTCATCTCTAGTAAAAACCCTTTTGTGGTTTGAAGACCACTTTATAAGATTATACCAAGACCCTATTTGAGAAATTTATGGCACTTGGAAAGTGTGTGGCATAAATGTCTGATATTGTAAATGTGGGTTTCAATTCTGGGGTTCCCACCTACGGGGAGAATAAGATTCTCAAGTTTGGCATTCCAGAGAGGAGGATACTCAAATTTTTTTCAGCTCCCCCCATTGTAGTTTATGGTAGCTGCTGTGCCTCATGTGGCGCAGAGTGATAAGACAACAGAAATGTACTCCTAAGCTCTTGCTCACGACCTGAAGTTTGCGGGCTCAATCTCCAAGGGTTCAAGTAGCCAACTCAAGGTTGACGCATTCTTCCAAGGTTGGTAAAACTATACAAATAACAAGATTTTTTTTTTAAACACATGAGCATTTTGCAACGTCTATAAACTATAATAGAGTGACACTCATGCATGCATAGCACCTCTCTGCCTCATCTCAATAAAAGTGTTCAAAAAAATTGAAGCTATATTTTAATGATATCCTGCCAATGATATATATACAAGGTTATTGAGGTTATATTTAGGTTTTCCAGATTGCTGTGCCATTACTGTATTTATTATAGCTTATTACATTATTCTATTAGAGGGACAGATGTTTTAATTTGCAATGACAATATGTATTCATTTTTGTCTTCACATAAAAAAAAATCTTGTTGAGTGAGCACAGTGCTACCCCGTAGAAGTACGTAAGAATCTATATACCACTATGTACATTTTTATAAGCACCAATACCATTTCAATCACTTCAATGTAATATCTGAGTTCCCTTTCAGGCAATTACACAATCCAGTTTTTCAATTAAAGAGAAGTTAAAAATCATAGATGAATGCCATGTTGATAGAAAGAGAGTATTTTAATATCTCTGCTAATCAGCAGTTTTGTATTTTAGTGTTACATTGGATGCACTTTGTACTGTATACTACATATTTATTGCAATCATGGTTTTGGCTTCAACTGTTCCATATTCCATGAATGCTGACCTGTGATGGTATACTTGTCTCCATTATATAGCCAATCGGGATGACTGAATATGTCAGCCTCACCCAACTTAGAAGTAGGAGATATTCTATAGAATTTCACATAAATATAAGACAGCTATTCTGCTCCATTCCTTCTGGTCATCATATGGATGTTAAAGGGAGCCTATCCTCATAATAGCTATAACAGTAAAACCACTAAATATGAGTGATGTTGATTATCTCCTTATCGATGCAGCTCGATGGGATGTATTAGTAAGCAAGTAAAGTCGGTTTTTGATGTGTTGGAAGCAAAATAATTAGGCAAGCATGAGGATGGGCGTGATTTTGACAAAGTCCAAATTGTGTGGTATTCTCAGTATGCAGTGGTTAGTGCCTACCAAAAAGTCCAGGTAAGGACAACTGGTGAACTAGCAATAGGGTTATGTGCACCCATGGATCATTGATATGCGTGTACAGCAAAGGCTACCTGCCTAGTCCAACAGAAGAGCTACTCTAGCACAAATTTCTGTAAAATGTAGCACTGGCTATGACAGAAAGGTGCCAGAACACAAAGTCCAGCATAGCTTGTTGTGTCACTGTCCTTATACAAAATATCTAATTCACTTCAGTATTATTTCATCTTTATATTTAGATGACTGAAACGCAACTTGCCTCTTTTGTGCAGAGAAACCCACACAGTCTTTTTAGAATCTCTCAGTCTAGCCAGGATGTGATGCTGAAAAAGCTTTATGTAGCTTAAAATAATTTTAACTTGAAAGTTTTGGGAAAGTTTTGACTCAGTATTGAATTTTGTTGACAGTCTTTTGAAATCCTTAGGCACACATCTATCTATCTACATATCTATCTATCTATCTATCTATCTATCTTTCTATCTATCTATCTATCTATCTATCTATCTATCTATCTATCTATCTATCTATCTGCATATCTATCAATCTATCTATCTATCTATCTATCTATCTATCTATCTATCTATCTATCTGCATATCTATCTATCTATCTATCTATCTATCTATCTATCTATCTATCTATCTATCTACATATATATCTATCTATCTATCTATCTATCTACATATCTATCTATCTGCATATCTATCTGCATATCTATCTATCTATCTATCTATCTATCTATCTATCTACCTATCTACATATCTATCTATCTGCATATGTGTCTATCTATCTATCTATCTATCTATCTACATATCTATCTATCTGCATATCTATCTGCATATCTATCTATCTATCTGCATATCTATCTATCAATCTGCATATCTATCTATCTATCTATCTCTCTACATATCTATCTGTAAAAATCTATCTATCTATCTATCTATCTGCATATCTATCTATCTATCTATCTATCTATCTATCTATCTATCTATCTGCATATCTATCTATCTACCTGCATATCTATCTATCTATCTATCTGCATATCTATCAGCATATCTATCTGCATATCTATCTATCTGCATATCTATCTATTTATCTATCTATCTGCATATCTATCTCTCTGTATATCTATCTATCTGCATATCTATCTATCTGCATATCTATCTATCTATCTATCTATCTATCTATCTATCTACCTATCTACATATCTATCTATCTGCATATGTGTCTATCTATCTATCTATCTATCTACATATCTATCTATCTGCATATCTATCTGCATATCTATCTATCTATCTGCATATCTATCTATCAATCTACATATCTATCTATCTATCTCTCTGCATATCTATCTGTAAAAATCTATCTATCTATCTATCTATCTGCATATCTATCTATCTATCTATCTATCTATCTATCTGCATATCTATCTATCTACCTGCATATCTATCTATCTATCTATCTATCTATCTATCTATCTATCTATCTATCTATCTGCATATCTATCAGCATATCTATCTGCATATCTATCTATCTGCATATCTATCTATCTGCATATCTATCTATTTATCTATCTATCTGCATATCTATCTCTCTGTATATCTATCTATCTGCATATCTATCTATCTGCATATCTATCTATATATCTATCTGCATATCTATCTCTCTGTATATCTATCTATCTGCATATCTATCTATCTGCATATCTATCTGCATATCTATCTGCATATCTATCTATCTATCTATCTATCTGCATATCTACCTATCTGCATATCTATCTGCATATCTATCTATCTGCATATCTATCTATCTACCTGCATATCTATCTATCTATCTATCTATCTATCTATCTGCATATCTATCTGCATATCTATGTGCATATCTATCTATCTATCTATCTATCTATCTGCATATCTATCTATCTATCTGCATATCTATCTATCTATCTATCTATCTATCTGAATATCTATCTATCTATCTATCTATCTGCATATCTATCTATTTATCTGCATATCTATCTACATATCTATCTATCTGCATATCTATCTGCATATCTATCTATGTATCTATCTGCATATCTATCTATCTATCTATCTATCTATCTATCTATCTGCATATCTATCTGCATATCTATCTATCTATCTGTATATCTATCTGCATATCTATCTATCTGCATATCTATCTATCTATCTGCATATCTATCTATCTGCATATCTATCTATCTATCTGCATATCTATCTATCTATCTATCTATCTATCTACATATCTATCTATCTGCATATCTATCTATCTGCATATCTATCTATCTATCTATCTATCTATCTATCTATCTATCTATCTATCTACCTATCTACATATCTATCTATCTGCATATGTGTCTATCTATCTATCTATCTATCTATCTACATATCTATCTATCTGCATATCTATCTGCATATCTATCTATCTGCATATCTATCTATCCATCTGCATATCTATCTATCTATCTATCTGCATATCTATCTGTAAAAATCTATCTATCTATCTATCTATCTATCTATCTATCTGCATATCTATCTATCTACCTGCATATCTATCTATCTATCTATCTATCTGCATATCTATCTGCATATCTATCTGCATATCTATCTATCTATCTGCATATCTATCTGCATATCTATCTATTTATCTATCTATCTGCATATCTATCTCTCTGTATATCTATCTATCTGCATATCTATCTATCTGCATATCTATCTATATATCTATCTGCATATCTATCTCTCTGTATATCTATCTATCTGCATATCTATCTATCTGCATATCTATCTGCATATCTATCTATCTATCTATCTATCTGCATATCTATCTATCTATCTATCTATCTATCTATCTATCTGCATATCTACCTATCTGCATATCTATCTGCATATCTATCTATCTGCATATCTATCTATCTACCTGCATATCTATCTATCTATCTATCTATCTATCTACATATCTATCTGCATATCTATGTGCATATCTATCTATCTATCTGCATATCTATCTATCTATCTGCATATCTATCTATCTATCTATCTATCTATCTATCTATCTATCTATCTGAATATCTATCTATCTATCTGCATATCTATCTATTTATCTGCATATCTATCTACATATCTATCTATCTATCTATCTGTCTGCATATCTATCTGCATATCTATCTATCTGCATATCTATCTACCTGCATATCTATCTATCTATCTGCATATCTATCTATCTATCTGCATATCTATTTATCTATCTGCATATCTATCTATCTATCTGCATATCTATTTATCTATCTATCTGCATATCTATCTCTCTGTATATCTATCTATCTGCATATCTATCTATCTATCTGCATATCTATTTATCTATCTATCTGCATATCTATCTATTTATCTATCTATCTGCATATCTATCTCTCTGTATATCTATCTGCATATCTATCTATCTGCATATCTATCTATCTGCCTATCTATCTATCTGCATATCTATCTGCATATCTATCTATCTGCATATCTATCTATCTATCTGCATATCTATTTATCTATCTATCTGCATATCTATCTCTCTGTATATCTATCTATCTGCATATCTATCTACCTGCATATCTATCTGCATATCTATCTATCTATCTGCATATCTATCTATCTATCTACATATCTATCTATCTGCATATCTATCTATCTGCATATCTATCTATCTATCTATCTGCATATCTATCTATCTACATATCTATCTACATATCTATCTATCTGCATATCTATCTATCTATCTATCTATCTACCTATCTGCATATCTATCTATCTACCTATCTATCTATCTACCTATCTATCTATCTATCTATCCATCTGCAAATCTATCTATCTATCTACCTGCATATCTATCTGCATATCTATTTATCTATCTATCTATTTGCATATCTATCTATCTATCTATCTATCTGCATATCTATCTATCTACCTGCATATCTATCTATCTATCTATCTATCTATCTATCTATCTACATATCTACCTGCATATCTATCTATCTATCTATCTATCTATCTATCTGCATATCTATCTATTTATCTATCTATCTGCATATCTGTCTCTCTGTATATCTATCTATCTGCAAATCTATCTATCTGCATATCTATCTATCTGCATATCTATCTGCATATCTGTCTATCTGCATATCTATCTATCTATCTGCATATCTATCTGCATATCTATCTGCATATCTATCTATCTGCATATCTATCTGCATATCTATCTATCTGCAAATCTATCTGCATATCTATTTATCTATCTATCTGCATATCTATCTATCTATCTGCATATCTATTTATCTATCTATCTGCATATCTATCTATTTATCTATCTATCTGCATATCTATCTCTCTGTATATCTATCTATCTGCATATCTATCTATCTGCATATCTATCTGCATATCTATCTATCTGCATATCTATCTATCTGCATATCTATCTATCTATGTATCTGCATATCTATCTATCTGCATATCTATCTATCTGCACATTAATCTATCACCTATCTATCTATCGCCTATCTATCTATCTATCTATCTATCACATATCTATCTATCTATCACATATCTATCTTTCACATATCTATCTATCACATATCTATCTATCTGCATATCTATCTATCTGCATATCTATTTATCTATCTATCGGCATATCTATCTATTTATCTATCTATCTGCATATCTATCTCTCTGTATATCTATCTATCTGCATATCTATCTATCTGCATATCTATCTGCATATCTATCTATCTGCATATCTATCTATCTGCATATCTATCTATCTATGTATCTGCATATCTATCTATCTGCATATCTATCTATCTGCACATTAATCTATCACCTATCTATCTATCGCCTATCTATCTATCTATCTATCTATCTATCTATCTATCTATCTATCTATCTATCTATCTATCTATCACATATCTATCTATCTATCACATATCTATCTTTCACATATCTATCACATATCTATCTATCTATCTATCTATCTATCTATCTATCTATCTATCTATCTATCTACCTATTTCAAAAGAGTGTTAACAAAATTCAACACTGTGAGAAATGTCAAAACTTTGCAACAACTTTCAAATTACATTTTTTCTAAGTTATATAAAGCTTTTTTCAGTATCAAATCCTGGCTAGACTGAGAGATTTCTCTAAAACTCTTTGCCAGAACTGGTTCAGTTGCATTCAAAGCATGATTGGACAAAACAAATTATATCACATCATGAAAATATGCGCTGTATTCGCTGATTTGGATCTTCGTGGAGAAGACTTTATACTGCAGCAGAAAAAGAACCTCCAGAAAACTACTTCAAAACCAAAGATCAAGTAGTGTTGACTTCCATTGGCTTCTCTCCGCAATCACCAGGCCTGAAGCATGTTGAACATGTATGGATCGAGCACAGATTTATTTCCGGCTATGTCCAATCCATTTTACTGGATAGCGTATATGGAGAAACTTGAAGTGCAAGAAAGACACAAGTGTGAAATAATATTTCAACATGCCGAGATTTTTTCGGAATATTCTCCAGTGATGCTTAAATCATCGGGATATACACAGATCTGTGGAGTCCATACCAGCTCAGGTGCACTCCTATTTTTGTTTTGATAATATAATTTGTCATGAGAAATTTAGGACTAATTTAGTATCTGAAGTCTAGACAATAATTAGAAGCAGTAAATTTCATTTGTTAAAAAAATAAAATCTGAAGTCTGTATAATAAAAGTGCTAATACAATCTGTCTTCTTTCTTTTGATTAGCAATAAGAACCGGGACAGCACACTTTAAAAGCTTGTTCGTTGAAGTTGGAAAAAAAAAAACTCATTTCCATATTTTTTCGCAATCACACAATTACAAGAGAGAAGATGCTGATTAAAAATGACATTTGAAAAGAGTCACAACAATTTTTGAGGCTTGGTTTGGTATAAAGAGGTTTGAAAAAAAAATGCAAACATTAGCAATCTAGCTGCTTATTAAAATGTCAGGAATGAATGTGATTTGCTTAACACACATAATAAGAAGAACATATTTAGGCAAGACTCCCATACGGCCCTACAGTGTGATTATAATATCGTTTCATTTAGTACTGTAACCTAATTACTAACAGTCATCGAAAAGAACTTCTTCTCATCTTCCTGTTCACCTATTACTATAACCTCAAGGTTTCCGTAAAGGTTCACAAAGCTTGTTCATCAAATACTGGTGTATATAAATCTAAGCCGTATTCCAAGTTTAAGCGGAATATTCATAATGTTTTGGTTTTTTTTCTTATTAAAAGGTTTTTCGGCTACTCGCATACTTTCATTGTAATGAAGACATCCATTAGATGAGTTTCTTGTACAAATGATTAACATACTGTAGATAGTCTACTTCAGATCTCTGGTGCTACGCAAGTCCTCAAAATAAAAAAATAAAAATATTTTTATTTTTTTAATTTTTTACTATCTTTTGAAAATAAATCTTCTCTATTAATTTTAGCATTGATCACCCTACATCATATGACATTCCAGAAAATAGCTGCCAAAGTCAATGGTTAGTTCTCCAAAATGTTTGAAACAACTGCCCCGCCAAGTTCCTTCAAAAACTGTGTGCTAAAAGAACTGATGATGTTTTGAAAGAAAATGGTGGTCACATCAAATATTGATTTGATTTAGATTTCTCTTAATTTTTCATTTTGTTATTTTATGAAAATAAGCTATTTTTGCAGCATTTTTCCCGCACATGCCTAAAACGTATGCACAGTACTGTACATTGAAAACTCCTCTTGGTGAAGGGATTATTGTGAGTTGACAATCTCCTTTCTCTACAGCATATCACAAAATAATATAGGTATAATTCAATTAACCCTTTAACGCTATATGACATAAGTTTACGTACTGGGTAGCTGATACTTGCAACCCCTTACATGCAGCAATCAATGTTGAACATGGCATGTAAATGCTTCACAGAGGGAGTGTGCTCCCTCTGTGAGGTCATCGCTGAGCCAATCAGGGGGCAGGTCTGACTCACACCCCCTTCACACCCACTGCAGGCCGGACGCGCGGAACTCCGGCTGCCGGGAGCAGGTGAGTATGTATATATTTTTTATTTTAACACTTTTCTGGATGAATTGCAGGGAAGGGCTTATATATTTAAGCCCTTCCCGACAATTCATCCCGCGCACGCCGGCAGCCCATTGCTTTCAATAGAGTCGGCTGTATTGCCGGCTGCATTGAATTCAATGGGCAAACATCGTTCTTCTCTGCCACAGCTGTTAAAGCTGTGGAAGAGAAGAATAATTTGTCTACTATATGTTCTCAATGGGGTCGGCGCTGCTGCCGCCGGCCCCATTGAGCGCATATAGTGAAGAGAACAGGAATCGCAGATCGCAGATAGGTGCGATCTGCGATTTCTGTTCTATAATTTATCGGACGAGCGCATAAAAAGCGCTCATGTGTCCGATACCATTGCAAAGCAATGGTTTTAAAAAATCACCGGATGCATGCGCATGCGCAAATCGCGCAAAAAAACGCCCGTCTGACTAAGGCCTAAATGGGAAGTCCTTGATTAGGTGAAAAATCCCATCATGGACAGGGACATACCCAAAGTAAATCTCTAGTAATTTTGGATGTATTCCAGTTTATGAAGACCTATATGGTTTGTTTATCTAGATATAACTATTTGTTGGCTCAATTCTGGATGTATTTAGAATTAGAGAAGACTCATGTGGTTCACTTGTATAGATATAACTGTTTGCCGCGTTTCTGTCGCTAAAGCGACTCATCAGGAGCCCTATTACTCAGAACAGAACCAAGGACAAGGTCCAACTGCATCCAGCAATAGAGGAGTCAAGTCTCTGAACACAGTAAAAAAAACAATTACAAAATTGAGGCATATTTTTCTCCTTGTCCTTCAAAATTTATGTAATGCATTTTTGTACCCAAAAAATGATATCAATAAAAATTGCAGCTCGCCATGCAAAAAAAAAGTCCTTATATGGCCATGTCAATGGAAAAATAAAATAAGTTATGGCTCAACCTTCTTATAGTCAAAGCAGTATGACAACTACTGGATACCATTCTATGATACCTGGTGGGCAAATGAGCCAACAAACCACTACTACTGGATACCATTCTATAATACCCAGTGGGAAAGTCCGCCAACAAACCACCACTACTGGATACCATTCTATGATACCCAGTGAGCAAGTCCGCCAACAAACCACCACTCTCCAAATCTAACAATTTGACCACTAAATTTGAAATGAAAGATGAAAAACAACTGCAAGCTACTAAATAAATAAAAAAACATTAGAAATACAAATATAAATCATAATAGAACATGTACACTAAACGTAAATATTATTAGGAAAGACGGTGGGACAAGGGAGACCTTCAGAACCAAGTATATGAAGTGAAAAGATGGTAGTAGCCACCAACAATGGTAAAAGTATACCAGAGGAGTGGTCCTGTAAGCTAAATACAAGGATGGAGGGGTGTTAAACTTATGGGACCGTCCAAGGATACTGAGTTGAATGGTTACCAACTGGGCCCTGTCTCTACATGTTGCAGTGTCTACCATTAGTCTCTTGAGCCCTCAGTTTTAGCCTTCACCATTATTTTCAATTGTCCCCTTACTCCTTACTTCATTTGTTGTAATTTTTTTGCATGGTTATGTGACACTGAGGCCTTAGTCAGACGGGCGTTTTTTGCCGCGATTTGCGGATCGCATGACGGATGCGCATCCGCAAATCGCGTGACCGGTGCGCACAAGTCGCCCGCAAATCGCCCGAAAATCTGCTCCTAGCCGCGTTTCATTAGAAACAGGCCGGAGCTGTCCAGCGCATTGCATTCAATGGAGACGGCAATACAGCCGTCTCCATTGAAAGCAATGCGCTGCGGGCGAGCCCGGGATGAATTGTCGGGAAGGGCTTAAATATATAAGCCCTTACCTGCAATCCATCCTAAAATGTGTTAAAATAAAAAAAAATTGCATTCTCACCTTCTGCCTGCAGCTCCGGGCAGCCGTCCTGCAGTGGGTGTGAAGGGGGTGTGAGTCAGACCTGCCCCCTGATTGGCTCAGCGCTGAGCCAGTCAGAGGCATGCCTCACTCACACCCATTCATGAATTCATGAATGGATGTGAGTCAGACCTGCCCCTGATTGGCTCAGCGCTGAGAGGCAGCAGTCACTCACCCATTCATGAATTCATGAATGGGTGTGTGAGTGAAACCGGCCTCTGATTGGTCAGGCTGTGACCAATCAGAGCAGATCATTCAGCAGGCGGGGATTTTAAAGCCCCGCCGGCTGAATAGTGCCGAGAAGCAGTTCAGGAGAACTGACAGCGGCCGCGGCTGGACTCCGGCTGCAGCGGAAAGGTGAGTATACAATTTTTTTTTATTTTAACACATTTTAGCATGAATTGCAGGGAAGGGTTTATATATTTAACCCCTTCCCGACAATTAACCCCGCGCACGCCGGCAGCCCATTGCTTTCAATGGAGCGGCTGTATTGCCGCTCCATTGAATTCAATGGGCAAACATCGTTCTTCTCTGCCACAGCTGTTACAGCTGTGGCAGAGAAGAATGATTTGTCTTCTATATGTTCTCAATGGGGTCGGCGCTGCTGCCGCCGGCCCCATTGAGCGCATATACAGAAGCGAACAGGAATCGCAGATCGCAGATAGGTGCGATCTGCGATTTTTTGTTCTATAATTTTTCGGACGAGCGCATAAAAAGCGCTCATGTGTCCGATACCATTGCGAAGCAATGGTTTTAAAAAATCGCCGGACGCATGCGCATGCGCAAATCGCGGCAAAAAACGCCCGTCTGACTAAGCCCTTACTGTTGATGCCTTCTATAAAAAGCCAGTAAAATGACATTCTAGGTAAACAACAAAAAGGCTGTCTAAATGTTTAATGGAAATCCACAGATGATCAGTTTTTCAGCCGTCAGTGTCTGAGCTTCGCCTCTGTTCTCGAGAAGTTGAATCAAACATTAATGCTCAGTTCAACTGAAGGTGCTATTTTTTTCTATAAAATTCAGAATTTCAAATTTATACATGTGATACTGTCCCTCAAAGATAGCCTTCCTGAGAAGGTTCTAGATATTTTAAGGTGCTCTACGGTAGCATGTTTTATCTATGACCATCATGGGTATGTTTCCACAAAGCAAATTTTCTGTAGTAGAAAATCAGCTGTGGGTTTAGGTGCAGGCGGCCTCAAAATCTGCTACATGCACGCTGTGCGATGTGATGCAAGGTTAACCCATTAAAAACAATAGGAGAAACTCCGTGATCCTCCCCCGCAGCTGTCAGCCGCGGCGGAGGATCGCTTCTTCCCCAAAGTGATGCAAGGCGGTTTTGAAACAAAAATACCTCACATCCACAGGAAAATCTCATGTTGGTGAGTGCAAAATCGAGACATGATTCACGGCTCAATATCGCGCTTGCTGATCGGGACCATTAACCCTTTAAATGCCGCTGTCAAATCTGACAGCGGCATTTAAGCCCTTCCCGCCCCATGATGTAAGAGTACGTCATGGGAGCAGGGTACTTCCCGCAAAATGACATACCCTTACGTCATAGGGATAGCGCGAGATCATAGCAGATCTCGCGCTATCCCGCAGCGGGAGCCAGCTGTCATTAGTAGCTGGTGTCCCGCTGCGACAGCGGGGGGCATTGGAGATGCGCCCCCCCCCCCCGCTGTTAAACCCTTCCCTGCCGCGATCCAAGTAGATTGTGGCAGGGAAAGGGTTCACAGAGGGAGCGCTTCCTCTGTGACTCCAGCTGGCTCTCACGATAACATCACAGGAGCCTGACTGGTTGCTATGGCAACAGGACGCCAGTTCCGGTGTCCTGTATTGCTATAGCCTGTGATCACTATAGTAAGCAATAAGGCATGGCAGGAGAAAAGTCCTGCCATGCCTTATCATAGCAATCTGCAGTCCTGCTGTGTAAAAAACGCAATAAAAACGCAACTGATAAAAAAAAACGTGTGTGCCCCTGAATGGTACCAATAAAAACTACAGCTCATCTTGCAAAAAATAAGCCCTCATAGTGCTCCGTCTATGGAAAAATAAAAAAGGTAAAAGTGGAAAAACCTAAAAAAAATATAAGAATTTTGGTATTATTGTAACCGTACCGGCCCGCAGAAAAAAATGTAGTGTGTCATTTATGCTTCATAATTACCACTTTAAAAAAAAAAAAAAATCTATGACAGAATTGATGCGTTTTCTCTCCCTACGATCATAAAAAAAATAATAAAAGTTTTACAATGTAGTCTATGTAACCAAAAATGGTACCAATAAAAACTACAGTTCGCCACGCAAAAAACAAGCCCTTATACGGCCGCGTGGACGGAAAAATAAAAAAGTTATGGCTTTTGAAATATGGAGATGAAAAAATGCCAAAAATCGTTTGGTCCTCAACGCCAAAATAGGCCATGTCCTTAAGGGGTTAAATCTCCCGGACGATGTTGTTTGGGAGAGTCGTGCAATTGGGAGAGTCGTGCGGCTGTCATGGCAAACAGAGGCCCGTGGGGTGGGTTGATAGGCTGCCTGTCAGAATGCAGTATGATGTAATGCTGTGGCATTACATCATACTGCATAAGCAATCTAGCATCGCTAGTTGTGATCCCCCAGGAGGACTTAAAGAAAATGTAAAAATAAGAACAGTAAAGTTTTATTATTTGGTTTTTAAAAAGTTATAAAAGTTAAAAAAAAAACTTTTGCCATATTTTAAATAAAAAAAACTAAATAATAAAGCAAAAATACATATTTGGTATCGCTGCATTCGTAAAAGTCCGATCTATCAAAGTAACATTATTTACCGCGCACAGTAAGCATTGTCCGAAAAAAAACAGAAATTCGCTTTTTTTGGTCACCCTGTTGCCAAGAAAAAAAATCTAATAAAAAGCGATCAAAAAGTCCTAAGTGTTTGCACCGTGTGGATGGCTTTGCTAAAATAATTTCCACATGGCTTGGGTTATAAATGCTGCAGATCTTCAGTGTAGAAATTGTATGTGGAACATTCTCCGTATTCCTGCTGCATGTGAATATACCCCTAGCGCCCTTAGCTCAGCATATTTACATATAATTACAGACAGAACACTGTTAATTGAAGACAAGCGTTCAGTCTGGCCTATGACAGCATGGAAGAGATGTGCACAGCATGGAGACTATGCCGATCTGTAGTATGCTAGTGCTAGTGACATGCATGAAAGAACCTGGCACATTGCATGCACAGTCTGCTAGGTTCCAGCTGTGTACATCTTGGCATTTAATAGTGATCTGTCTACATTCACAAATTAGCCATGCAAACTTTTAATCCAAAGTATTCTGAATCCCCTGCTTTTTACAGACTATTTTACTCTATTGGAAGATAACTATTATTGCTGTGATTATAATGCTTCATACTGTGTATAAGTGGGGGCCGCCCTTTATGACGCTAATATGCCTTAATAGGACAGATGGACAGAGTCATGAGACAACCTCTCAAAAGGGATTCTATGGCTTCAGGAAAGTCATACATTTTTTTAAACCATTAATGATGTGGCCCTCTTTTTTATTTTTGTTTTTTCCTCTAGACAAAAAAAATCATAACTCCTTCATTTTTCCATCAACGTCGCTGTATGAGGGCTTGTTATTTGCTGGATGAGTTGTATTCTTCAATGTTACCACTTAATGTACCATATGAAGTATTGAAGAACTTTCTAAGGCCTTAGTCAGACGGGCGTTTTTTGCCGCGATTTGCGGATCGCATGACGGATGCGCATCCGCAAATCACGTGACCGGTGCGCGCAAGTCGCCCGCAAATCGCCCGAAAATCTGCTCCTAGCCGCGTTTCAATAGAAACGGGCCGGAGCTGTCCAGCGCATTGCATTCAATGAAGACGGCAATACAGCCGTCTCCATTGAAAGCAATGCGCTGCGGGCGAGCCCGGGATGAATTGTCGGTAAGGGCTTAAATATATAAGCCCTTACCTGCAATCCATCCTAAAATGTGTTAAAATAAAAAAAAATTGCATTCTCACCTTCTGCCTGCAGCTCCGGGCAGCCGTCCTGCAGTGGGTGTGAAGGGGGTGTGAGTCAGACCTGCCCCCTGATTGGCTCAGCGCTGAGCCAATCAGAGGCATGCCTCACTCACACCCATTCATGAATTCATGAATGGATGTGAGTCAGACCTGCCCCTGATTGGCTCAGCGCTGAGAGGCAGCAGTCACTCACCCATTCATGAATTCATGAATGGGTGTGTGAGTGAAACCGGCCTCTGATTGGTCAGGCTGTGACCAATCAGAGCAGATCATTCAGCAGGCGGGGATTTTAAAGCCCCGCCGGCTGAATAGTGCCGAGAAGCAGTTCAGGAGAACTGACAGCGGCCGCGGCTGGACTCCGGCTGCAGCGGAAAGGTGAGTATACAATTTTTTTTTATTTTAACACATTTTAGCATGAATTGCAGGGAAGGGTTTATATATTTTACCCCTTCCCGACAATTAACCCCGCGCACGCCGGCAGCCCATTGCTTTCAATGGAGCGGCTGTATTGCCGCTCCATTGAATTCAATGGGCAAACATCGTTCTTCTCTGCCACAGCTGTTACAGCTGTGGCAGAGAAGAATGATTTGTCTTCTATATGTTCTCAATGGGGCCGGCGCTGCTGCCGCCGGCCCCATTGAGCGCATATACAGAAGCGAACAGGAATCGCAGATCGCAGATAGGTGCGATCTGCGATTTTTTGTTCTATAATTTTTCGGACGAGCGCATAAAAAGCGCTCATGTGTCCGATACCATTGCGAAGCAATGGTTTTAAAAAATCGCCGGACGCATGCGCATGCGCAAATCGCGGCAAAAAACGCCCGTCTGACTAAGGCCTAAGTGGAATGAAATGAAAAAACACAATTTCACCATGGTGTGGTGGTGGGGCGTCTTGTTTTTATGGTGTACACACTGTGGCAAAAATAGCATGTCAACTTTATTCTATGGTTCAATGCAATTATGACAATACCAAATACTACTTTAAAACACACACACATATATATATATATATATGTTTGATAAAGTAAATTAAAATTATTTATATAGTTTTTTGTTTTTTACTATTTTACTTAAAAACATTATATATATACATATATATGTTTGATAAAGTAAATAAAATTATTTTCTGCCGCCATCTTTTATTTTTATTTTGATATAGTTGAATGAGGGCTTGTTTTTTGTAGAACGTCCTGAGGTTTCTGTTGGTACAATTTTGGAGTTCATATGACTTTTTGATCACTTTTATTAATTTTTTTCTTGGAAATGCGGGGAATAAAAAAAAGCACAATTCTTGCGTTGTTTTTTTTTCTGACAACGTTTAGGCCCAATGTCCAAGGGCAGGTTTGATTTGCGGAATCCACGCGGGGCACCTGCAGGTCAAGCTGTTCATAGGGAAGCATGTGCGTCTTCAAATGAATTAAAGCATGCGGATTTGTTTCGTGGACCTTTTGGACCAGAAAACAAATTGCAGCATGCTCCATTTCAGTGCAGTTCTCCCATGGATGGCTTCCATTAAAGTTAATGGAAGCCGTCCCATCAGCGGCATTCCGTGGAAAAAAAAAAGGAGTTTGAGAAAAAAAAAACAACTGCACTGCGCATGTCCGACAGCGAGCCATGAGGACTATGCACAGTACAGCAAACCTGGAAGTGGAGAAGTCCATGCGGACACCGCTGCTAGGTAAGTACAGGTACGCAGGGCTCACTGGCCGCAGGCAGGGTTGGATTCCATGCGGGATTCCCTACACAGAATCGGACCCACCCATGGACATAAAGCCTTACTGTGCAGGATAAATGTTTTACTTTGATAGATCAGACTTTTACAGATGCAGCAATATCATATATGTTTTTTTTTTGGTTTTGATTTTTTAAAATAAATTTCGGAAAGGGGTTATTTTTACATGTTTGTTTGCTCATTATTTTAAGTCCCCATAGGTGACTTACGTTGCGATTGTTTGATCTCTCATGCAGTAAAAAGCAATAACATTGGATTGCATTATACTGCTTTCTGACAGGAAGTCTATCAACTCATGCCATAGCCCCAAGGCTGCCATTGCAACCAAATGGCACTTCATGATCTCCTTGTGAAGGAGCTGTCCAGGACCCCTGAATACCAATCGGAACATTTAAATACTGCTATCTGAATTGACAGCAGCATTTAAGGGCTAATGGCATTGTCAGCATGTATGTTGATTGTGGCTGTTGCGAGCTGGTGTCAGCTGTCAAAAAACAGTCGACACCTGTTGTGTATGGAGCATACTAATCCCATGTGCCTAGGACTTAACTGTGTTTCATCTATGCTTACTGTTAGGGCTTATTCAGACAGGCGTATATCAGTCGGGTTTTCATGCCCGGCCGATATACGCTGTCGCTCTCTGCAAGGGGAGGAGGCGGTCCTGTCCGGGAGCTAGTGCACTGAGCTCCCGCCCCCTCTCTGCCCTCTCTCCGCCCCTCGCCACTGTTTGCAATGGGAGGGGGAGGGGTGGGCAGAACTTAGCATATAATACTTATAATATGCTCTACACAATCTGTCAGTATCACATGACCAGGATATACTCTTATCTTCTAAAATTAAACAACTTATTCAATTCCAACAGAAAATTTTGAAAAACTATGAGAAATTGATGCAAAAAGTAAATTCGAAAATTGCATAACTTTTTATTTAGAATTAAGTATACTTTACTTGCGCCACAAAATACAACTTGAAATGTAACTGCTAACATCCCACACTATAGTGTCCTTTATGTTAGAGCAGAATTCTCATCATAGATGATGTACAGTATGATTATATAATTTGTGGCTTGTTCCTGCTCATTTTTGGTCACCTCCATATTGACTTCTAATGTCATGGTAACATGAGATGACAAACATTTCTATGTAAAGGTGCATTACTAATTTTCAGGGTCGAGCTTTGTTAATGTTTTCTTTTTTCAATCATGCTTGAGTTTTAATTCTGTAGAATACAAAGCTTCCCCTTCTTTGAAGTATACACATACACATGAGTGGCTTTTATTCTCCATAGCTTGAACTTTGATAAAACTATGAATGCGTACCATTGTACAAAGAATTTACAATACAAATATTAGTTTCTACCGTTAAATTTCTATTGTCCCAAAAATAAACTGTTATTATTGTAGAATTAGTTTTATTTTCTTACAGTGCTATTATGCAATGTGCTTTCCTCATTATTTATTACATCTAAGGCTATGTTCACATCTAGTACACATCTAGTATTCAGCAGGCGGGGATTTTAAATCCCCGCCTGCTGAATGGGCTGCCTCTGATTGGTCACAGTCCTCACCAATCAGAGGCAGCTCTCACTCACCCATTCATGAATTCATGAATGGGTGAGTGAGTGCTGCCTCTGATTGGCTCAGCGCAAGGACCAATCAGGGGCAGCTCTCAGCTATTGAATGACAGCTGAGAGCTGCCCCTGATTGGTGAGGGCTGTGACCAATCAGAGGCAGCCCATTCAGCAGGCGGGGATTTTAAATCCCCGCCTGCTGAATACTACTCAGAGCAGTTCAGGAGAACTGCTGGCTGGCCGCGGCTGAACTCCGTCTGCGGGGACAAGGTGAGTATATATATTTTTTTTATTTTTACACATTTTTGGATGATTTTCAGGGAAGGGCTTATATTTTTAAGCCCTTCCCGAAAATTCATCCTGCGCTCGCCGGCAGCCCATTGCTTTCAATGGAGCCGGCTGTATTGTCGGCTCCATTGAATTCAATGGGCAAACATCATTCTTCTCTGCCACAGCTGTTACAGCTGTGGCAGAGGAGAATGATTGGTGTAGTATATGTTCTCAATGGGGTCAGCGCTGCTGCAGCCGGCCCCATTGAGCACATATACAGAACACACGAGGCCTTAGGGTGTGGCTCAGTTGAGGTTAAAACCACATAAAAAAAAAATTGCTGCGGTTCCCAATGCTGTTGCAGGGAGTACATGCCAAACCATAATGCATTATCATATTTAGGACTTTACAGATAGTATAGGTTAAACAATAAAAGATAAAAAATTGAGTAAACATTACAAAATGTTGTGCCTTTTATAAGGGGTATTTACAACCTGTGCAAAGTGGATGGGGGAGAGGGGTATGCGTGGGGAAAAAAGTTTGAGGGAACAATGGAGGCTAGAGCTTGGAGTGTTTTTTAAGTGAAGGAGGGAATGAAAGTACCCAGAAGTAAAGATAAATCTCTGGAGGCGAGATAGTGCCCTGGACAAATTCTAAATCGTGGCCAAGTTTGCAAGAAAAACAAGCTACTATATTGACAAAGCTCCGTTGGGGAGCACCATACAAAAAATTATTTTCATGTTTGAAAACTAATGGAAACAAGAACTGATAACTGGCAGACAATATGATCACTGCTTTTGTGCTTTAAATATAAATTCTGAAACCTAGTACGAAGGTCGAAGGTTTATATAGGCAACATCTCCAGTTCTTGTCTGCACTAGAGTGCCTTGTGAGGTTTTGAGTTCACTAAATATTTGTGCACAATTTCTGGCCTCTGTTGTCCTTTTAAATGAATGTACCACTGTCTGCAACCTGGCAATTAGCAAAAAAATAAGTTCCCATGCCAAGGTACACATAGGTTATGCTTTAGCTTTAGGGTGCCTACTCACTTGCGATTTTTTTTCCTGTGATGTTTTGCGTTTTTTCTCAAGAGCAATTAGTGTTCTTGTCCATCTGGGTTTTTTTTTTCCGTTTCGTGGGGTTTTTTCACATAGGAACTGTCAGTTGCATATGCGTCCTTATTTTTCTCTTAATGCACCCATGATTGTCAATGGAGGGCTGCAAAAAACGCAGCGAAAAACGCGCGAAAATGCTGCGTTTTTCACGCGCGAAAATCGGCAACGCAAGTGGGTAGGCGCCCTTACTCAATACAAAGTTATAGCATGGTGTACTGTGCTATAAGTGTGGTTTATTTACACTTTGAATTGCATTCACAATAGGTTTTGTTTAACCCTGTGAGGACCAAGAGACATATTTGTCCCATAGTTTTAAACTACCTACAAATTTGATTGAATCATTTACAGTCCTGAAAGGGTTAATTGCTTAAGATCATATAACTTTCCGCCCTGTGCTTTCCCAATCAAGCTGAAAATTGTCCCATCTGTAAATTATGTAGCTTAGGGCTCCTTCACACGGGTGCTATGATTTTCAGCCTCCTGGATCGTGGCCAAAAATCACGTGAATGAGAGGCAGCCGTGATCAAATTTTGGTGCATCCCCCGTTTTCACGCCCATTCAGATGACCGGGCTGGGGTGTATATATGCCACAGTCCGGAATACCGTCAGCCGGGGGGGAGAGAATTCAGCTTTGCTAAACTCCCTCCCCTCTCCGCCCCTTGTATGCTGAGAAGGGGAGGGGGCAGTATGGGGTGGGAGCTTAACAGAGCTAGCCCCCCCCCTTCCTCAGCATATGGGAGCTGCCAGCAAGGGGAGGGGAAGAGACTTTAGCAACGCGAGCCGTTACTAAACTCCTTCCACCTTCCTTTTTCTAATGGTTCTCATAGGCTCCCATAGGAGTCTATGGGAATGGCAGGTGTATTCTAGCAAAAGATAGGTCAAGACCTATCTTTTCCGTCCAGAATGCGCACAGTATGCGCTATCTTTTCTGTCCGGTAATTCTACGCACCAGAAAATCGCCCATCTGAACAAATGCATTGGAATCCAATGCATCAGATGGTCATGATTTTAGGCCAGTGTTCTATATCGGCAAAGTTGCCGCGATAAAACATGTGTGAATCCAGCCTTAATGCTATTCCTTAGCTGTATAATTGATATTATTATAGTTAGGAATTGAACAAATTAAGCCCAAATGGTAGTGAACCAAAATAATGAGAACCACTCAGAATATCACCATGGTAGTATACGCTATTAGGCATACTCTATAAGGGTCCTCACATATTGGGAAACATCATACACCAATGGGGCATTCATTTCAGATGTTCTCACTTGGTGGCTCTACACAGAGGAAGTCGTTAGCACAAACAATTACAGACACAGCATATTCTATCATCTGTATGAACAAGCCCTTTGGGTGTTTTGGGAAATAAATGAATTCCAAGCCTTTTTGAAATGAAAGCAGAAGTTTATGCTTCTACATTTTTATTGGCGCAACATCTGTTCCTGGAGAAAACATTCAAAAATGTGTATAAAAATGTCTAGTGCTGCCACTAATCCTTTCTGCTCAAAATATGACAGTTATAATGAGTGTTATAATTTGCTTGCTTATACAGTATTATCTTGTAATGTGTTTGTATCTAGGAACGCACACTGTGCATTGGTATTCATCAGTAATCTAAGACAATACGTACTGCTTTGATTGGGCAGTGCTGCTCACATGAGAAGTATGGGCCAGTTGGAGCAGCATGCAGTGTCTTAGACTACTGGTGCATATTGATGTATGAGGTGGTCAAAAAAGCGGTTCAACCAATTTGGTTTGTCCAGGTCTGGAGGGTCATTTTAAATGTGTCAAAAATTTTAAATTTGGTTAACTTTTATCAGCTTATGTTAATATGGTCAGCAGACTATTGAATTAACTTCACAAAATCTGTATGGAGTTTGGTGTCTTCATTGATGTCCTGTGAATTCCATCCCAAAGTGTATATTAATTAATGGACTTTGTATTAAATTGGTCCTAGTGTGTGCAGTGCTGATATATATATATATATATATATATATATATATATATATATATATATATATATATGTATATATATATATATGTATATATATATGTATATATATATACACACACACATATATATTTATATATATATACATATATATAAAATCAAAGCTCTTATAACATGACTGTTTTTTAAGATAGTTTTTTTTAAATATCTTAAGTCACTGGAACAAGTATGATTATACAGGAAGTGCATGGATATCTGACAGTAATGCTCTTAGTTGTGATTGGATGTTAATCTCCATGATTATTGGAATATTGTTTGTATGTTTAATTTCCTACCTATCTTTGTTATTCTCTAATAGTTTTACTCTGCAATAACTGACTAGTTATGTCAGAGAAGCGGACTTATTTGGCTTACAGCTAAACCTGAAGGCAGCACTTGGGGAAGCCCGTTTTTTATCCTTCAGCCCTCCAATTGGGATTTGGCCTTCAATGCATGGTCCCCAAGCTATTACTTGCAGAAGTAGTCCCAGTAGTGTGGCAGCTGATGCTACATCAGTCGGTCGGTACGTAAGGATGTAGATACAGACTAGTAGCCAAGCCAGGATCGGGGAAGACCGCATAAACTTCAGTATGGAGAATAGGCACGAGGTCAAGGTAGGCAGCTGGCTGAAAGAATAGCCAATAATGTAGCTGAGGTCAAGAATGGAGCAGCCAGGATAGTCAAGAGCACAATAGGAAGAACCAAATTGCTTAGGCATCCTCCTTATGGGGCGGATGCATAATATAGCTACAGTCAACAGGTGATTGGCAGGGAAGAAGTTAGTAGAGCGAACACTGTTCTTTTAAGAAGGCGGGCGAGAGCACATGCAAGCCCTTCGGACAGAAGCAAGTAAGCATGTCCCAGGAGTAGGTGAGCAGCATGCAGTGACAGGTTATTAATTTCTCCCACACTATCAACTTTCATAAGCATTTTTTTTACTTTAAAAATTGCATCTGATTCAGAAAAAGTGTATTTTTATCTGACTGCAATGACCACTAGGCGCTATTTAGGACTAAAAAGGGTTTTTCATGCAATTTACATTTATCACCTATCCACTGGATAGGTGATGAATGTCTGATTGCTGGTGCTCCACTGCTGGAATGGAGTTTCTTAGATGCCTGTATCTATTTACTGCACAACTGCTATGAGAAAAAGTTTGAATAGAGCAGCAGTCGAGCATGTGCCCTGCCACTCCATTCAATATCCATGGTACTAACGGAAATAGCCGAGCTCTATACTTGGCTGCCTCCTCAATCCATATAGACTTTAAATATGGAAGCAGGACACATGACTGATTATTATCCATTCAAATTTCGACTCACTGGGATTTAGCAATAAGTAGAAACAAGGAAATGTGACACCCATTCTAAAGAATGGTAGGGGTCTCAGCAGTGGATTATCATGTGGATATGTGGTAAATGTCCACTGTGAGAAAATTCCTTTATTGAAGAATAATTTATTGTTGACTTCAATAGGAGCTGAATCTATACTCGGTGAGCTCCCCCATAGTGGTGGCTACAGATAAGGGTCTAATGGTTCAAATCCCACTAATACAAACTCCTAGCTTCTCTATATGATTTTTATTAGGTCCAGATACAGTGAAATAAAAAGATAAAGACAATACTTTTTTGAGAAGACTACCCCTGATCTACTACATTTTTTTTAATTCTCTTAAATCCTATATAGTGTCCTCTTCTTAGTGAGGACCACCCATTTAGAAGTCTATTTAAGGCGATTTTTGGTGGCAATCTCATGGAGGTTTTACCTTAAGATCCTATAGTTACATTAGAATGCAACATTAGATTTTGACTTGCAGTAAATAAAGACCCACGCTCAGATCAGATTATTGCAGGAATTTAGGTACATCGGTTTGCAAAGCAGGTCAGACGTTCCATAAATTAACTTCAGGATTCATAGTACAATTTTGAATTATTAATAGATTTTCTTTTTATTACTTTATTCTATGTTACTTAAGAGATAAGTATATTATCACACCCCTCAGGACATCGCTTGATCAAGATGATGAAATATACTAATTTCTTTACTTTTTAACAGTGTGTAATCACTGCCATGGAAATTTGAAGATTCTCCCAGAAACGATAAAACTCACATAATGAAGAGGTAATAACTCACTGCTCACTATTCTTATAGATAGCACTTGTTTGGTCATCTTTCTATTAAAAGTTGGGGATCAAGACTGGCTGATTATCAGGGTTTAAGGAATCCCAAATATCATTTATTTGGTTTCTTTTCAATAATTTTTATTGGGTTTTATAATAAACAAAGAATAACAGAAAGTTGACATATTTGTTGCGTTAGAATACAATTTCTGTACTGTGACATAAATATTTTAAACATACAATGCGCTGCTGAATATTTATGTTATATATTATTTATATATATATATTAAGCTAATGTTTCTTTTTACAAAATAAAATAAAAAATTGTCTGTTTTCTGATTGGGGGGAAATTGCTTTTAATGCTTTAGATTTTCATAGTTAAGTTGCCATGGCTAAGGGCATTTTCACACGGGCATTGCGACTTGGTCATAGCTGAAAATCACATCAACAAGGGGCACGACCAAGTCGCGGCTGCATCTCCCATTTTAACGCCCATTCAGACCTCTGAGTGTGGCATATATATGCCACAGCCCTGAATACCGTTGGCCGGGGAAAGAGAGTTCAGCTCTGCTAGACTCCCTCCCCCTTATCTCCCCCTCTCTGCCCCTTGATGGCTGCCGGCAAGGGGGGGGGGGGGGTTGGCGGGGGAGGCAGAACGGAGCGGGAGTTTAGCAGAGCCACTGCTAAACTCCCTCCCCTTTGTCTTTTTCTAATGGTTCTCATAGGCTTCCATAGGAGTTTATGGGAACGGCCGGGGTATTCTGGCAAAAAATAGGTGAAGACCTATCTTTTCTGGAAAGATGTAAAAACAGCTGGCCAGAATGTGCACCATATGCGCTATCTTTTCTGGCCGCCCAATTTTACACACCGGAAAATGGCCAATCTGAACAAATGCATTGGATGTTCGCAATTTTCAGCCAATTACAGGCAGCTCTCACTGAATGAATGACAGGCGAGAGCTGCCTGCGATTGGCTGAGTTCCCTTAGCCAATCACAAGCAGCTCTTTCAGCAGGCGAGGATTTTAAATCCCCGCCTGCTCAAAGAACTGCATTAAAGAGTGGGGACAGCGCAAAGAAGATGCGGCTGAGTCCCGGCAGCTAAAGGAAAGTGAGTATGCTTTTTATTTTATACGCTACTTTGCCTTGTTTTTCAGGGAAGGGCTTATATTTAAAGCCCTTCTCTGAAAAACAATTATGGGGTGCTGGCAGCAGGATTCTCTACCGCAGCTGTCATGTGTGACAGCTGTGGTAGGTAATTCTTTATTCCCCGCAGGGATGAAGAATCCTTTGCTGCATCTGTCACATCTGTGACAGGTGCAGCAGGGAATTCTTTATTCCCCATGGGTATGATAAAAACATCTGCTGCATGTGGCAGATGTGTTCTTCATCCCCACAGGGTACATGACAGTGGCAGACAGGTAAGTGTATATATATATTTTTTTTACACTAAAATGGTTGTTTTTTAGGGAAGAGCTTATATTTAAAGCTCTTCCCTGCAAAAAGAATTACTGGGGGCTGGCAAACCATTGCCTTTAAAGGAGCCGATGGCAGCAGCCGTGGCTCTATTGAAGGCAATGTGCACCTGCAAACATGCGTGTTTTTGCACGTACAGAGGTGCGCACCTATGTACGCACACGCACAGGCTCGTGTGAAGCCACCCTTAATACCACCTAATGTGACACATATCAGATTTGAAAAATAGGGTCTTGTCAGGGAGGCCAAAACTGACTGCAGGGGATAAGAGTTAAAACAAGCCTAAATGTAGACTTTAGATAGGTTAGCAATAAATGCGTTTTTAATAGAAGAGGATTTTTCTCTAATGACTTAAAATATATATACACCTGCTCCAAAGCAGCTAATGGAAAAAAAAAATCCCCAACTGTTTTGTGCCCATAGCCCTTATGAAGACCTGTGTCTCCATGGGTCCAGACTACAAACAAGTCCGGTGTAAACTCATCCTATGGTCATCTGTCCCATTTGAATTGCTAACATACATTTAGTAAGTTAGTATTCAGATGAATGGGTAACCATGCAATGCATTGGTGTTAAGAGTCCCTCTGAATGGGATTCCTACACAAGAAATTCTTCTCTATTATGTCTAGGACGTGGGT
Organism: Eleutherodactylus coqui; assembly: GCF_035609145.1. Taxonomy (NCBI): domain Eukaryota; kingdom Metazoa; phylum Chordata; class Amphibia; order Anura; family Eleutherodactylidae; genus Eleutherodactylus; species Eleutherodactylus coqui. The sequence goes on from NC_089842.1 coordinate 137,806,539, forward strand.
TGTATGGATGTGAAATATATATTATGTTCCCTACCAGTCCAGTGGTATGTACATAATTTGCTATGTGCATTAGACACAAAAATCTATTTGTTGCTATGGAAAGTTGAATTATGTTGAACTTCAATTCTGTTGCTCAGATCTCTCTTACATGTAAAAATGAAAGCACAATAGAACTATGGCTATATCTTGATCTATTATTCACAAGACAATGGATTTGGATCAAAATACATTTCCAAAAATGGTTTGAGCATTTCTAATGTTAGCCACTCACTCCATATCTAAAATAGCTCTAATATTCTGACAGATGTACTCTGAATAGAAAATGAAAGAAACATGGGTTTTAAATTGCAGAGATGGTTTTACCATTAGAAATAGTAAAGTAGGTCATGTATACTGTAGGTAGCAAATATCCAGAATCTGCAGAGCCTTCTATGTCCATAAAGGATCAAATCCATGAGAGATCAAGTGTGCCTTGTTGATGAATAGCTGTGTGATCGCCAAGCCCCCGTACATGGTAGTAATAGTAATCTTTATATAGCACCAACAGATTGTGCAGTGCTTTATAAATCTCAAATACAGATGTGTCCCAAGTTACATTATCTAGGCCAGTGTTTCTCAACTCCAGTCCTCAGGGACCACCAACAGGTCATGTTTTCAGGATTTCCTCAGTATTGCACAGTGCATGCAGTGCACTGTATTTATTTTGCATTTTAGACACTTTGTGCACCTCTCCTAACGAGAGAGTAGCTTACTTGGGAAATGGGTGTGACTTAACCCATTAAGGACTAAGCATAGTAAATTTACGACTCTTGGTCCTGGGCTTTAAACCCAGCCAATAGTAAAAATGCTGCGGGGTTTAAAGCCTTTACTTCTGCAACCAATCAGAAGCATGTCGGGTTGTCAATCTGTTTGTCACAGCTGATAACCTGGAGGAGAAGGCAGGAATGTGTTTTAACCCTTTCTGCCTTCTCAATGAGCACTAAATACTAAAAAGTGAAAGTTGAAGTATAACTTCCACTACACGAGCCGCTGGGTGCCCCCTGTAAGAGCACGGTCCTAGCAGTCCCCGATGAGCTCTGCCAGGGACTATTGTCACTACAGGACTCCTATGGATGTCCCAGCTACAGTGGGAAAGTGTCAAATTAAAAAAAAAGCAAAAAATCATGTGAATGTCCCCCAGAGGTCTTACATGATGTCATGGGGGACATAGATGGTAAAAACTTATTACATAAATAAGTAAAACAAAATTACAGAATAAAGTAAAAATATATACATTAAAAAGAAAATCACCCAAAGCCGATGCCGACCAAAACCGTCGCTGTATGCTCCCTGTAATCCAAAACCATACATATTATATATCAAAACATCCATAACAAAATGTGGAACCCGTTCCCATACCTTATTTTAGCATAAATATACTAATTAAAAAAATAACTATAAGGCCTTAGTCAGACGGGCGTTTTTTCGCGCGATTTGCGGATCGCATGACGAATGCGCATCCGCAAATCGCGTGACCGGTGCGCACAAGTCGCCCGCAAATCGCCCGAAAATCTGCTCCTAGCTGCGTTTCATTAGAAACGGGCCGGAGCTGTCCAGTGCATTGCATTCAATGGAGACGGCAATAGAGCCGCCTCCATTTAAAGCAATGCGCTGCGGGCGAGCCCGGGATGAATTGTCGGTAAGGGCTTAAATATATAAGCCCTTCCCTGCAATTCATCCTAAAATGTGTTAAAATAAAAAAAAATTGTATACTCACCTTCTCCCGGCAGCCGGAGCTCCGTGCGGCCATCCTGCAGTGGGTGTGAAGGGGGTGTGAGTCAGACCTTCCCCCTGATTGGCTCAGCGCTGAGCCAATCAGAGGCATGCCTCACTCACACCCATTCATGAATTCATGAATGGATGTGAGTCAGACCTGCCCCTGATTGGCTCAGCGCTGAGAGGTAGCAGTCACTCACCCAATCATGAATTCATGAATGGGTGTGTGAGTGAAACCGGCCTCTGATTGGTCAGGGCTGTGACCAATCAGAGGCAGATCATTCAGCAGGCGGGGATTTTAAAGCCCCGCCGGCTGAATAGTGCCGAGAAGCAGTTCAGGAGAACTGACAGCGGCCCCGGCTGGACTCCGGCTGCAGCAGGAAGGTGAGTATCCATTTTTTTTTTATTTTAACACATTTTAGGATGAATTGCAGGGAAGGGCTTATATATTTAACCCCTTCCCGACAATTCACCCCGCGCACGCCGGCAGCCCATTGCTTTCAATGGAGCGGCTGTATTGCCGCTCCATTGAATTCAATGGGCAAACATCGTTCTTCTCTGCCACAGCTGTTACAGCTGTGGCAGAGAAGAATGATTTGTCTTCTATATGTTCTCAATGGGGTCGGCGCTGCTGCCGCCGGCCCCATTGGGCGCATATACAGAAGAGAACAGGAATCGCAGATCGCAGATAGGTGCGATCTGCGATTTTTTGTTCTATAATTTATCGGACGAGCGCATAAAAAGCGCTCATGTGTCCGATACCATTGCAAAGCAATGGTTTTATAAAATCGCCGGACGCATGCGCATGCGCAAATCGCGGCTAAAAACGCCCGTCTGACTAAGGCCTAAATGTCAAAAAAAGTCAGTGAAAAAAATATTAAAAAATTAGCCCTATATGCCAAGGGGAAAAAAGCAGCAAAAATAATTTTAGTAGCTGAAGGAAAAAAATATGGCAGTTAAACCACCACATGGGTAAAATCCCTAAAAAAATGTCTGTTTTTTAAGGCGCAAAACAGCCTGGTCCTTAAGGGGTTAAATATGACAAATGTGCACCAAAATGTAGGTGCAAAGTATTGGTGTGAGCCAAATGATAGGTGATTAAACGTTAAAGAAGACCCATTTTCAGACAGTGTAGTGTAGGTTTAGTCTGTCTAAATAATAATTAGAATTAGTAAATCTGCACCAATGTGTTAAAAATGTCAATTATAAGTTGTAGTTTCTAAATTACGTTTTAAGATTCATTGCAAAATGCATGATGAAATCATACTGTAACTGGTCCAAGTGCAGACTATATTACGCTCCATCACTTTAGTTCCTTCCAGTCTGACTGCACACAGCCCTTCAGTCTGTAGACGACACAGCACATGAAGAAACATACAAATCTGACAAGTCAACCTACTAAGTGCTTTATATTTATCGTTGATCCTAAGCTGACTTCTAATAAATGTCACATTGCGGAAGAAGCTTATTACTTCGTAAGACAATAGCACAATGGGCAGCGTTGCTGCACTGGAGAGCTGCGAACAGGAATTTGTGTCTGCCCAAAGCCTCATTTGCAGAGCATTCGAATGTCCTCCCTGTCCAGCTCCCCGTTTTGTTTCCTGTGTTGTATCAATAGTTTCGAGCTGATAGAATTGCTAGATATAGTACAAAAAAAGGATGTTTCTCTCTTTATTTTAAGTTTAGTTGTATCAGTAAAACATGACACTGCTATCCGGACGGTAAAAGAAATCAAAAGGAATGTATCATGTAAGCAGATGCCTTTTATAATCTGTGGGACAGCAGACGGATGATTGACGGCTCTTGTGTAAGGTCATGCTACGTAGTCCTATACAAGGAGAACATCTAACATACTGTAACAGAGTACCGTCGGTATTACAGTGGCATACAGTAAAGTCCAAATATATATGTATACTAGCAGCTGGCAATGTTGAGCACATTGGTGCAAGGAGTTCTGGAGTTGTTGCCCCCCCTTTTTTTTTTGCTGTAACTGTTGTGAGGCAATGGTCCAGACATACCAGATATAATTTTTTGAAAATTAACAAAAAATATGGCATCGATGCACAAAGTAACCAATGACCATGCAGCTTTGATTTTCCAAGAGCAGTTTAAGATATAATCGCTGAGCTCTGATCAGCTTCCAGTTAAGGCCCATTTACACGAGCCGATGCTCGCTAAAAAATCACTAAAAGCCGATCGTTTTTCAATAATCATTGCGTCTAAATGTGCGCCCATTGTGCACTTTTCGGGCACTGCTAGCTGATCGTTAAATTCAGGCCAAACTAAAAATCGTCCTTCAGCCTTATCAGCAGTTCTCCACGCGGTAGTGCTGATAGCATTGTTTCCCATCGGAGAACAAAGGATCTGAGCGCAGATAATAGCCTTGGGCTATTAACTGCATTCAGGGAAGGCTTAATTTGCACACTTAATTGCTCTTAAGTAGCTGAGTAGCTACTTAATACTTTATGCAAAATGATCGCTCAAAGCTGTCACTCAAACTGTCGTTTGATTGATCATTGAGCGATCATTGGCTCGTGTAAATGGGCCTTTAGACTGTTGTTGATAAAGAAAATAAACTGAAGTTTTAGTAGAGTTCTCCTTTAATATTTCCCTATAAATTATTCAGAAGCTTTTGATTGAACACTTTGATCAGAGGGAAGCGTGTATTACAGCACTGCATGTTGCAGATCATCATGAAAAAAGAGCCGTTTTCTCGATTGATGAGCAAGCTTCAGAGAAAAGCTATGAAAAAATCCCACTGAAACTCCACCTTGTAATACATGTGCCATCAAGCTTTCTTACACCATATTTAGGATTGTTACCATGCATTGTGCTCATTTTCTTATTTCCGACCCCGTGCTTCATACTCCCAATACTAGTTGAGATAATAAGACAAGCTCTTTAGGGATCAAATGTACATCAATATCAGATATTTACTCCAAGATCAGAGCAAAGATATACAACTTACTACATTAAGGAAGAATAAGTGCCACCAGGATGGAAGTCAGGTTTTCCTGACAGACAGTGGATTGACATGATTAATGTCTAAGACAGAATACCCAAGATTGCCCCTGCAGAGAGCTGGAGGGAAATACAGTCTAACATCTTGAGCAGAGCATCTGTCATGCGATCAGTGAAAGATAAAAAAGAGAACCAGAAAACACCATCGCCTTAAGTGAAAGCGTAAAACTAAAAGACAGCTAATGTGAAACATTGCCTGTAGGAACGTCCCTCCATGGGAAAAAGTCTTGCATGATACAATACCACATACCCAGTAGAACCGGTGTCTGGGCTCCGAGGGAATACAAGCTAGAAAGAGAGCAAACACTTAAAGCCAGATAAATGTGCTAGACAGAAGAAATAATGTGACATTCGAGACAGCTGACAATAGTATTCCTGTCCTCAGGGACACAGCAATGATGCTCTCAAGAATACCACCAAGAGACAATTCATTGCGAAGTATTAAGTTGATCCTATAAGTATTCATTATGACAACTATGATATTGTATATAGACAACTTTTATCTATACTAAGTTTATAAATGGGAAAGTATCTGTCTGCCTGTTTGTTACCTTTTCACGGCTGAACCGCTGAAGCGATTTTGATGAAATTTGCCAGGGAGATAGCTTGCATCTTGAGGAAGGACATAGTCTACTTTTTATCCCACAAATGTATAGAGACAGATTTATTTGGTGATGTGCAGGCATACCTCGGCATCGGCGCCGCGCCGTGTGGCGAGCTAGAGGGTGCGCGTCATACGCAATGCCTACACAAATGGGCAAACACATGAGGGCAGATGTCGTTGCCACACGTATGCGATTATTAAGCTAGCAAGGATACCCAGCGCTGCCCGTGATTAAAACTAGAACGAAAGACACATTAACATGCATTGAGATTTTAAAGAAAATCTGTGTTGGCCTTAGCAACCAATCACAGTGCTGCTTTTTTAAATCTCAGCTGTGTAAGAAATAAAAGCTGCGGTCTGGGCAACCAATCACAGTGCAGCTTTCATTTTATCTCAGTAGCATAACAAATGAAAGCTGGGCTGTACAACACAAACAGGCAGATTTTAGCTTGCAACTTGAACGAGAGACACATTAACCCTTTGCAATCCAGTGCTTCCTAGTGGGTTTTTCTCTTTCTGCCATTATACAATAGCGCCATGTGCTGCCTAGAGCCAGTACTGGGGTATGGGACATGCTGGAGAGGCCCCCGACAACAGAGCGACTAGTAATATACAGTAAGAATACCCTGCCGGATGTCTTCGGACATCGGAGCTGTAAAGCCTTCAATCAAAATGTCTTTAGATGTCAGACAGTGGATTGGAAAGGGTTAACATGGATTGAGATTTTAAAGAAAATCTGTGCTTCCCATAGCAACCAATCATAGTGCAGCTTTAATATTGTAAGAGCCATTATTATGGCTGAAATAGCAAAAGGAGAAAGTGTTTTAATTCCACGCATTCCGATAATACAGACAGATGGGCCTTTTCATAATTTTCCTGTTTTTTTGTAGGTTTTCTCCAAAATAGCAAAAAATACTATGATTTGTATGGCCACAAAGTGCGTACTTGAGATAGAGAGAGAAAATGATGAGCTCAAGTAAAGAGTAGCTGCACTTTTTATAAAGAATCTAAAGTTTTTATCAGAGGGGGTCCTGCTTCCGAAAGACCGGCTGATCACTGTAACGAGGGGACTGCAGCTCCCACCCGAGCACTATGCCCCTTCAGCTGTCTTCATTGCCTTTCAACTTTTCTCGGCTGCTGAAGACAGATGCATGGAAGTCTATGAAAGATGTCTATAGAGCTTTTTTACGTCCGTCTTCGGCTACCAAGATAAGCTGGCAAGCAACCAAGACAGCCAAAGGAGCACAGCACTCAAGTGAGTGTTGCAGACCCCTTGCTTCAGTGACCACCGGGGGTCTCAGCAGCAGAACCCCAACTGATCAAAACTTTTGCTATGTCACATTGGCATGTTAAAAGTTTATAAAAAGTGCAGGTACTTTTTAGGGCCATGCCCACGACCATGTTTTCCGTGTGTATTATGCATGCGTTGCACGGCAGCTTAATACGCCGTGAATGAAGTCAATGTACTTTCATTGTTCCATGCACACCAGTGTGTGGACACTGTGCATCTATACGCATGAAAAGTATATCACAGCATGCTCTATTTCTCTGCATGCAATGCAGTTTGAGCTCTATACCTCTGTACACATTGCGTATGTGTGGCGTTTTCATATGCATCCCCGCTCTGAAAAAGAGGGGGTGGGGATTTTAAAAAAAAGTCACTCTGCACGTGTCCTTGTGCGTGTGATACGCTGCATTTGCAGTGCACTTACAGCCATATGCGGTCTCTGCCAGTTCTCTCCCAGCAAAGTCATTGTTTACAAACATTGGTCAAATGTCTCCCCACAGTGTTTTACTGATAGGTTCGTGGACAGGAGGCCTTAGGCCTCATGTCCACGGGGAAAATCAGGCCCGCTACGGATTCTACATGGAGAATCTGCAGCGGGTCCCTCCTGCCCCGCGGACATGAGCGCTGAAAATAGGAATTTAAAAGAATTTACCCATCCGGAGCGGGCGGGGAAAGTCTTCTCTTCCTCACGGCCGGATCTTCTTTTTCGGCCGGCGGATGAACTCGTCACGCCGGACACATCCGCCGAGCCGAAGCAAGAAAGATCCGGCCGTGAGGAAGAGAAGACCTTCCCGGTCCGCTCCGGATGAGTAAATTCTTTTAAATTCCTATTTTAGGTCTCCCGCGGATCCGGACGGCTTCCATAGGCTTCAATAGAAGCCCGCGGGAGCCGTCCCCGCGGGAGACCCGCACGAAAATGGAGCATGGTCCAGATTTTTTCATGCTCCATTTTTTTTTAAATCCCTTTTATTGACCATCCGCGGGTATTTATCTACCCGCGGGTGGTCAATGCATCCCTATGGGGTGCGGATCCGCGCGCGGGAGAAGAGTTAAAATCCGCTGCGGATTTTAATTCTTCTTTTGCCCGTGGACATGAGGCCTTAGGCCGCCTGCAGACGGCCGTGTCGGATCCGGCTGCGAGAATTCTCGCAGTGGGACCTGACCCGAGCCCCTGCAGAGACCAGCGCGGCACTCACCAGCTCCCGTGGCTCAGGCTCTTTAATGTGCTGGCTGCCGGGCAGCCAGCGCATGCACAGACCTGAGCCGGCGGCCGGGGAGTGACGTTTCTGTGTGGGGCAGAAATAGAGCATGCCGCGATTTATTTTCTGCGTGTGATTTTGCGTAGACAAATCACGGCCGTCTGCCTAGGATTGCGTTTTCTAACGCAATCCTATGGCAGCTTCCACGGGCGGAAATTCTGCGTGAAATCCCGCCCACGGAATTTCCGCCCGTGTGCAGGGGGCCTTAAAAAGATGGTTCAGTATGGTACATTTTTTGCATATTAGGAGATATAGGAGTGCAACATTCGCTCCGTGGTTAGTATGGTTGCTTTGCAGTGCTAGGGTCTTGGGTTTGAATTTGACCAATTGAAACCTCTTCAAGGTATTTGCACGTTCTCTTTCTGTTTGTATGGCTGTTATCCAGTTTCCTTCCACAGTTCAAACACATACAAATAAGGTTAATTGGATTGCTATGACATTGGCACAAGTGTGTGTCTGAGATAGGAAAGTTAGATTCTAAGCTCCCTTACAGACATGGGCTGATGACAATGTTTGATAACACTGAATATATTGTTGCTACATAAAAAATAGGATCATAGCAAAATAATGTTTGTGCAGTATAAATATCAAGTTGACTGATTATTACTGAGCACCCTCTTTAAAAGCAAACTGTACTATACATGGGGGCACATTTGTAACTTGTGGAGCAGATCTTTAACCCTTTGCAATCCAATTTTAGATTCAGTGTTTCCTACGGGTTTTTCTCTTTCTGCCATTATACAATGGCGCCATCTGCTGGCTAGAGCCAGTACTGCGGTATGTGACATGCTGAAGAGGCCCCTGACAACAGAGTGGACAGTAATATACAGTAAAAATACCCTGCTGGACGTCTTCCGACATCGGAGCTGTACAGCCTTCAATCAGAATGTCTTTAAACGTGAGACAGTGGATTGGAAAGTGTTAAAGTAAATTGGATTCCTCCTCTAAAACCAAGGCAGAAATCCATGGCTAACCTGTGGATATCTGCTGCAGATATGTCCATCTGTACGTTGTGGATCCCCATTGCCCTTGTCAATGAGCAAATGTATGTGCAGAATTCCTGATG